>NW_028245645.1:0-571299 GCF_964263255.1 Lissotriton vulgaris
AGGATGGTAACACGTGTATGTGTGTGTGTGTGTGTGTGTGTGTGTGTGTGTGTGTGTGTGTGTGTGTGTGTGTGTGGATAGATAGATTATAGATATAAATATAGATGTAGATATATGTATTGTTATTTTTATGAATTTTTAGGGAAAACATGAGGCTGGTGAGACAGTTAGATCTGTCTCTATCCAAAAAGAAGAAGGTTCATGGCATGAAAAAAGGAACCAGATTTAGAACTATTTGTAAATGATTATGCATACAACCGTTACTTTAGTAAGAAAGCTGATTTCTACCTAAGATCATGTTTGTTATTTTACATTAACCCTTTATTTATCCATCTTCCTCGACCCAGTCCTTACGTTTGTGAGGCCAGGCGACCCCACTAAAGATATCCATAATCAAATAGCTAGGAAGGATGCTATCTTGTTATTCTTAATTGTCAAAAAACGTTCTTCTGTTTCTGTCATAAAGACACCTCTTCTCTAGAATCCAACCAGATCCTTCTCTCCAATCTGAACCTACCTCTCAAGAGCCCCAGTTCGATCGCCAGTGAGTGCCCAAGGAGGAGACGATAAGGAAAGGAGGGTGGGAGAAGTACTTGGATAAGATCGATAAGGACTCAGATTAATGAATACCACCAGTACGTAATTTAATAATCTTGCAACAAATACATATTAACCTTAGTCACTTTTGCTGAGTATCCACTGCCAGATTGGTTGAACTCCCTTTACATGAAGGGACATATTTATGAAGGTTTTGCATCGCCCTTGCACCATGCTATGTCGTGAGGTTAATAGGGCCATTGCATACAGGGCCATTTCTAGGTGTTTCGCTGCCCTAGGCGAGAATTGAAAAATGCCGCCCCCTCCCTTTAACCCCTTCGATGCTGATGACGAGCTCAGCTCGTCATCAGCCACGGGTGGCGTGTGCTGATGATGAGCTGAGCTCGTCATGTATCGCGGGAAATGGAAAACAGCCGCACAGCGCAAAAATCACCGCAGCAGCGATGCGGTTAACAACCATTACTGTCTCCCCCTGTCATCCAGGTGTTGGGGAATAGAGGCCTGCTTTAGTGCCTCTCTATCTAGTCTGGACTGTCAAATCCATATTAAAGATTTCATCCCACATACTACACCTTTCACTCATTCTCCCAACTCTCCTGGTTCACTTCGTGCCAGGCTCGAACACGGTCCAGCGCTCAGCTGGCGATACTTCTACCTTCTTAGATGGTCTAAGCCCACGCTCTGCATACCACCACCCTTACAAATCTTCCCTCGCTTTACAAAGACAGTTTTCTATGCCGCATTCTTAAACACTCCCAAATAGTCTTGTGAGATCAATATATGAAACACCTTCCCAGGGAATTATGTTCCTCTATCTGACCTAGCTGTGTCCGTACCGGTTGTCCCGGGGTCATCTTTGGTAGAAATTATAACAATATGCAGTTCAGTGACGTCGTCAGACCCCTGCTGCCTGCTACCTGTATTGAAGGCCTGGCTGAAGATCTGTGACTGACAAACAATGTCGTACATCAAAGGGGAGAGAGTGGGTTGACAACAGCAGAGGAGACGGGCCTTCACACAGCAGGGTACTGCTGTCAAATTGTTACTTTGATGCACACTGTCTGCACCATCCCATCTGTTGAGACATACATTGCATTGTGCTTGTTGTCAAACACAAGTTAGCCCACAGCCCTCTCCTGTCTCCAGCCCAGCCCACAGCGCTGTTAAGGCAGACATCTCTGCAGCCCCCGATGGAGCTGCAGCCCTCTCCCCTTCCTTCATTTGACTTGCGCAGCCATTGGAGGAGACGTCTCCTAACGGTCAGAGCTCTCCACTGCCTTTGAAAAATGAATTTGACCTTGTGCACTGTAATCTATCTCTAGTGCTTGTGTAAAACACTGTAATGCCCTCCTTAAAACAGAAACAGCAAAAAAGGCTTGGATATATTTACTGGGGTTTTGGTGGTCTCCTTTCTCACTGCTCAGTTTTCTTCAGTTATAAATTGTTTGAGTTTAACGGACTTGTGGGAGCTTGGCACACGTGCGAATACAAAATCCGTGATTTGAACACCTGGTGAGATTATTTAATGGCGTGCGTGTCAGAGTTCAGTCCCAAAGCATGCACTGGGTACCCGTGTGTCACGCGCTGCGTGCCCCTGAAGCCCTGCCCTTTGCTTTGCTAACAGGCCGTGAAAAATTCTGAACGCTTGTGAGTTGTGGTGATTTATACCTACTAATTCCATCTGCTAGTCTGCCGGGTTTTTCTCAATTTACTTCCGAAGTGTCTATCGACTGGTCCAATGCATGATACACATTTCCAATTGGACACAACTTAAATTGCAACAGTTCGTAAAGTAAAGAGCTGTACTTATGTGCTTTGCATATGCGTTTGTAGGGAGAAGTGCCTCTCTGCTTGCAGGCTGTCAGCCCAGAGTGCTGCCTCTGTGATCACAGCCTCCTTGGCTGTTTCATCTGAAGTTTTGGTGTAGTCCTTAAATTGACAACTTCATCTTGTTCTTCAAAAGGTCCAACCCATTTTAAACTACAATTCCCAGAATGCTGCTTTATGTAACGGGCAAATATTGTTTTTTTTTAAATCCCAGTGGTTGCTTCAGTTCACGGGGTCACCACTTGGTAGACGTGAGTTACCGACCCATTACTCCAGCTGAACATAGCCATCTATGCTACCTCATGCCCCCTCCGCTCCAAAATACCCTGTTTATACAGAGCTCTGACGTTGCTCAGCTCCGTCTGCAAGTAGCTCAACCCGTGCAGGTATTTTTCTTTGCATTCTACAATGTTTAGTCCGGTGAATGTCATCATAACATCGGAACTACAAATCCCAGGATGCAACGTAAAAGAAGGCCTGGGCGAGCTACCATGAGGAGCTGGAACGCTCCGTGTGACAAACAACAGATGCCTCAACAACTCATCGGTTCTGTGTTTTCTGTTTATTTTGCAACAGGCAGTCCAGTGTCCGTAGACCACAAGTCCCAGAATGCACAGTAATCTACGGCCCTGGGTGGGCTATTGATGTAGGGGGGTCCGGGGCTGGTGCCCCCAGCAGTGTCCCCCTTTTAAAGTAGTGAAAGAGGCGCCGTTTCTGCGTTCCTGGGTGCACATGTTTTGATATTTGTCCTTTTTCAAAATGAAAGTTTTATATCTCGGAGCTTATGATTAAAAGTATTGACAATTGTCTAAACAACCCTGAAAATGAGGAAATTTCTCTTTTGACAGTCTCCTTCCTTTGTTTTGACAGTCTCCTTCCTTTGTGCGTGTGCGTGGTGTGTGGGGCTGCTGCATTAACCCTTCATGTCTGTGTCTGTCAGGAAGGTAGGGGTGCTTCCGCCTGCGTCATGCCTTGCCCTCTTGCAAATGAGGCTTTTTGCCGTCCTCACCCTTTTGCCGCCCTAGGCAGCCGCCTAGGCTTGCCTAATGGTAGAAACGGCCCTGATTGCATAGCGCTACCATTTTTACATGTTCACATTTAGAGTTGACATCTTTTTAGACCATGACTTTTAGCTCATTTTACTTGGGTGCTTGTATGCAATAGTGTACTCAGAAAGTGTTTTGCATGCAAATACATTTCTTAGTAGGCACATTATCATACCAATGTACATTTTGTCTAAGGAACAAATTGCCCTTGCATATTGTTGTCTGTTCAGAGACAGCTCTGAATTGGTAGAATCAACAATGGCAGCCAGATCTGAAATCAGGCCCAGTGCGAATGGATCCGGTCTTCATTATATAAACTGCCCCAAGCCTTTGTTGGGCAGAGGAGCATTTTATGGATTGGCGTGGTTGCCCATGCCTGAATTCTAACCCATCGTAACCTCCTTTCTATCCTGAGAGGGACGGCAGCCTGTTCTACACCAGAGTGGCTTCCGGATGAAACATACTCACAGGTAAATGGGGAGTTAGACCACTCAAAGGTATCTGGCAAAATCTAATGCACCCTATAGGATAGGTAGTGCTAGCTAAGAGTAGAATTGTATTCATATAATCAGTGTAATGATCATAATGATTGAATTACTCAACTTTTTCACCATTTCTGTAACACTGGTTACAATGCTTTGTTTCCTTCTACTAATTATTGCAGCACACGTATTTTACACAGGAAACCAATTGCTTCAATAAATGTTTGAAATACCAATTTATGTTTATTTGTTGTGTCACCCTTTGGGGATGCTTGAGTTAACAATTAAAGGGTAGATCTTTTTCCACGATTTTCCTTGGAATTAGGGTTGTCTTGTTCTGAGGTTGCAGACACCATCTGGTACGCTGTGAGTTTAAGGGTCTAGATGGCACACTGTGAGCTAGCCAGGAACCAGGTCAACATATTCCAATGGTATGAGTGGACGTAGTCACCATAGTTTTGATGCTTATGTTGCCCAAACGCACAGTCTTACTAATTTAGAAGGAACTGTACGACAGCAAAGGGGCAGAAGGGCAACCTAAATCAGATGTATCAAGTCAAGCGAGGCTACCTTGCAGGGGCCTGCATGGCTTGATAAATCCAGTGTAATGCAACACAGCAAAAATCATTGCATTGTGTTACTGTGCCCCATTGAGGCATTTAATGGGTGGAGCGAAGGTGATCCCACGCATCCACCAATGGTTTTTGGCACATTCCCAAGTTTACCATTGCTGGTAGACCTGGGAATGTGTCAAAATGCTATACCTTCCCATGGGAGGCGTAACAAGGAGAAATATCTTTATTTCCCCTCGTTTTTTTCCACTTTCTATGCATGCTGCATTGGGCAGCACACATAGGAAACGGAAAAAAACAGTCTCAGAGGACTGTTTTTTGTGCAGGAGGGGAGACCTTCCTGTCCAAAAAGCAATCCTGTCTGCAACCTCAGCACCCTTGGGCCATGGTGCAAAGTTATCTGTGTTAGCGCTAGGCAGTCAAAAGGGCGTCAGCATAAGGAAAGGACAAAAATGCATCATATTATTTTAAATACAGTGCATTCCTGCCCATTCACGCAGCACAGAAGGTGCCTTGCAGCACTCTGCTGCGTGAAAGCTACGTACATATTCTCCTTAATCTCTTTCTATAGATCTAATCTTCCATTGCGTGTTTGCATGATCCTGGCCTTCACACATTTGCAATTCCTTTATAAAGTTATTTACCCCTTCCACGCTGGGCTAATTCCCCTGCGGCGCAGGGGGGGGGGGCGCGCCGCGGTACTCATGACGAGTCCAGCTCGTCATGCTGCACAGTGGAGCTGTGCTCATGACGAGCTGGACTCGTCATGACTCCGCCCACTCCTTCAGAACGCCCGCACAGGTGGGGAATTCACCGTGCGTGGGAGGGCCACAGCAGTTTTGACGAGCCCAGCTCGTCATGAGCACAGCTCCACTGTGCCTCATGACGAGCTGAGCTCGCCATAAGCATCGAAGGGGTTGAGTTACAAATAAGGAACAGCATCACATGAGTAGCAGAAACATCCCTATGGCACAGTTGGTGTTCAGGTTTTACTGTCCTCAATGACCTTACTCCATTGTAATCAAACCTTGGTACTGTTTATGTTTATTGACCTCTGCATTGCCTTGACCACCTAGACCTCTCTAGGATGGTCGATATGCCTTTTTGATTTGAACACTTTTTGGAAGCACCTCTTGGGTGTTTCTGTTTCTTACTAGATAGCAGATCTTTTTCGAGTAACCAAAGAGCGCGCTGGTACTGCACAGAGTGATCTTTCTCAGGGTGAGCCTTGGTATCATGGTCTAGAGGGTTACTCGCCCATCAGCTCAAGGCTAACCATGTACCACATTAGAAACAGCGCTACACTATAATTGTTGGTGTAACTTGATCATCATGTAAAAATGTGTTATTCTCACATCAAGGAGACATGACATTAAGAATGGCAATAGAAACACTCCGGGAGCCGGCCGTGTTGGCGTCTTTGGATGCCACGATGGCCTTTGACTCCCTCGAGTGGAACTACCTGTGGGCTGTGTTGACGAAGTTTGGGTTTGGCCCTGACTTTATAGGATGGGTCAAACTTTTGTATGCTAGTCCACTTGCCAATGTTACGGTCAATGGCCGAGTGTCTGCATCCCTTGCTCTTCGCAGGGGCACCAGGCAGGGTTGCCCCTTGTCGCCCTTGTTATTTGCGTTGGCGCTGGAACCCCTGGCTGCCTGGTTACGGGTTCACCCAGATATCAGCGGGATATGGTGGTCTTCTGGCTTTGAGGACCGCGTGTCTTTAAGACACGCGGACGACATTTTGCTCTACCTCACCTCTCCCGGCAAGTCCCTTATCGTGGTATGCGATGTGTTGCATACCTTTGGTAGGTATTCGGCCTGGTCATCAACTGGTCAAAATCACACTTATACGTCTTGAGAGGTGATACCCCGCGGCTCCCTAGGGGCTGCATCATACAGATCGTGAGGCAGGGGTTTAAATACCATGGCATCTATATTTCAACCGATGCCCAGACACGTTATGAGAACAACTTGCTTCCCCCTCTTGCACGCCTTCGGCGAGACGTAGAGGGGTGGCGGAAGCTACCGCTTTCCCTGCTTCGATGTGCGGCGTTGTTCAAAATGATGTCCCTGCCCAGATTCTTGTACACGCTCCAGAATACCCAGGACCCAGTCCCCTCCGGGTACTTCAGAGAGGTTGAGGGCTTACAGCGGGCCCTTCTCTGGGATGGCAGACCGCGTATTGCTATAGCCAAACTCACGCTTCCGTGGTATGATGGAGGTATCGCTTTGCCTGATGTCCGTAGGTACTATTGGGCCTCCCAACTAGCCGCCCTCAACCATGGTTTCTACGGTCCAGCCGATAGGCCGGGATATGCCATGGACCGGTGGCTCCTTGACGATGGGAAATACTACAGGGCGCTGTACTCAGGATCTCTGGATGGAGGAATGACGGGCCCGACCAGGACAGCGGTACACATATGGAGGGCTGCCACGAAGGCACAGGGATGGAAGGGGAGGCTCACGTTGGCCACCCCACTTTACGACTCGGACCTACTGGGTAAATTGTGGCACACCAAGGGGTTTGACCGATGGGACCTCATTGGTATCTCCAAGGTCGACGACATGATGGCCAAGGGTGAGATTAAGTCTTTCGCCGCTCTACAAACAGACTTTCAACTGGGAGCAACGGAATTTTTTAGGTACGCTCAATTGCGACACGCCCTTCTGGCAATGCTGCCGGTGGGGGAGAAGGTCCCTGAGTCGTCCCCGTTTGAAGATAGGGTGCTGGATGGTCATATGCCGGACAGTGCCATCTCGTTGGTTTATAAAAAACTGAATAATGCCCGAACGGACCTCCTTCTGAGTGTGAGAGAACAATGAGTGCCTGATGGAGTTGAACTGGATGATGAGGATTGGCAGTGTGCGGTGTCATCCCCCAAGGAAGTGGCAATCCCAGCCAGACTACGTTTGGTCCAACTAAAATTTTTGCATAGAGTGTATGTGACCGGCCCCCGGTTGATCCATATGGGCCATTCGGTGGACGGACTTTGTAGGCATGGATGTGGTGCACTGGCCACCTTCATGCACATTATCTGGGAGTGCCACGCAGTCGAATCCTACTGGAGGCGGATCCATGCGGTGATGTGTGAGGTGACTGGAGTCGACTTGCCGGCTGAGGCCCGGCGCTGCTTATTGAATGTGTGGGGCCCCACGGACTACAATAATGCGCAAACTCAATGGGTCACTTTGGGAAACATGGTGGCAAAGCGTGACATTGCTCAGAAATGGGGCGCTACGTCGCCTCCCTCTGTAGAACTGTAGAAGACCAATATGGATTGGTGCATGGTTCGTGAGAAAACAGTGTACGTGGCCCGGGGCAGGCCCAAGAAGTGGCTTCAGATCTGGGGGGCCTGGAACGAATACAGGGGTGATATCTGTCTCCCACCCGACACTGCCCCACTGGAGGTACGACTTTCCCCTTAGCCTTTAATTCCAACCCAAATGCCATTACATTGCATATCCTGTACTCTTCCCCTCCAGACATCATCCATTTTGCACTGTTTATACGTGTACTCTTTGGGTCTCAGGCCCAGCCTTCTCCTGCGCTGGGTATTGTCGCATTTAGGTACTTTTGCCTTGCCTTTTTCGCACTGGTTCTGGGTCTCTTTATTGTACTTTAACTTATGTTTTCATCATTTATAACATAAAACTAAACCTTGCACGATTTTACAATATGCACTGTGTGCACTGATCATCCTCTCTTTATAATGCTGCCTAGCCTCCGGGATGTAAGGCTGAATAGCTGTGTACTTTGATTCGTAAATAAAGGTTTTCCAAAAAAAAATAAAAAAGAATGGCAATAGAGATCGTGCTCGCACAGAACCTTCTCATTTGTGTCAATCAAGTTTATTGACTATAACCAGTGCTGGGATGTTGTGGGAATGCACAGGATTCTCGTTCACACAGATATTATTGCTTGTAACTGGGCTCCTGGCTGGTGCCAGCAGCTTCACCCATCTCTGTCCCGATACAGAGACACAAGGGGTCATATTTACAAAGAAATGATGCAGCGCTGCACTGCAAGCAATTTAGCAGCACCACACTGTGCCATTTCAAAAATGCAGGGATGTGCCGTATTCACAAGAATACGGAGCACCCCTCTGTTTTCCCTAGCATCAGCGCTAAAACAGCTGCATAGCACCAACGCAGACACACTTGTTCAATGGTGCAAGGATGCCTCCATTACAGCGATGATTGTTTATGTGCTGTCTGTGCAACAGTAAGGAAAGCGATGAACTGTGGCTGGGTAAAATTTACTATTCCCAATCCAGTCGGTGCAACAGTAGGGAAAACGTTGGACTAAGGAAGGGTAAAAATTACTATTCCCACCCCAGTCTGTGTAACAGTGGAGAAAGTGTTGGACTCAAAGGGGTGATATTTACTATTCCAACTCCAGTTTAGGCAGCAGTAGTGAAAGCATTGGACTGCAAGGGTCACAATTCACTATTTGTATTCCAGTCGGTCAGTGCAACTGTAGGGAAAACTTTGTACTCAGGAGAGGTAAAATTGACTATCCCCACTCCAGTCTGTGCAACAGTAGGGAAAGCGCTGGACTGCGGATGGGTAACATTTACTATTCCGACTGCAGTCAGTGCAGCAGTAGGGACAGCATTGGAATAGGGAGGGGTACAAATTACTATTCCCAACACAGTCTGAGCAACAGTAGAGAAAGCTTTGGACTCAAGGAGGGGTAACATTTAGTATTCCCACTCCAGTCTATGCAGCAGTAGGGAAAACATTTTACTAGAAACACATACCATATTTTAATAGCTGTATTAATATATATATATATATATATATATATATATATATATATATATATATATATATATATATATATATATATATATATATATGTATGTATGTATGTATATATATATATATATATATATATATATATATATGTCTGTGTGTGTGTAGGTAAATATATATATATATATATATTTAAAAAACAATTAAGCAATTTACATAATAGATTTTGTTATCAATTAATATAAAAAAGAAAAAAAAGAAAAAATGCTATTAATTTATTAATGAATTTAATTCCGACACTAGACTCATACCTAGCAGCCCTTAATTAAAATATAATAAAAATAAAAAGTTAATAATAAATAATTGTTACTTTATTATGACTTAAATAACTTCCCACTCTAACCCCCTAAAAACACAACCCACCCCTAATATACACATAGAATTTTTTTATAATGCAATTTACATAATTATAAGTCCATTACATATTTTAATTGAAATTAATAATTAATTGGTATTTAGTATTTACTTAATTACCTTCCGAAAATATACCCCTACAAATGCAACAACTCACACCTAATATATAACTTAAACATATAATATTTACACAATGTACATACTCAATTATCAATTAAAAAATTAATAATTGATTACTTATGGATTCATTATTACTTAATGAACGTCACACACTATACCCCTATAAACACAACAACCCACACCTAGAATATAACTTACAAAATATAATAATAATAATACAATTTACATAATTAATGATCAATTAGATAATAATAAATTAACTATTAATCAATTGTTACTTAAGTAGCTTCCCACCCTATAGCCCTCACACAAAACAGATATTTTTGAAAATTATGTTACCTACCTTAAAAAATTGATATTTTTGTCAACGATATTTCGGCATCACGATATTTATGTGTCACAATATTACAAACTGGATATTAATTTAGCTTGATATTTCTGACAATCTTTTGCCCAATTGCCGCCGTACCTAGTTCAAACACGCTAGTGCAAACCAGACTCCAGTTTAGAAGAACACCTCTATTACCCTTGTCAACACCCAATCCCATATTAATCCCTTGTGTGCTCATGACGAGACCAGACCGTCATGAGTCAAGGTTGAGCTGTGCTCATGACGGCCTGGCCTCGACATGCCATTTCTGACAAGAGGAGTCTTATGATATTTGGTGTACCATATTTAATTTCTCGGTTTAACACAATCTTTGAATTAAGGTTCAGGACTTATCAGAACCGATTGTGTGGATACAGGACTTCCTCTTTAGTGTACTCCCTGATTCTATTGATTTAGTGTGATCTTCTGGGTGATAAAGGTCTATTTTTGTTCTAAAGTATTGTTTGTCCTTACATGTTATTTGTATATGATTGTAGTACAGAGGTTTGTGTATATATGTGTATATTGTATGATTGGTTAACAGTATTATACAAAAGCATTTTTTTGAAGTACGGATTACTATAAATAAAATTGGTAATCTGGATGATGACTTGGCATGTGATCACTGTGTAAATAGAAAAAACTTATAACGAGAATTTTGTTCCTATTGTAAGGGAATTTACAGTCCCTTATTTTCTAAGGATTTCAAGATTGATCCCTCCCGACCATTTTCTGTTCTTTTGCAACTTTGGTCTCGTCATAACGGCCCCGCTCCGCCCACGCGCGGTAAATTCCCCGCCTATGCTGGCGAATTAATCAGTGGGCGGGGTCGTGATGAGACCAGGCCGTCATGAGCACAGCTCCACCGTGACTCATGACGGCCTGGGCCCGTCACGAGCATCGTGGCGCCGCACTCACCCCCGCCACCCCCCCACAGTGGGGGAATTAGCCCCGCAGGGAAGGGGTTAATGTGAGAGTTGATTACTATAATGCAAACCTTATTTCGTCCCTTTAAAAAAGCTCCAAACTCCATCCATTCAACAGCTTTTTGACTTCATGACTCCATCCTTGACACTTTGATTGACACCACTTGCATACCGTAGTCGGTGTGCACAAAGGGTCAGCTAATCTATGACGATACATCAGTATTTTTGTTTCGTCAGCATAACCTTCCAGTGGCCCTGATCGTCCCCTTTCAAGTGCTTTAACTTACTAACACTAACATTCAATAAATTCTTAAACACTCCGGGGCCTGTTCACAAACTGTAGCTCATAGTACTATAATAGCCCAACTCAAATACCACAAAATGCCATTCACAAGCCTACCTGCGTAGCCCTCTGCTCCCGCGTCTTTTGTCTTTTTGGTAGGATGACTTCCTCCTGAATTTTGAGTCTCTACATAAATATGCCTATGTTTTAGGAGTGTTGGACTTGGCCCTTTTTGGCTAAGGTTCCCTAATCTTTTTGCTTCCCCCTAGACCTTTTTCCTGACATGGTGTTGCCAACTTAGATGCCTTGGGCACTTTGCCACTGCTGATTAGTGTCAAAGTTCAAGTGCTCCCTGTATAAAGTGCTATGGTAATTGGTTGTCCATAATTAGTATGTTTGCCTTACTAGTTATGTCCCTAGTAAAGTGCACTACGTGTGCCAGGGCTAGTAATGCAAATGCTACTCGTGGGCCTGCAGCACTAATTGTGCCACCCACACAAGTAGCCCTAAAGAGAGAACTCAGGCCTGCCACGGCAGTGCCTGTGCACAGTTTGTTAACTGCCATGTTGTCCTGACAAGTGCACCCACTTTCCATGCCTTACCCTTCCCTTTCATGCACATACAACACCCCAATGGTAGGCCCAAGGAACCCCCATGGGCAGGGTGCAGTGTCTGTGTGATTAGAAACCACGCTTTTAGAAGTGGATTTTTTTTGTTCTAACAATTCTGTGTGTCTCCGCCTGGTGTGGTTTGACTGTCTGGATTTGACTGTGATAAGATCTCGGAAATGTCTTGACCCAGGAGGAGGAGGTGAGACAGCAACAGGCTGACCTGTATCTGGAGTGTAGGGGGGAGGAGTAGCCCCCTGGATGTGAAAAGGCCTGGGCTGCTGCCATAAAAGTATAGCTCCACCTCCTGCTGAGTGTCTGAGGAACCAGACCCCCACAATCAAAGAAAGAAGGTCCCATTGGTAGGAAGACACCCAGAACTGGTTTGGACAGAGGTCAGTGCCCCCTGAACACAAAGACTTCAAAGACATTTAGGGGTGTAACTATGAGAGCTGAAACCCCTGAAAGTGGGACTAATCAAGACTGAAAAGGATTGAAACTACTTTGTGGTCAAGAGGAACATCTGCAAAGAAAGAACAGCTGAAGAGACTGAAGAGAAGGACTGACCCTTGCTGTGTGTTCTGGGGCTGGCTTGCAGTTTGCTGATTTAACCAAGGAGAGGCTAAGGGACTTTGCTGTGTGCTGTGTTCCCCTGCTTGAAAGGACTTTGCTGTGTGATGTGTCCCGGAGTAGCTTGTCTCCAAGGGCCTGAGGAGATCTGGCTCCCTGTCGTGGAAACTGAGGAACATCAAAGTTTCCAAGTGTGTCTCAGCGACGCTGTGTGCGTGTGCTTTTTGCTTTGCCTGAGACCTTCGTAAGCATTGCCCTGGGACTGTGTGGCCTGTAGCCCAACCGAGTCTCACTGACTCTTTGTGTGTGTGTGCGTGTGCAGCCTGAGACTGCCGTGCGGTCTATGGTGCTGGTTGGAAAGTGCCCTGTGACTGCAGTGCCCCCGCAGAGTGAATCATCATCCATGCTGCTATGTAGCTGTTTATGGCCTGAGCCGTCATCGTAACTGAGGCTGCGGATCAAGATCGCCGCCGCCGGCCCAAGCTGCAACGTGCTAAAGGATTTCCTAAAGCTAAGGAAGTTGTGAGGTAATCGTGATCATTGTTCGAAAGAGGGATCTGCCCAAGATCATCAGCAACGGAGAAGCAGTGCTGTAATCTGTCCGGCTACAGCTTGGCCTAGCATCAGAGCTGCGTCATCATCGGAAGCCTCCAGCAGGATGTCTGACGAGCGGGGCGAGAGAGAGAGAGAGAGGCAGCGCATCCCCCAGGTAAGGCTTGGACTCCGTCAGGAGCTGCAAGCATGTGTGGCCTGGTGAGGCGTGCAGCAGGAGTACAGAAGTGCTCCCGTCTCTCTCCCGCTGCATCGTGTTAGATGCGCTGAGTCCTCGAGAGGCCAGGACCTGCCCAGCTGAACCGGGGCCACCCTCTGAAGTTCAGGACTGTTGTCTGTGGTTGGGGCCTAGTGGTGCCCGCACTAATTGCGTCGATTGGCCTGGTAATATTCCTGCATTACGAACTGCCTTATTACTTGCATTAGGGATTGTATTATTCCTGCATTACGAACTGCCTTATTACTTGCATTAAGGAGTGTGTTATACTTGCATTACGAACTGCCGGATTACGTGCGTAGAGGATTGCATTATTCTTGCATTATAAATTGCCTGATTATGTGCATTGAGGACTGCATTATTCTTGCATTACGAACTGCCTGATTACTTGCTTTGAGCATTGCATTATTCTTGCATTACGAATTGCATCAGTCTGATAGCACAAACTGCATTACGAACTGCATAGCATTGCACTAGGACTGCATTTGAACATCGTGAACTGCTCATTAATACTACCAGAACCTACAACTGTTTGTTGGCCTAATAACCGGCAAAGTGAAATATTACAAATACGCAAATGCTGGATTCTTTCCGTTTGGTCTTACCACCATTTTCTTCTTGACAAAGATACCGCTATTTTCATACATCAGTGTGGTATCCATTTGTGGTGTTATCACTGTGTCACTGGGAATGTGGTTGCAAATACTATAGACATCGCCTTGAAGATAAGCCTGGTTGCTCATGCCAAGCTACCAGGGGGTGAGCAGGGGTTATCAAAGAGGGTGCCCCTCCTTTCCCTGACTAGAAGCAAGGGTCCCTATTTGGACTAAGCTAACTGCCTCAGCCCACTAGGGACCCCCGATTCTAACAAGGAGAAAATGTGGGAAGGGTGGAGGAGAAGCTGGAAGTGGGGAATGCCTACTCCTAATTGGGATAGGTAATAGGGGAGTAAGGAGGGGTTAAGGGGGTTCTCGGAAGCAGGGTCAGACTGGCCGTAACGGGCATCAGGCATTTCCCCAGGAGGATGGGGGCTGGTTTTTACAGCTTGGGGACAGGTTTTGTTACTGGTTGTCGGTTTTGCAGCAGTACTGCAATATTGACCCCAGTAACAAAAGCAGCAGTGATTTAAAACTTGCAAGCCCCCTCCTCCAATCACCGGGGGCTGGGCCGACACATTTGCCTGGGCTGTTTTGGGTTCCCAGTCCGGCCCTGCCAGGAAGAGGTTTAGGGAGGGACATGCACCCACACATAAAAGAATAAGCCCATTCCTATTTTCAAACCACCTTTCTAAACGTACTACAGCCAGAAAGGACACACAAAATTAGTAAATGCATTCCATCTCTGAACTGGAGTAAGTCCGGCATCTCTCAACTTTCCTTAGAAAATAATGGAGTAAGGAACTTAAAATAAACACCTCATAGAAAATAGTGTTAATATAAACGTATTTAAACTTTTCAAAACTATATATGAATTTCTTTTAATGTTTAAATATGAAATATAAATGTTAAACACATATTTTATTTGAAAATATTTTAGTAACCTTTTATCCAAATAAAACCTGAATGTAATTTAGGGTCCAATTTGGATGTTGAGGCTGGAGGCTCTCTGCCCGACATCCTGAGGTTTCCCCCCGACCGCCTTATTTGGAATACGGTGGTTGGAAAGAAAACCACAAGGGGATTCTTCTCCTCTTTCGATGGGCTCTGGGGTTCCTTCCCCGCAACGGTGTCAGGAGGAATGAGGGCCTACATTACCACTGCATCAAAGTTGTATACATTTTCATGAGAAAATCTCTGTACAAGTTACATTTTAAATTATGTATATGCATATATGAATGGGTGGTACACAGATAGGAAGGGCCATTGCAATTACAGATTTATTTATTTATTTATTTTATTTTGAAAGTTTTATATAGCGCGAACAAGATCCTTGCAGATATCAGAGCGCTTTACAATGCAGGGGATACCAACAAGAGAATGAAAAGCAGGTCATTAAGGAGTAAAGTAGCAACGATACAACAAAAAAGCAAATATTACAGATAAATGTGTGCAAAGATAGTCAGGTAAGCCAATAGTACAGGTACAACACATAGTCATAGGAATCGAACAGAATAATACAGATCGGTGCAGAATCTTTACAGCTCAACATTAATAGGTCAAGTGTATTTGGCCATGAGAATAGATTTTACTTCTTTCTTAAAAAGTGTGAAGGAGGAGATGAGTCTGGTTTCAGGAGGGAGTGAGTCCCAGATCCTGGGTGCCATTCCTGAGAAAGAGCGTTTATCAAACCTTTTGCCCCACATCCACTTTTTATGTTAGTTATCTCCATCCCCGTGTTGTGTCGAGATTAAAACTCCTGGCTCGCAGGAATTCGTAAACCTTCAACTAGCAACCCAAAAACGAGTCCTTCATGCAGGCTGGTCATGGGAACAAGAGCACTGGAACATGTATCTCCGATTCCAGCCTCTTCGAGGTGTCTCCCACTAGAAGCGAGGAGCTGTTATCCACCAGTATACACCACACATAAAGCTATGTTTTTGGAAACTCCCAATTACATTGCACGAAACGTGATCATTTCTAGAGGACAAGGTTACCTTTGGTCCATTGAACAAGGACAACCCTCCTTCTAAAATATCAGGTTTAATGAGGACGAGACCCTGAAACACTGTTCGGAAAGTGCATCAAAAATTCCACCCCACCAACCATAAGCATACTTCAGTCTTATGAAGTTTTCATAAATAGTTGAACGTTTGCTGTTTCAACACCATTTCTAACTATGCAAGATCTTTGCAGCAATATTTGGGAACAATTATTGTTCTGAATGTTTTGGAAGCACTGCATATTTTTGCCCTACATATTCAACTCACTTTTATCAGATTTTTCTATAGCTTTGTAGAATATATTTTATGGGGTAACGTTATTAAATAATATATACCACCTACTTTTGTACTATATTACAATATATAGCTCGGCACTCTTTTTACTGCTTTTCAGAAAATGTTCCTTTTGACATGCTCCGTAAACCATTGGGTCTTGTCCATATTATACGAAATAGATAATAAATAAAGTGTGCTTCTCAAGTAAGGAGAGGACCAAATTATGCAGTAGCTGCTTCAAGAACGGGCAAATTATTTTATTTTAGCACATTTTGTGATAGTACTACTTTATTTCCTTGTCATTATTATGTCATTTTATCATTTTTATGCATGTTTCAAGCACTATGTGAGGCAACGGTTTTACCTCATTAGTACCAGTTAAAACCCAAATACAGCAATAAACGACTGAAAGGTAACCCATCATTGAATGCTAATCATTTTAATTTTTTAATACCGTTTGAACTGGAGACTTTTTTTTCTTTCTTTAAAATTAGCTAATTATGTAGCAGATGATGTATTATGTGGCAAAAACATCACATCCATAATTAAGTAGGAAAAGCTACATAATTCCAGTGGCCCTGCATATATGTAATGTTATTACATGTATAATAAAAGTTTTTTACATTTATCAGCATCTTTATACATCATATTTCCATGTAGGATGTAAGCAGTGATCTGATGTTTACGGGTCTTTACATCTTGTCTCAGTTTACAACTAAGGGCCCTATTATGGTGTCGGTCGGCAGTTGGAAGCTTTCCGACCAACATCGTAGGTTTCACTTTCAACCATCCCATTACAATGCGGGCAGTCGAAAGTGACCCGGCCGGTCCTTCCTGCTAGATTCCGACAGGCTCAAGAAGCCCGTTGGCCAGTCGGAGGCCCCACCGTAATCTCTAGAGACGGCGTTTCCGCTGTTGGGGTTACGATGTGTGTTTCCAACAGACTTTCTATGTCTGGATTTCCGACATGGAAAGCCTGTCTGAAAGCAACTTTGGGGTCCCTAGCACAGCCTCCATTTCTCCATGGCCTCCGGTTGGGGGCCAAGGGGGCACCAATGGTTCCCCCCTGTTAATCCCTGCACCGCGTGGCAGGCATCTCAAGGTGCCTGCCATATGGTGCAGGGATTAACAGAATTTCCCATTTTTGTGCTGTGGCCGGTTTACAGCCGCAGCACATGCTCACATAGAGATATGGCAGTATCCGACAGCACCATGTGCGGTTGCATTGTAATAGCAGTGTCGGGACCCGCCAACTTGAGATTGGTCGCTCCTAAGACTGCAACGGTCCGCCCAACATCGTAATCAGGCCTATAATCACAAAGTTTGTAAAATTGCATCTCCTAAAATGCAATGTGAGAACCATTACACTCCATTTCTGAACAGTATTGACAAGTGGAGCAGGCCCCCAGAGCCCTCACTTTCACTGAAACTTCCCTTTGCACATCAGGCCCTATGTATTCTAATTTAATAAAACTTACTGATGTCAAAGGTCTTTACACACTCAAACCCTGTGATTCATAAATCACAGAATTCGCGACTGCAAAACATTTTTGTGCAATGTACAAAAGGCATTTTGACAGTCAGAAGGCCTTTCTGACTCACAAAAGAATTTTGCAACCTGTTATGAATCGCAAAAAAGGAGGGATACGTAAGGGGCTCTTCCCTCCAATTTGAGAGTCGTAATGGTATGTATCAATGGTTTCAGACCAAGAGCCAGATTTAGATCTTGGAGGTACTCCCAGTGTCCCTCCACAGCAGAGTATCCAAGTACTCCGCCAAGCTGATGGTATCACGCCCGCTGTATTTAGATGTGTGGTGGCTGAATCTCCATGTGCATCGGCAGACTGTTTCCCGCCGAATAAGCGGTGCACCGTCTAGGGGCGGCAGACTCCTCTACTGGCTAACAGTACTCTGCCAAGTCAGCGGGTTTGTGCCAAGCCTATTTATATGTCTTTATTGTGCTAGTGTTTCCTAGCTGCTGTTGGCTGACGAAGTGAGTCCTTGGTGGAGTGGTGACTGGTAAGTACTACTGATTTGTCTGTCAATAAACATATATGTTGTGTTTGCTTCTAAAATATGTAGGTAATGTGTTGTGCCCTTACATATTACATAGCACACAAACAACACACACACTATTGAATACACACCTGCAGGCATCACAAGCACAACACCCACAACCACCACAACAACATAATTTTTTTATAAAGTGTCAATACAGGTGTGTTCATTTTACCTTGATAAGTTGTCAAAAGTACACTAATGCATTACACATAAAAATGCATGTAATAGCAATGTAAAACTATATAAGACACACTATTCCAGTCCAAGTCAAGTCAAAAGAAACTTTATTTGACAGCTAAAGAGTCATAAAAGCACAGTTCATTACAAGACATTGGTACATAAAACCTTAGAAAACATTTAACATTTGGTTCTAAAATTGCTATGTACAAAGCAGATAAAACGTATCCCAGTTTAAAGGTTCCTCGCGCAACTATAGGTATACAGACAGAACAGCAATAAGAAGTACACACAGGCAGTAAATATATGGCCAGAGACTATTGGATCTGTTTTGTTAAGTACACGTTAAATAACCGAACACACTGACTCTAGAGCCGGCAAGCTTTTCCTATATCTGATGGCCACTATTAGAAAGCTTGCAACCCCAAAACACACTGTGGGGGAAGATAGCATTTGAAGATAGGTCAAAGCTGGCCTCACTTGAACAAACTGTTGGTCTTTGAACAGTGGTAAAATGTGAGACCTGCGCTGAGGGTCGTAAAAAGTGCAGAAAAACATCAAATGTAATGTATCCGTGTCTGACAATTTGTCGCAGGGGCAAGGTTTGAGCGAATCAGGCTTCGAATAGCCTAGGGGAAATGCCAAGGGACCATATTCAAACGATATCTAGTCAATACAAACCGATGGTATGGTTTGTTAACGTAAATTAAATAGGGCTGCATCTGTGGGCCCATACTCAATATAACAGGACTCCTCACAGACGGTTTTACAACTTCCGCCTCCTCCCTAAGCATCTGCCGCTTATCCAAAAACTGCTTTTTAAGAGCTCTAATAGCAGTTTTGCTCAGTGCCCCAGGGTTCGAGAACAGATTCGGGCAACAAAGCCAGCCGGTCTGTTCTTTTATGTAGTTCAACTAGGGGATGCGCAGGGCCCCATCCAGACTAGAGCAGTCGCCAATTATGAGCTGGCCCAGATTTGGTGCTGGGGACGCCCAAGTTCTGAGCCAACGCAGCAACGGTGCAACTGCAATCTCGTCTAAAATATATCCAGCTCCCAGCTCTTCATGCACACTATTCATAGTAAGAAAAGTGTAGACAAAACGAATCTTAGATCCTGGCTACAACGGAGTTGATTAATGTCAAAGTCATGTAGTAGCAGAAAAGGGAGGACCTGGACAATGGGGTTCAAGATGGGAACGGAAGTGGGAAACAGAAAAAACGGTACGTTTCTCCCTCATAACCTTCAATTCAACCAATTCAAAGTAGGAAGTATCCCTGCCACAATTTCCTCAACAGGAAGGCACATTGTGATTGGCCTGTCGGTAAACTTGGCTGGACTAAGTAAGAAAGTCATAAGTCAAAAGCTTTTGTATAGCGCACAGGTGCCCAAAAGGTCTCAAGGCGCTTGGCAAAAAGAAAGAGACAGCATCCTTGTTGAGTAGAGTGTCGGGGTAAAGAAATTAATTGGGAAAGAGCCAGGTTTTCGAGCTCTTACGGAAAGCCTGGTGATTTGAGAGGGACAGGAGATGAGGAGGAGAGAGCTTGTTCCAGAGTTGGGGGGCTGTGTAGGAAAAGGACAGACAACCAAATCTAGAAGTCCGGACCCGAGGCTGGACTAAAAGGGATTTAGAACTAGATCTTAAAGCTCGGAATGGTCTATACCAGACCAGTTTTTTCGCTAAATAGGATGGCCCAGTGCCATGGAGAAGTTTATGAGTGAAACTTAGGATTTTGAATTGGCTTATCTGGCGTATAGGCAACCAGTGCAATTTTTTGAGGTTGGGCAAGGTGGGAGACCTGGGAGGCAGCCCTAACACCAGTCTGGCGGCGGCGTTCTGAAGGGTTTGTAGTTTTGTCAACAGAGACTCATTCATGGTAACGAACATTGCGTTTCCGTAATCTAAACGGCTAATAATTAATCCTTGAAACAGGGGCATTGTGGACTCAAGAGGTAGCCATTTAATTTTTTTTCGCAGTTTCTGCAATATTCCGTAAGAGATACCTGATACTTGGTTAACTTGTGCTTTCATTGAGAGAACACATTCGATCATGATTCCCAAGTCGCGAACAACTTCTTTAGGTTCAGGACATGGTCCTAATTCTTGGGGCCACCAATCCTGTGACCAGATTGACTTGGCCTTGCCAAATAGCATCATTTCCGTTTTGCTATAATTAAGTTGGAGTTTGTTGTCACTCATCCATTCACTGATATTGATCATGCAGTGTTTAAATCTGGTACAGGTTTCTAGGAAATCAGAGCTGCAGGTGATGAGCACCTGGGTGTCGTCAGCGTAAGACACAGTCGAAAAGCCATATGATTTTATAATGTTGGCCAGTGAGGTGAGATACAGGTTAAATAGCAGGGGACTAAGAATCGACCCCTGTGGAACCCCCACTGTAAGGGGGGTGTTACTGGATGTAAGGGTATTAACCTTGATGTAGGTATGGCAGTCAGCAAGATAGTTCTCAAACCAGGCAAGGGCATTGCCTCTGACACCAATCTCCCACAGCCGCTGTTGAAGAATGCTGTGGGAAATGGTGTCAAAGGCCGCCAATAGGTCGAATAGGATCAAAATTGCGAAAACATCACTATCCAGGGTAAGACAGATGTAATCAACTATCTCCATTACTGCAGTTTCAGTACTGTGGGCGGCGCGAAACCCCGACTGCGAGGGATCTAGGAGCGCATGGGTTTCAATGTAGGTGGAAATGCGCTTGTTAACTAAATGTTCCAGCACCGTCCCAAGGTAGGGCAGTAAAGAGATAGGTCTGTAATTAGACATAATTGTGGGGTCACAAGTAGGTTTTTTGAGAATCGGTTTCACCTGAGCCAACTTCCAGCTCCTGGGTATGGATGCAAGCTCAAAAGAAGTGTTAAAGATGTTAGTAAGAGAGATGGCCAGAAGAGGCAATATCTCATTACATTGCCGACAGCCGCTTCTGCCTATGACACTGTCAACGTGTGTAAAAATTCCAGACAGTCTTTTGTCTTTGGACCCACTAACATCTAAATAGAGCGGACAGACCGGCAAGTAGGCGGGTGGCGAATCCGTCGAAAAATTGATGGCGGGACCAGATCCAAGATCAAAATCCGGCCCTAAATTTGTTGTTGCTCTTGCAAACCAATGATTAGTTACTTCTCCTGACTTGAGGTAGTTGGAAAGGTGAAGTTGTGATTTTTTTTTTTTGCCTCCAGTGTCACATAATGTCTCAATGCCCAGAACATATTTTTCATAGAGTGGACAACTCAAGCAAGGGCTTATGATCCAATATGACAACAAATTCTATTGAAACTGTCTGTATGTCGGAGCACCAAACATCTCACCAGACAACTGCAAACTTTTCAAAATGGAACCAGACTAATCCTCAACCTCCCACACAGACGAATATCCAAACACCCCTGAGGGAGCTTCACTGTCTCCCGATACACATGCACACACAGTCGATGCTCATGACGAGCTCAGCTCGTCATGAGGCACAGTGCTCGTGTGCTCATGACGAGCTGAGCTCGGCATGACCACACCCATTTACAATAGGGCTCAGCACCGGGGGTAAATCGGCACCGCACGCAAGGTGTTAAGCACCTCCCCATCACTTTCAAAGCACTACCCAACATAGGCCCAGTATACCTAAACAGCTGCATCTCCTTCCATAAACCATCCTGGCACAGCCGCTCAGCCGGACTCCTACTCGCGCACATTCTGTGCTTACACAGAAACAGAACTAGAGGTCAAGCCTTTGATTTCATCGCTCCTAAAGCATGAAACAACCTGGAACCTTCAAATCAGAGCCTCATTCTCGCTTCTTAAATTCTGCAAGAAGCTGATGACCGGACTCTCTGACTAAGCCCCACCCATGGACCCTGAGGGAAAGGTCCATACACCTGCTCAGCATCAAGATACCCTGGTGGCTATTGTGGGTATTTTGCAAAATTTTGAAAAATCTACCCCTCAGTGTGATTCTGAGCAATACATTATGTTGTATGTTATGTTGAATTAGTTATGCAAAAGGAGCAGGGTAATCTAAAGCACAGCTTTGCTAGGGTCTGAAGCTTACTTCCGTGTAGACTTAGAAGTACATTGACTATCAAGTACCAAAGCCTCTAAGTTTTGTGTGCAATCTGAGGGGTATAGCCAGTGTTTTACAGCCAAAACTTATGAGATCTGCGCAATCCGAGAGCTAGCACTGCTGTTTAAAGTCAAAGCATGCATGTTGTGTATGGCATAAAAGACTGCTTAGCCATGTAATATGTATAAAACCTGTGATTTATGTCTGCTGCTTTAAGCTAATACCTGTAAGATCTGTGTAACCTGGCGGTTGAGTTAGCAGCTTCTCTTTGTTATGCCCAGGGAATGGAATTTCCTTGTGTCATGAGGGATAGTTTTGCTGTCTAAAGCCTGCGCCTATGTGTTTCATAACCTGTGAAATAGTTCTACTGTGTGATGCCTAACTTTATACATTGGATGTCATTGCATGCAGTATATTATTATTGCTTAACAGCTGTAAGTTAAAAATATCTTCCCACTCTTTTACCAATTTTACCAAACAATTTGATACCACGAGCGCTTTTTGAAAACCCTGTTAGGTCACATGGGAACGGGTCTCTATGGAGACAAAAATATGTTATCTATGGTAAAACAAATGTTACATGTAAAAAGGCACATGTACCCTGTACGGTTCCAGGAGTGTTGTTTAGTCATTGTACAGTCTAACTGGCTAAGTCGGTTTGTGGTGTGAATATTCAAGGAACTTCTCAACATTGTTAGATTTTCAGGAGGAGCCTGATGGATTTTGTGAATCCCATAAAAGGTTTATATCTAGCTGTCTAATCTAGGATCAGAGTAGGCATGAGCGAATTTTGCGGATCTCGCGTTCGCGAATTTTGCGGATTTGCAATCCGCAAAATCCGCGAATTCCCGCGAATTTGCGGATTTTTTTTTTTGTGTTCGCCCGTGTTTCTGCCAGTTCGCGAGGGTTTTGTACACTTTCGCAAATTGCGAACTTACCTGTCGGGTCGCAAGTTTCGCGAACTTGTTGTTTCTACGTGTCCAGCCTGTTTGGGACACTCTTCTTCATCACTGCCACTCTCTGTCACCACTGCCACTCTCTGACTACTCATGCCACCCTCTGGCCCACCCATGCCACCCTCTGTTTCATCACCACACCCTCTGGTTGTCCAGTGTACATTATTTTCGGCAAAGCAAAGCACACCTTCCCCGCCTCAAGTGACCTGAATTAATTTGGGGCTGATTAATGTGTCACAGAATATTTTTTTAGCTGGCACCTGCTTCCTTAGTGCGCCCTGATTAGTGATCTTTTGCACTTGCTAAGTGCTTTCATTGTTGCAAAATTAGTTAAAACACCTGCCCTGCCCCAACTGACAATAATGAATTAGGGGCTGATTAATGGATTTTAACTTCCAGCCTGGCTCCTGCTTGTCTCCCTTAGCTGTAATTCAGGACCTTTGTGGCATATGTGTAACTATTCTGAGGTTCAGAGCAGGGTCACATAATAGTTTCAACTGGCAACTGAACTCTGGAGGGGCCCCTCAGGAAGCACTACAGGAAATGGCTACTAATGATGAGCCTGAACTTTTGAACCTGGTAAGTAGTTACTTTCAGTTTTGCTAGGATCGTATTTCTGCAATTTTGCACTTATTCGCGGGGCGCGAACTCACGCGAACTCACGCGAACAGTGCGAGCAGTGCGAGCAAAATCCGCTGCTCGCGGATTTGCGGATTTTGCGGGAGATTCTCAAATCTCGCGGATTGCGGATTTCCCGAAAATCCGCAAAATCCGCGAGCGGAACGGATTTTCCGCCCACCCCTAGATCAGAGGACATTTCAGAGTTTATCTGAAGAAGATTTAAAAAGTGATGATTAAAGCCATCTGTGAATATTCAACTTCAAGAAAGTAGCCAGAAAATGTATATACCTCCCACTTTGAACCGAACCTCTGATGGCACCAAGCAAGTGAACCACCTGAGCCGAACCCTCCCCAGAAGAGCTCCTTTGTATCATCTATCCAAGCATCTATCCATTCATCCTTTAACTTTTCCATCCTGTAATAGATATCCACTATTTCACCTCTACCTTCTGTCATCTATTCATTCTTTGATCATCATTCAATCTTTACCATTCCATCCATCCACCAATGCATCCATCCTTTCACTCATCCATTCTTTCACCCATTCATCCACTCAGTCCTTTCGCCCACTCATGCATCCTTTTAGCCATTCATCCTTTCACCCACCCATAACATTTTCACCCACCCACACATCCTTTCACTCATTCTTTTTCTCCCTTGCAAGCTTTCTTTCACTTATCCTCTCTTTCACCTATACTTTCATCCACATCCGCATGTATTCACCCATCACCACAATAACCCATCCTTTCATCCACTCATGAATCCTTGCACGCACGCCATGCAATCTTTCAGCCGTCGACCCTTTCAACCAACCTTTCATCCACCATGCATTCTACCCCTTCACCCATCCTTTTACCCATCCTAGCATTTTGTCACACATTCACCATTTCACCCATCCTTTCATCCACCGATGGATCCTTTCACCCATCCCTTCACCAACCCACGCATCCTGTCACCCATCCATCCTTTCATCCTTTAATCCGTCTTTCCATTTTCTATCAGCCCATCTTTCTTAAGCCTTAATTACCAGTTTTTGATTACTCAGTTGCAGACAGAAGAGGCCCATAAAGAACTCCACCTTGCATTGGCTGCTAAAGTGTGTGGGTGGGCTAGAGGGAGAGTCACGCTACCCCTGCTCCAATTACTTACAGATGATCTCCAATACATTGGTTAGTACCCTTTACATTTAACAGAAACATTATTTAGCTCCTCCCTCTTACCTCTTAGATTCCTGACCTTTCACCCATCGGTCCTATTAGTAATATTCAAGCAGACACAACAACTGAAGAAAGCCTTCCAAGGAGGAGAAGAGGGAGGACAAGAATGAGTAGGGTGTATTTAAGTAATCTGAGCAATTCCACTTCCTCCCTCTTTTGGAATTCTGTACATTATGAGGATACAACAAACAGTCCCAAGTGTTCACCCACAACCCTGTGCAGCCGCACGCATATAATGCACAGCTCATGATCCCTTGGGTGAACTCAGTGCAAAAAAACAGGTGGTAGGTTCAGCGACTAACAAGCTAAAATGTATGGAATGCTTGAATTGATGTGTGCAAGGACACAATCTCCACGTTCAATGCTTTTCAGTGCTTAATTTGAGCCGGTGCTTTTCCCCGTGCTCTGCAACAGCAGTTAGGGCCTAATTACAATGTTGGGTGGACTTGCGTCCGCCCAACACCGTATCTGTATGGGAACAACCAGACCATTGGTAAGTGGTACCGCATACCTAATTACAATGCCAATGCATATGGTTCGGTCGTAAACTCCCATTTCCCTGTGGGGGCTTGTGCTGTGGCTGTAAACTGACCGTAGCACAAGATCCCTTAGAGAAATGGGAGTTTATGTGAATCCCTGCACCATATGGCACACGGTGCAGGGATTCACAGGGGGCACCATAGGTTCCCCCTCAGGCCCACAACTAGCTAGCATAGGGTGAAGGAGTCCTGCTAGGGGACCGCAATGCCGCTTTCCGACAGGCTTTCCATGTTGGAAAGCCCGACATGGAAAGCCTGTCAGAAACTGACTTTGAAATCTCATAGGCAGAAGCGCTGTCCATTAGGATTACATGCCGGTCTCCGACTGGACGATGGGCTCCTTGAGCTCGTCGGAATCCAACCGGAATCCAGACGGAATGGCCGGCCGGTTTCAGTTTCGACCGCATGCATTGTAATGCGGCGGATGGAACTGAAACCACACGCTGCCATTTTGTTTATTGTGTTGTTGGTCTGCGTCCTCGTGAGCCCGCCCCGCCTCCCAGCTGAGCCGCCCTCCCACTTTGTATTTACAGCGCTCCCATACCTGGAAGCGCTGTGATCCCCTCAGCGCTGCTTGCTGAGAGGTCGCTCCCCAGCCTCCCTGGAGACCTGGTATCGTTGTGCTGCATCTGTGCTGCTTTCCAGCTTTATTTTGACTCTGCAATAGGCGCTGCTTCGCCTCGCTTCTGACCTAATTGAATCGTATTGCATAGTGTTACTTTACTTGCACTGTTGCGCATTGACCGCTGCTTCGCCTCACTTCTGTTTGAATTGTGTTAATTGTGCTTGTTTGGACTATATTGCGCTGAGCGCTGCTTAGCCCTGCTCCCGCTGCTATCATTTGAGCTTTAAGTGCGCGTTTACCCCCAGCGCTGTGCTCTGCCCTCCCCACGCTGCCATTTTGTTTATTGTGTTGTTGGTCTGCGTCCTCGTGAGCCCGCCCCGCCTCCCAGCTGAGCCGCCCTCGCCCCTCCCCCTCCCCACCATCCATATATGACAGTTACCCATGCGTGCAGCGTCCACGCGCAGCGACCGCGCCCAATCCGCGCCGAAGGTGCGCCAAAGGTAAGCCCGTCTACGCCCGTCCGCGCCAAGACCGCGCCCAGCGCCAGACCCCCTGGCCCTCTCCCTGCCCAGCCCTCCCACATTACCTACGATGCCACCACCCTCCTAGCCCTTAACCCCGGCCGCTCCCCCAACTGCGTCCAAGCCGCTCCTGGACACACCCATGGACCCTTCTCCTGCTACTCCTGCAAATTCGACGGCACCAAGAACAACTCCTCATCTACGAACACACAACAGATATCCGATCCCAACCACCTACAATGCATCCTGCTCAACACCCGCTCAGTCCACAGACACGCCATTGACCTCTGGAATCTACTCGACACCATCTCTCCGGACGTCGCTTTCCTAACAGAAACATGGATGAATGCCTCTTCAGCCCCAGACTAGGCATGGGCGGAAAATCCGTTCCGCTCGCGGATTTTGCGGATTTTCGGGAAATCCGCAATCCGCGAGATTTGCGAATTTCCTGAAAAATCCGCAAATCCGCGAGCAGCGGATTTTGCTCGCACTGCTCGCACTGTTCGCGTGAGTTCGCGCCCCGCGAATAAGTGCGAAATTGCAGAAATACGATTTTAGCAAAACTGAAAGTAACTACTTACCAGGTTCAAAAGTTCAGGCTCATCATTAGTAGCCATTTCCTGTAGTGCTTCCTGAGGGGCCCCTCCAGAGTTCAGTTGCCAGTTGCAACTATTATGTGACCCTGCTCTGAACCTCAGAATAGTTACACATATGCCACAAAGGTCCTGAATTACAGCTAAGGGAGACAAGCAGGAGCCAGGCTGGAAGTTAAAATCCATTAATCAGCCCCTAATTCATTATTGTCAGTTGGGGCAGGGCAGGTGTTGTAACTAATTTTGCAACAATGAAAGCACTTAGCAAGTGCAAAAGATCACTAATCAGGGCGCACTAAGGAAGCAGGTGCCAGCTAAAAAAATATTCTGTGACACATTAATCAGCCCCAAATTAATTCAGGTCACTTGAGGCAGGGAAGGTGTGCTTTGCTTTGCCAAAAATAATGTACACTGGACAACCAGAGGGTGTGGTGATGAAACAGAGGGTGGCATGGGTGGGCCAGAGGGTGGCATGAGTAGTCAGAGAGTGGCAGTGGTGACAGAGAGTGGCAGTGATGAAGAAGAGTGTCCCAAACAGGTTGGACACGTAGAAACAACAAGTTCGCAAAACTTGCGACCCGACAGGTAAGTTCGCAAATTGCGAAATTGTAAAAACCCTCGCGAACTGGCAGAAACACGGGCGAACACAAAAAAAAAAAAAAATCCGCAAATTCGCGGGAATTCGCGGATTTTGCGGATTGCGAGTTTGCAAATCCGCAAATTCGCGGATTGCCAATCCGCAAAATCCGCTCATGCTTACCCCAGACATCACCATTGCCATCCCGGAAGACTATAAGATCATTCGCAAGGACCGTACCGGCCACACAGGAGGAGGCATCGCTATCGTCCATAAGAAATCCATCCGCATCTCAACCAGCTCAGATGTCAACCTCGGCAACTCTGAACACCTCCACTTCCAGATCCACATCGACCCCAAGACCACACTCAGAGGAACCCTCCTTTACAGACCCCCAGGACCCCGCGCACAATTTAGTGAGGACATCACGGACTTCATCACTCCACACGCGCTCCCCTCCAAAGATTACATCCTTCTGGGAGACCTCAATTTTCACCTCGAAAAGAACAACGACCACAACTCCACCACCCTTCTGGACAACCTCGCCAACCTCGGACTTAAACAACTGGTCACTACCCCCACCCACATTGCAGGTCACACACTCGACCCAATCTTCACCTCCAGCAATCATGTCTCCTTCAAACACACTACGGCTCTCCTCTGGACCGACCACAGCTGCGTTCACTTTACCTACAACAAGCCCAAACCCAACAACCACCCCCAACCTACTCTGCAAAGAAACTGGAACAAAATCACCATCGACCAGATCTCCTCATCGCTTCTTCTAAACCCCCCAGCCCACTCCTCAAACCCCGACCAAGCCGCCACCAACCTCACACTATGGTTATCCAACAGCGCCGACATCCTAGCACCACTGAAAAAACGACAAAACAAACTCGGCAGCAAGAAGGCCTCCTGGTTCAACGATGATCTTAAGAAATCCAAGAAACTCTGCCGCTCCCTTGAGAAGGCCTGGAAAAAAGACCCAACCTCCAGCACCAAGGACGCCTTCAAAAACGCCGCCCGCATACACCACCAACTAATCCGAAAGGCCAAGAAAACCGCCTTCAAGGATCGACTTTGATAGCAACGCCCACAACAGCAAAGAACTTTTCAACATCGTCAAGGAATTTACCAATCCCTCGGCCAACTCTAACAACATCACCCCCTCTCAAGCCCTCTGCGACTCCCTAGCCTCATTCTTCCACAACAAAATTGCAGACATCCACAACAGCTTCGACAACCAACCCAGAGACCAACCCACCGAACCACATGCTGGACCTTCTCCCCCCTCGGACACCCTTAACGACTGGAACCCAATCTCCACTGAGGACACCATCCGCCTGATGAACTCTATCCACTCAGGATCCCCCACAGACCCATGCCCTCACCACATCTTCAACAAAGCAGACTCCATCATAGCACCGCACCTCCGAGACGTCATCAACTGCTCCCTCAACTCCGCAACCTTCCCGGAAAGCTGGAAACATGCCGAACTCAGCGCCCTTCTGAAAAAACCCACAGCGGACCCCACCGAACTCAAAAACTACCGCCCCATCTCGCTCCTTCCATTCCCGGCCAAAGTCATCGAGAAAGCTGTCAACAACCAGCTCGCTGCCTTCCTCGAAGCCAACAAATCCCTTGACTCCTCACAGTCCGGCTTCCGAGCAAAACACAGCACGGAGACCGCCCTCATCGCAGCAACGGACGACATTCGAACTCTACTAGACAATGGAGACACAGTCGCCCTCATCCTCCTTGACCTCTCCGCAGCCTTCGACACAGTCTGCCATAGTACCCTCCTACAGCGCCTCAGAAACATCGGAATCCAAGGAAAAGCACTAGAATGGATCACCTCGTTCCTCACCGGAAGAACCCAGAGAGTCCGCCTTCCACCATTCAAGTCAGAGGCCACCGAAGTCATCTGCGGCGTACCACAAGGATCTTCACTCAGCCCCACCCTTTTCAACGTATACATGAGCCCCCTCGCGACCATCGCCCGCCAACACAACCTCAACATCATCTCCTACGCGGATGACACTCAACTGATCCTATCACTCACCAATGACCCTAGCACCGCCAAAACTAACCTACACGAAGGAATGAAAGAAGCAGCCGAATGGATGAAACACAGCCGTCTGAAACTGAACTCAGATAAAACAGAAGTCCTCATCTTAGGTACCTCCCCCTCTGCATGGGACGACTCGTGGTGGCCAGAAGCCCTTGGAAAAGCACCCATCCCGACAGACCACGCACGGAACCTGGGCGTCATCCTGGATTCCTCACTTTCGATGAACAGACAAGTCAACGCCGTCTCTTCATCCTGCTTCAACATTCTTCGCATGCTCAAAAAAACATTTCGTTGGATCCCCACCGAAACTAGGAAAACAGTCACCCACGCTCTGGTTACGAGCCGACTGGACTATGGAAACACCCTCTACGCCGGTACTACCGCCAAACTCATGAAAAAACTCCAACGAATCCAGAACGCCTCAGCCAGGCTCATATTAGACATCCCACGTAAAGAACATATCTCTGGTCACCTGAAAAACCTCCACTGGCTTCCCGTCAATAAGAGGATCACTTTCCGACTCCTAACCCACGCACACAAATCACTCTACAAAATCGGACCAGAATGCCTCAACACACGACTGTCCTTCTACACCCCCTCCCGCCAGCTACGATCATCCAACCAAGCCCTCGCCACGGTACCTCGCATCAACAAAACCACCATGGGAGGCAGATCCTTCTCCTACCTGGCAGCTAAAACCTGGAACTCACTTCCCACTTACCTTCGCCTTACCCAGAACCACCTAGCATTCAGAAAGCAACTTAAAACGTGGATATTTGACAAATAATTCCCAACCCCTCCTCAAGCGCCTTGAGACCCTCTGGGTATGTAGCGCGCTATATAAATTCTTTGACTTGACTTGACCTGTGGGTGGCGTTTTTCGGAGCCTCATCGGAATCAGGCCCTTAATTGTCAACACATGCACTCATTACAGTCTGCCACATGGTGGCGATATTTGTCTAATTAAGAGATGAGCGCAACAGCAGCTGATTATAAATTCCACCAACATTTAAAATGATCACTACCTGCTGCTAAAGCTATTCCTAGAATAGTCTAAATTATCATGTTTGTAGGAGTGGTGATGGTTAGTAGTCCTGTTCGTACTGTCATTGGCAGCGCAGGCAGGGGCAATGGGAGCTGCATGCTGCAGTGGCCTCCAAATGAGAGTGCTGGCACTTATTATTTAGCAAATTAAGCACTTATGCTTTTACAATACCCTCACGGTCCAGGAGAGGAGACATCCCATTAAGGAGTACAAACCAATACAGTGAGGCTGCCAGCCGTAGAGCATCATAACTGTGCTCATTCATACCAAGTCAAGATGAAAAGAAGAACGTTAACACAGGGACCAACACCTGGGAAACAAAGGTGGAGCTTAGCAAAATAGTCATCAGCCATAAAATATCAACATTGTTAGACTTTTAATATCTAAAATAGGGAAACGGACAGCAATTCACTATCATCCAGGTTACATTTAAATCACAAAATCCAACAGGAAGAAACCAGGAAGTGAATCAGCTGCAAAATTAAAGTACAGCAAAATGCCAGTTTCCAAATGCACACTGACTGCAAGGAGCTACCATAATACCAGAGGGGAACAAGATAGCACCAGAACAATTGTAGGTAAAGCAACCTGTTAAGCTTGAAAAAATGCTGGCACTGGAGCGGATCAGTGACAGATTATCAAGGTGAAAAATAACATGTGGACAGAATATTGTGTAAAAAATGTCGAGGATCAAGATATTGAGAAGGTAAGTGCAAATAGGTAAGCATGGATTTACTATTCTCAACTCCACATCTGTGTACCTTGAATATATATACCTTATCAAGGTACATACATGTGGAGTAATATATAGTAAAACTAGACTTACCTATAGAACGTACCTTCACAATATATATCTTGTCAAGGTACGTAGATGTGAAGTTAAGTATAGTAGTTATATGCCCACACAAACTTACCTACATAATATTTTTGTCCTCAATATTCTTAAAGTGGTATTTTGTCCACATGAGATTTTGACTCGATTTTTTTCCAAACACCCTCTGTAGCACATCAAAATACAGAAATGCACAAATATATGTGTAGCGATTCCAGGGACCGCAACATGTGGCTACCAATGACAGTACCTTGTCAAGTCCCATAAAACATCTACCTGTCTACATAGAACAAGATTAGGAAGGGATCAGAGGCCCTCTCATTCCAATAAAGTTATCACAACACCAACGGGTTGACTATGCCATTCTCTATACATTGGCATCCCTGCTTACGAATTACGCCCACTACAGCTTATTCAAAATCAGGCTGCTAGGCTGATTTATAGTCGGTCTAAATTCCATCAAGCTCTTCTGCTTCTGATGCAACTGCACTGATTGAGGGTTGCCCATAGATGCCAATTTAAACTCGGGTGTCTCCTTTTTAAATCATTGGCGGGCTTGGCTCCCCAATATGTGGCATCCAGGCTCTTAACCTACACTCCTTCCAGGAATTTACAGTCTTCCTCTAAGAATCTTTTGGTTGTCCCACGTTTTGTCAGGAAAAAACATGGGGGATCGAGTTTTTCTTTTTTGGCCCCTAGGTTTTGGAATGCCCTCCCTGTCAATCTTCGATTTTCTCAATCATACTCTGAGTTCCGCAAAGGCTTGACGACCTGGTTATTCATCAGAGCATTTGAGGTCTAACTGTTGCCTGTTCTGTGCCGAACCGTTCAGCGCCATGAAACCTTTTTGGTAAACGCGCGCTCTATAAATCCCCCCAACTTCAACTTCAACATGGCCTAGCTACAATATTAGAGGATTCCCAAACCACTGACCAATATATGGGGAGAAGCAATAACCATGTGTAGGAATGTGAGGCGGAAGAGGACGCCGAGCGGTCCAGACTAATTCCACTGCAGTGTTTTAAATACTATTGACCATATTTATCACAAGTGACGTAGCACAGCAAGTCCGGTGCATTAGAGGGAAAAGGCAGGCATATGTAATAAATACAGCACATTCCTGTCCTTTCTCCAGTGCTGGAGCACAATGGACTGCAGGCACCCTTGCTCCAAGGTGCAAGGGTGCCTGCTTAGCACGAGGATTGTTTTTGTGCAGAAGGGGCACCTTCCTGCACAAACACAACCCCTTGAGGCATTCCCAGAATGCATTACGCATAGAAAGAGGAAGTAATGAGGGGAAATTAAGATATTGCTCTTTGTTGCACCTCACCGGGGAAGGCGTAGCATTTTGGTGCATTCCCAGGTCCACCAGAAATGGTAAATCATCAACATTCATGAGTTGCGTGGGAACACCCACACAACACCCACGGAACACCTTCCCAGGTAAGAGTAAGACAATTCAGCCATTTGTGCTGCGTTGCGAAACTCCTGATTTATCAAGCCACTCAGAGCCACCCAAAGTGGCCTAGTGCGGCTTGATAAATCGCATTTCAAGGGTTGCGTCACTTTTGCACCACACAACATGGTGCAAAAGCAATTCAACCCTTGATAAATATGCCCCTGTGTCCATAACAGCATGGGACAACACAACGACTGAGCACCCTTGAAAGAAACAAAGGGGGGAAAAGGCTGTGAAGACAACTATTATAACATGAGAATGGAAGGGTTGCTGGTTATCTATTTGACAGCAGCGCGAGCCGCTCCATAAGGTTAAGATCTGCACCACCTTAACAGGTGCTGCAACTCAAGTTGCACAGCCAGAGCTTGTTTCAGCACTAATATGCACTTCAGAAAACCTAATCTAGCATAGAACATGGAGCGCTGAAACAAGGCTATTGCCTTGTTTATGAGAGGAATAAATGTGCACTTATCTTCTAAAGCTAGGAGCGGCAACATTCAGTAACAATCATTGGCACAGCCAGTGGGTCTCGCTTTTTGGAAATATTGACTTTGCCAATGGTTTTTGGTGATATTGTGCAGCATACCTAAAGAAGAAACCAAAACAAAAGAGTTGTTATGTCACAGCCACACCGGCTGTGTAATTTTGTAGAAGCATTCTACATGCTGTGTCAAATTGGATTAGTAATTAGGAAAAAGCTAAATCCATAGCCTTTCTTTTTAACGAAATGGGTGGGGAAGCAACAAAGAAAGTGGGAGTTGAAGCAACACTGAAGGTGTAGGTGGTAGGGAAGGATCATGGAGACAGGAGCAGAAGCCACACAGAGGGCGGTGACGGAAGTACACAACATGAGTGAGAGAGAGCAACATGTAGTGTGGGGGAACTGAAGCATACAGGCGAGAGAGAGTGCAAAGTGGAATGGGAAGAATCACATGGGGAGAAAGCAGTGAGGGAGAGAAGAAGACAAAAGGGCAAGCACAACAGGGAAAGAAGTTGGGGTGAAGCACATGGTCAAGCGCAACATGGAGTGCGTGGAGTGAAAACGAGAAGTAACCAAGGGAGACAACTGGAAACCACATGCACTCTCATGGAGTTCTGAACCAAAAAGAAACAAGTGCCTGAAAAGTAAGCAGTGGAAGGACTCAAGTAGCGAGGCCATACTCCAGGGATGGAACACACAGAAGAAGAGAAAGGGAAGCCCTCACAACCAGTCTTTAAAGCATAATTGACTGTGTTTTTAGGTTGCTTTATGAAAAGTAGGCCACACAATGCCATGCACGCCACATTTTCTTATTCCCACTGACCAGTATAAAACGTACAAGCCATTCAAATATGAAGTTTATGCAAATGTGAATTTGCCCAGCAAGCATCACCCTAGGGTTCACAGTAACGTCCTACCATAGAGGTTCTTCTCAAAATTCACATATTGGTTTCCATGGTATACAGACAAAATATTGAGTACAAAATATCGAATTACACAAATATCGACTTCAAAATATAGAATGGACAAAATATCGAATGGACAAAATATAGTCATCAAAAATATCGTTTTTAAGGTAAGTAATGTAATATCGATTTTTATGAATATAGAACGTCAAAATATCGAAGTATATAATATAGGTTATTAAAATGATCGAACTTTTAATAATATCGAATTTTTTTAAGTGTTTTGTATGCTCTATAGCGGGTTGTGGGTTTATAGGGGAATAGGGTGGGAAATAATTTAATTATAATTAATTAAATATGTTAATTTATTTATTGGTATTTATTTTGAATAAATTGTTAATTAATTTTTAATTGGTAATTAATGAATTCTTAATTGGTAATTAATTTTCATTAATGGATTAATTGATAATTAAGCGATTTTAATTAATTTATTTTCCATAGCGGGTTGTGGGTTTATAGAGGAATAGGGTGGGAAGTTATTTAATTGTAATTAATTAAATGTTTTTATTTATTGATTGGTATTTATTTTGAATTAATTGGTAATTAAATTTTATTTTTTAATTAATTAATTGTAAATTGGTAATTAATATGTATTAATAGTTAATGAATTTTTTTTGTAAAATTTAATAGTTAATGAATTTTAATAATTTATATTTTTTTAAATTGAATAATTATTATATTGTATTAAATTGGTATTTACTTTTAATTAATTTTTTATTGGTATTGATATTTAATTTATGTTTATTAATATATTAAATATTTACTTTCTCTACTGTTGAGCGCACTAGAGTGGGAATAGTAATTTTTACCCCTACGCTATCCAACGCTTTCCCTACTGTTGCACTCTCTGTAGTGGGAATAGTAATTTTTACCCCTACGCTATCCAGCACTTTCCCTACTGTTGCACTCACTGGAGTGGGAATAGTAATTTTACCCCTACGCTATCCGACACTTTCCCTACTGTTGCACTCTCTGGAGTGGGAATAGTAATTTTTACCCCTACGCTATCCAACGCTTTCCCTAATGTTGCACCTTCTGGAGTGGGAATAGTAATTTTTACCACTACACTATCCAACGCTTTCCCTACTGTTGCACCCTCTGGAGTGGGAATAGTAATTTTTACCCCTACTCTATCCAACGCTTTCCCCACTGTTGCACCCTTTGGAGTGGGAATAGTAATTTTTACCCCTACGCTATCCAACGCTTTCCCTACTGTTGAACCCTCTGAAGTGGGAATAGTAATTTTTACCCCTACGCTAGCCAACGCTTTCCCTACTGTTGCACTCTCTGGAGTGGGAATAGTAATTTTTACCCCTACACTATCCAACACTTTCTCTACTGTTGCACTCTCTGGAGTGGGAATAGTAATTTTTACCCCTACGCTATCCAATGTTTACCCTACTGTAGCAGTTGCTGGAGTGGTGATAGTACATTTAACCTCTTGCTATGCTAAAGTAAAAATATTGTATATTTTTAATTAATATTATGGTAATATATATATATGTGTTAAAAAATCAAGTTGTATTTTTATTTTTTTAACTTAAATTTATTATTTAATAATGTTTAAGTTATTTAAGTATTTTTAAGTATGTTTTAATTAATTATAGTTATTATTTCATTAATTTTAAATTATGTTTGTTATTTTAATAAATTCAATATTTTTATTAAATATATATTTATTCAATATTTTTTATTCAATATTTTTGTACTTACCTGTTTGTAGATAGGATTTCGATATTTTGTCTTTCTATATTTTTACTTCGATAATTTTTTTCGTCTATATTTTTGTATTTGATATTTTTTTAGTGATCCGATTTCCATAGATAAGATAGATAAGACTGACAGGGCGACAGATAGCTATAGAGAACTGTGAATGTTCCTTAATCTTTGATATTACTTAGCTCCACTAGATCCCTAGATGCATAGTTTCAGGCGAGAACAAGTTACTCAAGAGTAAACAAGTGCAAATGTAGGCCACGACTTTCCATGAAAACAACAATTAGGCAATGAGTTGAAAATGGTTGTTAATAAATGAGGAGCCTCTGCAGGAATTAAGAACCATGTTGAGTCAAAGAATGGTGGTGGTTAGAGGAGACATGGTAGGGTGGTAGTAAGGCTGGTGAAGGTGGTAGACGTATGAGGATGGTGGTAGTTAGGTTGTTTGTGGTAGTAGGGTGATGTTGAGGATCGGTTGTTGGTGATGAGGTTAAGGGTGGCGGTCGTAGTGTGGTGTTAGGGTGGTGATGGTGGTTAGAATGGTAGTGGAAAGGGAGGTGGTGGTGAGGGTAGTGTGGGTGAAGTAGGTGAAGTGGTGGTGAGGGCGATGATGGTAGTTAGGCCTGGTCTGGTGACTTAGTGGACTAATGTGGCCACTGTAAGTACCTGTGCTAGACCTCATGGCCACAGGTTCAAGTCCCAGTGGGGTTCACTCAGCCTTTCATCCTCTTGAGGTCAATAAAATGAGTACCATTGAACTGGGTAACAATAAACATAAGTTATTCAGTTTCAAGATACCAATGGGTGAACATGTGCTTTACAGATACACGTTATGTTATGTTAGGTTGGTGGTGGTTAGAGCAGTGCTTAATTTAAGCTGGTGGTTGCCAGTGGCGGGCACCGGCACTTATTTTTGGGGACCAGCACTTATTTCGCCACATCAGGCACTTCCCAAGGCCAACAGAGAAAAAAACAAACTAAACAAAAACACGGAAGAAAAGAGTTAGACCTGGCATCATTGGCGTGAGTTTCCCTTCCATTTTGACGGATTGCCTCCTCTGTTTTGATATGTTTTTGCAGGTTTTATGCTTTGGGCACTGTGCCACTGCTAATCAGGGCCACAAGTGCTCCCTATGTTAAATTAATGTACTAATTGGTTATTCCATGATTGGGTTATTTGTTTTATCTGTCAGCCCCTAGTACAGTGCACCATGTGTGCCCAGGGTTTGTAAATCAAATGCTGCTGGTGGGCTTGCAGCACTGGTTGTACCACCCAGGAAAGCAGCTTGTTAAGTGTGTCTTGGGCCTGCCACTGCAAGGCCTGTGTGCAGTCTAGCACTGCCAAGTGCACCCACTTGCCAGTCCCTAAGCCTTCCCTTTGCTTCATATTCGACACCCCTATGGTAGTCCCAAGGGCAGGGTGCATTGTAAGTATAATGTAGGACATGCTCTGATGTGTGTATCATGTCCTAATAGTGAATTACAGCCATGTTCGTTTTTCATTATTGAAGGCTACCTGTTCTCATAGGCCAGAATGGGCAGTTAGATTATTACATTCTTTAATCCTAACTGACTCAGGGAACACGGTAAAAATTCTAATTTAGTATGGCTGAACTCAGAATAATAAAATACATCTTTTAGTAAAGTTGGTTTTAATATTCTGTGTTTGAAAATACCACTTTTAGAAAGTAGGTATTTTCTTGCCTAACTAGCCAGGCATGCCTCTGCTGGGTTGTGTATTCCTTGTCTGGGTTTGTGAGTGACAGGGCTGGGGGATTCCATGAGACAGGCTGGGGCAGCACGGTGGTGAATAGAGAGATGGGAGGGAGGAGTTGCACCTGAGACCTGAATAGGGCTGGGCCTTCCCTCTACAATGCTGGCTCCAACTCCTGTGGCTTGTCTGATGTCTCTGCCCTGCACTGTGAAAGGAGAGGAGGAATCATGTCAACAGAGTGCTCCAGAGCTGTATCTTCCCTCCCCTGTGCTGGCTCCACCTCCTTTGGGGCGGCTGATGTCTCTGCCCTGCACAGTGAAAGGAAGAAGAGGGTCATGTAAACAAAGTTCTCAGGAACTGGTTTGGACTAGGCCGAGGCCTCTCTGCCTTCAGAGAACAAAGGATTTTGGGGTTTAAATATTGGGACCCTGATCCCAAGAAATTAGATCACGTCTGGACAAGAAACCTTTCTGCCAAGAAGAACCAAGGACACTGCAGCAGTTGTACTGCCCCTCTGCCAGTGTGTTGTTTGCTGGGTTGGCCTGCAGTGGTTGCTTCATTGCCAAGGGAAAGGAGAAGGAACTTTGTAAGGACTTTCATCTACAGAATATTCTCCAAGGGCTTGAACTGTGCTTGCCTCCTGCTGAAGTCTCGGGGACAAAATACCTCACCTCCAGCTCCCTCCTGAATTTCCTTGCTGGGAATTCTGACTCCAGTCACTTGTGTGCTGCTGGGAGCTAGAAGCGCGACGCATCGAGAAGAAGCGTGTCGCCGCCGCACCTGAAATCATCGCAATGCCGGAGAAGCGAGCGCATCTCCCTGGAAGCGTGTGTTCATTGAAGCTGCCTGCTGTCGTATTACCGGGGAAGCGTGACGCCATTGAGAGAGTCTACATCGCATCACCGGAGAAGCATGTTGCATGGCCTGACGTGGCTCCAAAGTACAGAGTCGTCGCAAGACTGTCAGGGCGTCATCGCATCATCATCGCATCGCCGCATCAAGGGCGCCATCTTCTCGCATCGCAACCGGATCATTGCATCGCATCAAGGCGCCATCTTGCACACCGCGTCGGGCCCGCAAGCCGAGAATCTACACATCACCTCTGCACCGGTAAGGCTCACGACAAGTCCCCTACTCTGCGCAAGCATTGAGGCAGGACGCAACCGTTCCGCGGGATCACGGAACCAACGCATCTCCCCTTTTGCGAGCATTTTGTTTACTTTGCGTTACGCATCCAGGTACTTTGTTGAGAACTTTGTCGCATTTACCATCAACTTGAACTAAGCAACTTTAATCATCTTTTAAGCAATCTTAAGTGCAGTATTGTGGATTTTTGTCGTTTGTGGTCTTGTGTTTAAGTCTATATAAAGAATACTTATTTTTATAAAACCTGTGTTGTGTCCATCTGTAGTGTTTTCACTGCATTACTGTGTATATTCACAAATGCTTAACACACTGCCTCTGAGATAATCCTGTCTGCTTGTGCCAAGCTACCAAGGGGGTGAGCAGGGGTAATTAAGGAATGTAATCCCCTGATCCTGACTTAGAAGTAAGGGTCCCTATTTGGACAAAGGTGAATACCATTGCCAACTATGGCTCCCAATAAGGTTAAAGAGTCGAATTTAAGGCACTGTGCATCGTCCATCAAGCCTTCTGGGGAACGGGTGCTGTCATCAACCAGTCTCTGATAACCGCCTACCACCCAAACACTCAGCTCAGATCTGCATCTTCTTTCCTCACCATGGTGCTCAGGATCAAGAGAGGCAGATGTGGGGGTCGCTCGTTCTCCCACAGCGTGGCTAGGCTTTGGAACTCCCTTCCCCTACAGCTGCGATCAGAGCCCAATCTACTTTCCTTCCGCAAACACCTAAAAACCCTGCTTTTTACCAAACCAGAATGGCTTTCAACTGTATATTCATATGCGTTTTGTCTGCAGCGCTAGGACGCCTGAGGGTAGCTACCGCGCTCTACAAATGGTCTTTTCATTTCATTTAATTTCATTTCAACTAGAGACCCCCAGATTTAACAAAAAGAAAAACAAAAATATGTCACCAAGGGAAAAAGGAAACACCTTTAAGAGTGAGATAATGTGGCAGGGAGCGACTGACAGTGAATTAAAGAGGCCTGAGGTGAATTCAGGACTGTGCACTTTTGGTATTCGTGCTCTGACATGTTATAGCACCAGCCGCAGGTGTCTGAGCAGCGCTTTGAGCACCGGTACCCATTATTTTACAAATAAAGCACTGGGTTAGAGTGGGTTGGTGGTAGGGTGGTGTTGAGGATGGTGAAGATGATGGTGATTAGAGTGTGGTGGTTAATGTGGGTGGTTGTTAGGGTAGGATGGTGGAGGCAGGTCGTGGGTAGGGTAGGTGCATGGTGATGGCAGTTAGGGTAGGGTGGTGATGGTGTTTAGGGTATTTTTCATGATTCTGATTAGGATAGTGGTGGTGGTTAGGGTGGTGGAAAGGAGGTGTTGGGTGTGTTAGGCTGGTGTGGTAGGGTAGTGGGGGTGATAGTTGGTGGGAGGCTGTATCTGTGGTGTAGTGTAGGGTGGTGGTGATTAGGGTGATGGTAGGGTGATGGTTAGTGTAACAGTAGGGTGGTGGGTGTGATAGAGGTGGTGAGGGTGATGTTGGTGATTAGGTTAGTGATTAGGGTTGTGGCGGTTAGTGGTTAAGGTGATGGTGGTGATTAGGGTGGTATTGTGGGGGGTAGGGTTGTGGTGATTAGGGCGGTAAAGGTGGTTAGAGTGGTGGTGGTTAGAGTGGTGTTAAGGGAGGTAGTGGTGGTAGATAGGGTGGTAGTGGTTAGGATAATAGTGGTTAGGGTTGGGTGGTGGAAGTTAGGGTGGCAGTGGCTAGGGTGGGGTTGATGAGGGTAGGATGGTTGTTAGTAGGGTGGTAGTTAGAGTTGTAGAGTTAAGGGCTGCAGTGGTGGTTAGGGTGATACAGTGGTGGTGGTTAGGGTGGTAGTGGTAGGGTGGTGGTAAAGAGGGTGTTGAGAGGGGTGGTAGTTAAGTTGGTGGTGGTCAAGGAATTGGTTAGGATGGTGGTGGTTAGGGAGTTAGTGGGGGTTAGGGTAGAGCGGTGGTGGTTAGAGGTTGTAGTTAGGGTAGGGTAGGTGCAGTTGGAGTAGGATGGGGTGGTGGTTGGGGTGGTGTTGGTTAGGGTGGTGGTTATGATAGGATTGTGGTAGAGGTTAAGGCAGAGTAGGTGTGGTATAAGTAGGATGGTGGTGGTGGTTAGGGTGATTGTTGTTAGCAGGGTATGGTGGTGGGGGTAGGGTGGTGGTAGTGATAGTGGTAGGGTAGAGGTGGTGTTGTTGGAGCTATGGTGGTAATTGGTGTTGGGGTAGTGATGTTAGGGTGTTAAGGGTGGTGGTAGGATGATGGTTAGGGTGGTGGTAGGATGGTGGTGATGGAGTGGTTGTAGGGTGGTTATAGGTGGTGGTGGAGTACTGAAAAGGAAGTGATAGGGTGTTGGTGGTAGTGTGGTGGCGGCAGGGTACTGGTGGTAGAGGGTGTATGGGTGGTGGTGTTAGGGTGGTGGTGGTGGGTTAGTGGTAGTCATACTGACGTGGGAGGAAGGAAAGGGGCAACAACTAACAACAAGAACTATTGGGGAAAAGAAAGAAAAAAAGTACCTCAATCTTACTGTGAACAGCATAAAGACAAAAAGAGGCAATCAATATTTGGCCCATGCTCCACGAAAAGGAGAAATGAACATAGAGAAAGTGGAGCAGCATGCACTAACCAATAAGGAGCCAACAAATTAGAGTGACAATGAAGTCAAAGAATATAAAGCAATGAGCGGGCTCCAAGCCCTTTTTAGATAACAAAATGTCTCGCAAGCGAGAGAGTATACGCTGTCTCAGACGAAATGTTAAAAACTTACACCCACTTTATACAGGCTACAGCTGCCAGTGGAGGAGAAATCTGTATTAATCAACACAATGGATGAAGCAGGCACAGCTCAGCCAACATGTTTTAAACTGATGTGTTCCTAAAAGTAAAGAGGCTGCAAAAACAGTACAAGTTTCCATAAAGAGTCATTCACATGATGATATGGGCTACCTCTAAAAATAAAAACAGCAGGTAGCAGGAGATATTGTGTCCTTGTAAAAAGGTACAATGCTCTGGCGTAATACTAGAGATTAGAACATTCAATCAAGCAGAAATGACTCTTTGACAATGAGCAAAAGCAGGATTTTAGTTCACTGGCCGCCGCTTATCAGTTTGCTTATGTGTAAAGGTTCTATGTTTTCAATTTGCTTATGTGTAAAGGTTCTATGTTTGCAGAGTCTATTTGTGTGATGTTTTAATGCTTTTCGCAAGACACTTTAAATGAGACTTTGTCACAAAAAGAACAAATCAGTTACATCCTGGCTATGAGCTATATGTTGGAAAATATGCCTTTCTGGGCATTTAATAGACTTCAAATAGCCTTAAAACATTTTTAGGCTTCCTCAAGTGCTTATGCAATGTCTATGTGCCTATATCTTGAGTCGTTCTTCTTTAGATTACCACAATCTAGGCAGATGCATCACTTTGTAAGTCCCTGCGCTACATTATACCTGCTTCAGGAATAAGGTATGCAGGGTGGGCGTTCCTTCGCTTCCAAGCCTGGTAGAAGTGGCACAGTGAAATCTATAAAAATTCAGTGCGCCACTGCTAGGACGCTATTACGTCAAATCCTTACTCCTGCCTCATAGCAGGCATCAGGGTGACGCAGTGTTATATTCATAGCCCTACCCCCAGCATTGCTGGAGTTGCATCACACTCCCAATACAACTCCAGAAATGCCTCAGTTTTGCGCCAACAGATACGTCAGTAATACTGACGTTTGTCCTTCCTTGCGACATGATGCGTCATACAGTGAATATGATGCATACATCATTTCACAAGGAGGGCGCAGTGAAAACCTTTGCATTGCTGTTCTCATACAGCGATGCAACAGTTTTCATAAATACAGCCCTTAATTTTCAGCATAAAACTTTTTTAGCGATGGCAACTAGCCTGTACAATAACGCTAATAGCGCTTTGTGCTACTTTGCATTGATGGGGTGTCTCATGCACTGTGTGTCACAAAGGGTACTATGGTAGTTGACACAAAGACCAAGCTACAAATATTTGTTGATAGTGCCTTGCACCAAAAAATAAAGCCTCCACAAGGCGAGCGATAAGTGGAAGAAACCTTTGAATTTCTCCAAACTTTTCTGATTTTGCTTGTATGCATCACTGTAAAGCACACATCAAATGTGGGAACATTTTTAAAGTATGTCTAGGCATATTATTTTGTACTGAGAGATAGATGTAATCAGTGCTTTATTTGTAAAATTATAGGTGCCAGTGCTCAAAGCTCTGCTCAGACACCCGCTGCTGGTGCTATAAAATGTCAGAGCATGAATAACAAAGGTGCACAGTGCCAAATCCACCTCAAGGCTCTTGAATTCACTGCCAGTAACTCCCTGCCAGATATCTCACTCTTAAAGGTGTTTCCTTTCTCCCTTGGTGACGGATTTTCTGTTTTTTTCCCTCGGTGTTTTCTTTTTGTTTGTTTTTTGCTCTGTTGGCCTCAGGAAATGTCGGATGTGCTGGTGTTCCCCACAGGCAACCACCAGCTCAAATTAAGCACTGGTTTTAATACCCAACCAATATGCACCGGACATATTCCTTGATTGCGCCAAGGCAAGTGGCACCCTGGCTGCACCACTGGACAGAGAAGAATCATATAATCTCGTGATGGAAAAAATGTAATGGCATCAGACAGGCCCATACACAATGTACACTACATAGTTCTGTAGCATGATCAGACTGTCCTATTCAATATTAACTTTATTAACTGTAACATTGAAAAGATGAATCAATATGACACTAGGCCACCCTAGCTTCTATCGATGAGAACAAACAGAAAAGAGTCCTAGATGCCTAAAGTGCCAAACGCCCTACATTGGCCTACAATTGCCATGCGTGGCAGAGTTGTATCACACAAATGCCAATAACACAAGTTTCGTGATAACATTTTCATGACAACAATTTGTTAAGAAATGTGTTAAACATGGAATAACCTGGACATTCGCTCCCACAGGGAGAAAGTTTCACACATTTTTGGGATTCTCAAAACTGTCCTAGGTTATACCTGAAAAACAGCACCAGTCACAGCTTTCGAGTAATAATCCTGAAAAATACATTGTGATTTCTTTTTTTACAATGACATTTCCACAAAGCAGAATTGTATGCTTTGTACAGTTAGGTTTTGTTGAAACCTTTGCACAATGGCACACTTCTGTTACTTTCATTTTGCTTTTCTCTGCTGTGAAGATATTTTCAACCGTGAAAACCACTTCCCTTCACCCCAAGAAGGTTGGGGGTACTCGAGTACCCTTCTCACTCTGGAAATGGTTGGTTTACTCCAGTCAAGGATTGACTAAATCCTTAAAGGAGCGGGAAGGAGTCAGAAAAGAGATATACTCAAACTTTCAAGGCTAACTACTCCTTGAAATACCCACTGTCCACCCCACTAGTTCCAACATACTATTACACCACAATGGGGTAATGTTATGAATGAGTAAAAGGATTTACATCTGAGCTCTTTGCGAATTCCTTGCAGTCGTAAATCAAGCCCTTTTATTTTCGTCAGCTTGATTTATTGCACATGGATTTGAGAATCGACTCAGAATCTACTCATCAAACTTCTGGCAGGAGCTTTAATTTTGCAGATCCACTCCTTCGCTTTCAATGAAGTGTTGTTTATGTTTTTACTCAAGTAGGCTTATTGTTTCTAAATGCAGGCATCAGTTGTAACTCAGGTGCAAGGATAAAAAGATGATGGCCCATATTTATGAATATTTCATGCAATGCAACGCAGCAAGCCATCTTGGTGCGCTGCGTGAAAGGATAGGAATGCGCCATATTTGACATTATACAGTACATTCCTGCTCTCTGCCTGCGCTGGCGTACAACCTGCTGCCTAGCGCCAATGAAGGCACACTTGCCCCATGGTGCAAGGGTGCCTGCATTGCAGACAAGATTTTTCCTGCACAAAAAAAATCCTCAGAGGTATTTCCCTCTTTCTAAGTTTTTCACAAGGCAGCACACTTAGAAAGAGGACACAACAAGGAGAAATAAAAATATTTCTTTTCTTTGTGCCTCTGGAGGGGAGATGTACAGCTCTGATGCTATCCGAGGTCTTCCATTGCTGGTAGATCTGGGAATGTGCCAGAATGCATGGGCGAATGTGGGGGAACACCCACACTTCACCCATGGCATGCAACCCTGCTGCAGAATAACGCAAGGCAGCGATTTGTGTTGCCGTGCATTACTCTAGATTACTCTAGATTTATCAAACCAAGTCAGATGACCTGGCGTGGCTTGGTAAATCTCATTTAGGTCCAGAAGTAGGTAAATCTGATTTACCGACTCTAGAATACCGAATTTTACCGATTCGGTATTCTAGATTCGGTAAATCAGATGTAGGTAAAAATTCGGTAATTTTTACTGAATGTGTATGATTCGGTAATTACCGAATCGGTATTTACTGATTCGGTAATTGCCATTGATTCCTATGGGCCTACAGGCCCATAGGAAACAATGTCAATTACCGAATCGGTAAATACCGATTCGGTAAAATTACCGATTTTGCAAGGGTGACAGGGTGTCACTTTGACACCCTGTTGCACCCCTGATTTTGCCCTGTGTGCTATGTGACACACATACATGCCCTTAGGGCATGTCTGTGTGCCACATGGCACAGGTGTACATGCACAGATGTGCATCTACACTGGAATTTGTTATTTACCATGTAATAGTATTACATGGTAAATAACGAATCGGTAATGGCCTGTGGCACTGTTTTCAGTGCCACCTACATCTGTATTTACCGATTCGGTAAATTTACCGATTCAGTATTTTACAGAATCGGTAAATTTACCGAATCGGTAAATATACCGATTCTGTAAATTAAGCCTACCTACATGTCAAATCCCAAATACCGGTCGGTAACGGCCGAAATCGGCCGTTACTGACCGGTAATTGGCGACCTACATCGGGCCCTTAGTTTTTGCGTATCCCTTGTGTTGCAAGGGCGATGCAAAACATTGTTAAATATGGGCCCATGTTTGCAGCAGCAGGCATATACAGGAGGCACATACGCTTCTAATTGCCCATTAAGGCACAGATTTACCATGATTTTGGGTCGAGGTTGCGTCCCTTTTGTAGCGCAGCCCTGATGAAAAATCATTTTTGGCACTTCCTAAACCACATAACGCCACTGCGTAAACAAGGTAATGCCACGCAGCACATAGCACTGCCTTGCATTACTTTGTATTGGGTAGGCGTTACATGGGTGGAGCATGGATTTTACCATGCATCTATCTATATATTTCGATGCAAGCCCAGATTTACAAACACTTGTAAGCATGGATTTGTCCAAACAGGTGTACCTACCAAACAAAGGCATAATGAGTAGGATCTCGTTACTTGCTCCTTCCTCGCGTGCTGCATTCTGCTGCACACATAGAAAGAGAAATATGCCTCTAAGGATTGTTTTGTGCAGGAAAGTGTTCCTTGCTGCACAAAAAAAAATCCTGCCAGAATACAGGTGCCAAGGTGCCTCCATTAGCGCTAGACAGCACACAGTGCACCAGCATTGGGAGAGGGCAGAAGTGCACCATATATTAGCAAATATGGAGCATTTTTCCCCTCACCCTTTCACGTAACATAGAGAACTTGCCGCGCCACGTTGTGTAAAATAATAGCAAATGTGCCCCTAAATAAACCATAGGTATGCAAGTAACAACTTTCAGAAGTGGCCTCAGTGCCAAGCCGCATTCCTGTGTGTTCTCCAAGATGGGTGAAAGAAAAGCCTTCAGCGGAAAAACACACTAAACGACAAGAGGACAAAGGAGTGCGAGGTTGAAGACGACAATTAGGAGAAGGCAAATGTACATAGGCTTGTTCTTAATCTGCCGCCATCTTGAAGTTCTCTGGTAAACATGACGCAAGGAAACAGCACATTCACCAACTTCACTGGGCAAGCTTGAACCCAGCTGTTAAATGTGGAAAGTTCATGACTAGAGACGTGAACTTCTTAGAACCCTATTATAATATTCATAGCACAGGGGGGCATAGTGTCGGGCGCCCCCTACGGCTTCTCCAGTGACCTCAAGCATAACATCACCCTCCTCTCATAAGGAAGGCGAGTATTCTGGTCACAGAGACCAAACGCGTAAGGCGTCCCTGCGTCTCTCCGGCAACAGGCTGACTTTTGTAGCTTGTTCACGACTTCCTCAAAAAGGTTCCTTGTTAGGAACTTCAGAAAAGCAGATTCCCATTATTCAGCCTGTCCTGAAATGTGATTAAAAACACATCAGGCAGAATTAACGATGGGAAAATGACTGGAAATATGTATGACCACCAAATGAAAGCAGAAAACAACACCCAGTCAATGTAACCGCGTAGTCAAAATAAGCATCCATCTGTACTAATAATTGTTTTAATGATTATTAATCTAAATCAGTGTAAGCGAATCTCTTTGCCGTGTTGCTGTTGATTTCGTAGCTTGGCTATTGAAATAGGCCTACCCAACCATCTTGAAATACCATTTCACTCATCTTTGATGCAGAAAACAGTTTTTTTTATTTTATATTATTGGTCTTTTTCTGATTTTCTTATTTTTGCTCAGTGTTTTTTGATTTGTCTGTTTAAACCTATTTGTATTATTTCTTTTCCTGTGATATCATTTATGTAAATGGTGCCTTCTGTAATTCTTTTTTTGTTAATATTATCTGATTTCTTAGGGTTGTGTTTGATTTCAAGGCTTTTGTTTCTATAACTAATGTTATATATGTTTTGGTTGTTGTTGATGCTGTGTCTTGAAACTGGGTTACTGGCATTGTTGGTGCTTAATCAATAGGAAACCACACTATTACTCTCGGGAAACCTAGACCTTGTATGACAGTTAAGAGAGGCTGACCAAAGACATTGTCAAATACCAAATCTACCAATTTTAATTAAATCTAGAGTACTAACTGTGTCATTTATATGAACTTGCTGTTGATGTTGTGTTACCATACTAAGTTCACGTTTATTTTATCAAAATGGAGTGTGCCAATATCAACTTGTGGGAGTGTTTAAATATTACTTTAGTATGTCTCCCAAAATTATCGTTTTCATTTATTTAGCCATTTATTGCTCTATTTGGTAACTCAAACTTATATAAATCTTACCTTGTGGGAGTTTTTCAATATTCTCGTGATGGAACAGCGAGATACCTGCAACATGTCTATTACTGACTAAAACTACTAAAAGGCAAGCTTTTGTGCAGTGAACCTAACATCAATAAGTTATGACAAGAGGGTTTCAACTACGCCCGCGTATTGTTTGCTTTTATGGACCTGGATACTGGGCCCACATGCCCAAGTCAAAGTGAAAGAGCAGGAATGCACCATATTTATGCAATACGGTGCGTTTCTGTCCTTTCTCCCTGTGCTCGCGTATTTCAGCAGCCTAGCGCCAATGTACTATGGTGCAAGGGTGCCTCCATTGTATGCAGGATTGTTTTTGTGCAGGAAGCTGCACCTTCCTGCCCTGAAACAATCCTAAGAGGCGTTTTCCTCTTTCTATGCGTGCTGTAGACCGCAGCACACATAGAAAGAAGAAAACGAGGAGCAATAAACATATTTCTATTTGTTAAGTCTCATCTCAGGAAGCATAAGGTTTACATGATTTTGTAAATCTAAGGCAGCGTCAAAATCCATGGTTGTTGTATGGAAACACCCACTGCAATGCCCATGGAACGAGTCCCGAGCGAAGAGTAAGGTGACCCAGTGCTTTGCGCTGCGTCGCCTTATGCGTCGCCTTCCTCGCGATTTATGGGGCTACTCAAAGCCACACAGGGTGGCTTTGCATGGCTTCATAAATCTGATTCAGAGCCCTGGGTCACTCATGTAGCACTTTGCATGGTGCGAAAGTGACACAAGGCTCTCATAAATAACCCCCGGTGTTTCTGACTTCTGGGCAGTGAGAGGCAAATACGCCATGTAAGCAGCAGTGGGACTTTTGCCACCAATATGTCAGAAAAAAACAAGAATATATGTTAAGATTCAGACACCTGGCCTAATTTCAGTGTTGGGTTGCAAGAAACACATTTTATTATCATGCTAAATTTGAATTTAGGTAATTATTCTGTTTTTGTGTATTTTAAAAGTAAATCCCATCTGCATTATAGACAAATGTTAAACATGTGAGCTTACCTGCTAAAAGTGGGAATGGAATAAAAGTGCCTTGTTACCAAAGCGGTGAAGCAATTTGACAATTTAGTAAACTTGTATTGTGACAAAAGCCTATTTTTGCTGACATTGACGGAGAAGACTAAAACACCATTCTTGTGACACATAACTAATTTAAAAAATAAACATCATTATTCAATAAGGATTTTTATTTTTATTTGTGCCATGTTCAACCACTGTAGAAGCATATTCCAGAAAGAGTTGCAAATGAAAGAACACCCCTGCGGGACCACCCACATGCATGACCTGAAAACAGTCTGTGCCAGTGAGCAGAAGAGAAGGCTTTAGAGACAGTGGGCATAATTGCATGAGTTATTCCAATGCTCTTTGCATAATGTCTAATATAAGGGGTCAAGGATAAAAGGAGAGACTGCATGGGGTTAATCATAATCGAGCTGAGACAATACCCCCCCGAACACAAGGGCCTAGATGTATTATGTTTTCATATGATGCCACGTAGCAACCAAAGTTGTGCAAAGGGGAGAAACCACAACAGAGCCATAATGATAAAAAATGCCCTGCTGCTGCTGTCGTCCTCTGTGATGGTGCTCTAAAAAGGCTGCATTGTGCGCTGCACAGCGTTGCATCAAGGAGCAGTGGAGAGACTGCACTGGCCATAGCAGGCACAGGGCTTTTCCCCGGTGGGCCGCCAGGTACAGGGGCTGGTTTTTGGCCCGGGGGGGGGGCGTTTTTGTTACCGGGACTGGCAATATCGCTCCCCCATAACAAAATCGTCCGAAACCGGCCCTAGCAAACATCTCGACCGCACCACCTCCCCATGAGAAGGGAGGGGGGGAGGTGGGCCGGCCCAGCAGTTTGCCAGGGCCAGTTTCAGTTCCCAGTCAGGCCCTGATGTGGAATGTAATGCATATTGATTTAAACGTGCATCATGTTGGAGTCTGTACGTGAAGATAATTAATTGTGCTTACCGTGTAATAATTGCAGATGCTTGCAAAAGAAAGTACCAATAATCTATGTGTATAATTTGATGTGGTGAGGCCTAAATAAAATGTTCACATCTGTGTCTATGAAAAGGCCTATTCGTTTATTCTTATGTTGCCCCATTTGTGGTGGCCTGAAAATGTAATTTCCCTGGTAAGCGCTCGCATTTGGAGGTAGTCAGCGGATTTCATGTACATGCAAGGATGTTCTGTGCTCACGTTTTTCCATTGCAGGTGGAAGAAGCTACCTTTTTTAGTTAAAATAGTAAAACCAAAAGGGATGATGGACAGAGTGTTGAACATTGCAAGCACTCACCCCCAGTCAACTGATCTGGGTTTAATCCATCCAGGGGCGTAACAAACGCCCCCGCTGACCCCGCAGTGGGGGGGCTCACTCTCTACAGTTAATGAAGGGGCCCCCAGGGGTCCCCGGCCCCCTCAGCTCTTCTGAGAGCTGTGAGAGAGGTCTGCGCTGAAGCAAGCCTCTCTCCCTCTGTGTCTGAAGCAGGCGCAGCCTGCTCGGAGCCCTTCGCCCCCTCCCTCTGACTGAAGAGAAACAAAGTATCAATATACATTGTTTCTATTCAGTCAGAGCCAGAGGCAGTCCCGGAAAGAGGATGGGGGCACCAGAGACAGCAGTCTCAACTGCTCCTCTGAGGCAGCACAGAGCCCGGCCCCCACTCTCTCCTCTCAACAAAGCGCACCCCACAAGAAAAGAGAAGAGACAGGGACAAGGATGGGGTGGGGGGCCCACCCCACAAGAGAAGAGAAGAGACAGGGACAGGCCCCCATCCGAGAAGAGACAGGGACAAGGATGGGGTGGGGGGCCCACCCCACAAGAGAAGAGAAGAGAAGAGACAGGGACAGGCCCCCATCCGAGAAGAGACAGGGACAAGGATGGGGTGGGGGGCCCACCCCACAAGAGAAGAGAAGAGAAGAGAAAGGGACAGGCCCCCATCCGAGAAGAGACAGGGACAAGGATGGGGTGGGGGCCGGGCCCACCCACAAGAGAACAGAAGAGACAGGGACAAGGATGGGGTGGGGGCCCCACCCCACAAGAGAAGAGAAGAGAAGAGACAGGGACAGGCCCCCATCCGAGAAGAGACAGGGACAAGGATGGGGTGGGGGGCCCACCCCACAAGAGAAGAGAAGAGACAGGGACAAGGATGGAGTGGGGGGCCCACCCCACAAGAGAAGAGAAGAGAAGAGACAGGGACAGGCCCCCATCCGAGAAGAGACAGGGACAAGGATGAGGTGGGGGGCCCACCCCACAAGAGAAGAGAAGAGACAGGGACAGGCCCCCATCCGAGAAGAGACAGGGACAAGGATGGGGTGGGGGGCCCACCCCACAAGAGAAGAGAAGAGACAGGGACAGGCCCCCATCCGAGAAGAGACAGGGACAAGGATGGGGTGGGGGGCCCACCCCACAAGAGAAGAGAAGAGACAGGGACAGGCCCCCATCCGAGAAGAGACAGGGACAAGGATGGGGTGGGGGGCCCACCCCACAAGAGAAGAGAAGAGAAAGGGACAGGCCCCCATCCGAGAAGAGACAGGGACAAGGATGGGGTGGGGGGCCCACCCCACAAGAGAAGAGAAGAGAAGAGAAAGGGACAGGCCCCCATCCGAGAAGAGACAGGGACAAGGATGGGGTGGGGGCCGGGCCCACCCACAAGAGAACAGAAGAGACAGGGACAAGGATGGGGTGGGGGCCCCACCCCACAAGAGAAGAGAAGAGAAGAGACAGGGACAGGCCCCCATCCGAGAAGAGACAGGGACAAGGATGGGGTGGGGGGCCCACCCCACAAGAGAAGAGAAGAGACAGGGACAAGGATGGAGTGGGGGGCCCACCCCACAAGAGAAGAGAAGAGAAGAGACAGGGACAGGCCCCCATCCGAGAAGAGACAGGGACAAGGATGAGGTGGGGGGCCCACCCCACAAGAGAAGAGAAGAGACAGGGACAGGCCCCCATCCGAGAAGAGACAGGGACAAGGATGGGGTGGGGGGCCCACCCCACAAGAGAAGAGAAGAGACAGGGACAGGCCCCCATCCGAGAAGAGACAGGGACAAGGATGGGGTGGGGGGCCCACCCCACAAGAGAAGAGAAGAGACAGGGACAGGCCCCCATCCGAGAAGAGACAGGGACAAGGATGGGGTGGGGGGCCCACCCCACAAGAGAAGAGAAGAGAAAGGGACAGGCCCCCATCCGAGAAGAGACAGGGACAAGGATGGGGTGGGGGGCCCACCCCACAAGAGAAGAGAAGAGACAGGGACAAGGATGGGGTGGGGGCCTCAGAGAGCAAGAGAAGAGACAGCGACAAGGACGGGGTGGGGGGCCCACCCCACAAGAGAAGAGAGGAGACAGGGACAAGGATGGGGTGGGGGGCCCACCCCACAAGAGAAGAGAAGAGACAGGGACAGGCCCCCATCCGAGAAGAGACAGGGACAAGGATGGGGTGGGGGGCCCACCCCACAAGAGAAGAGAAGAGAAGAGAAAGGGACAGGCCCCCATCCGAGAAGAGACAGGGACAAGTATGGGGTGGGGGGCCCACCCACAAGAGAACAGAAGAGACAGGGACAAGGATGGGGTGGGGGGCCAACCCCACAAGAGAAGAGAAGAGAAGAGACAGGGACAGGCCCCCATCCGAGAAGAGACAGGGACAAGGATGGGGTGGGGGGCCCACCCACAAGAGAACAGAAGAGACAGGGACAAGGATGGGGTGGGGGGCCCACGCAACAAGAGAAGAGAAGAGAGGGTGGGGGGCCCACCCCACAAGAGAAGAGAACAGACAGGGACAAGGATGGGGTGGGGGTGGGGGCTCCACCCCACAAGAGAAGAGAAGAGACAGGGACAAGAAGAGACAGGGACAGAGATGGGGTGGGGGGCCCACCCACAAGAGAAGAGAAGAGACAGGGACAAGGATGGGGTGGAGGCCTCAGAGAGCAAGATCAAGAGACAGCACAGAGCAGTGCTCGGGACCCTGACAAGGGTGGGAGTGGGGGCCCCCAGACAGAGTATTCTCCAGGGCAAAGCTCACATGAGAAGGGACGAGGCAGCAAAATGGTGCCCTCAGGTAAGCACGCTTGTTAGAACACACCATGGGCGTCCGCAGGGAGAGGGAAATGGGGGGCCGAGAAGGGTGCAAGGCAGAGGGGGAGAAGGATGCATGGTAGAAAAGGGTGCAAGGCAGAGGGGAGAAGGGTGCAAGGCAGAGAGGAGAAGGGTGCAAGGCAGAGGGGAGAAGGGTGCAAGGCAGAGAGGAGAAGGGTGCAAGGCAGAGAGGAGAAGGGTGCAAGGCAAAGAGGAGAAGGGTGCAAGGCAGAGAAGAGAAGGGTGCAAGGCACAGAGGAGAAGGGTGCAAGGCAAAGAGGAGAAGGGTGCAAGGAAGAGAGGAGAAGGGTGCAAGGTAGAGAAGGGTGCAAGGTAGAGAGGAGAAGGGTGCAAGGCGGAGGGGGAGAAGGGTACAAGGTAGAGAGGAGAAGGGTGCAAGGCGGAGGGGAGAAGGGTGCAAGGCAGATAGGAGAAGGGTGCAAGGCGGAGGGGAGAAGGGTGCAAGGCAGAGAGGAGAAGGGTGCAAGGCAGAGGGGAGAAGGGTGCAAGGCAGAGAGGAGAAGGGTGCAAGGCAGAAAGGAGAAGGGTGCAAGGCAAAGAGGAGAAGGGTGCAAGGCAGAGAAGAGAAGGGTGCAAGGCACAGAGGAGAAGGGTGCAAGGCAAAGAGGAGAAGGGTGCAAGGAAGAGAGGAGAAGGGTGAAAGGTAGAGAAGGGTGCAAGGCGGAGAAGGGTGCAAGGTAGAGAGGAGAAGGGTGCAAGGCGGAGGGGAGAAGGGTGCAAGGCAGAGAGGAGAAGGGTGCAAGGCAGAGGGGAGAAGGGTGCAAGGCAGAGAGGGGAAGGGTGCAAGGCAGAGAAGAGAAGGGTGCAAGGCACAGAGGAGAAGGGTGCAAGGCAAAGAGGAGAAGGGTGCAAGGAAGAGAGGAGAAGGGTGCAAGGTAGAGAAGGGTGCAAGGCGGAGAAGGGTGCAAGGTAGAGAGGAGAAGGGTGCAAGGCGGAGGGGGAGAAGGGTGCAAGGTAGAGAGGAGAAGGGTGCAAGGCGGAGGGGAGAAGGGTGCAAGGCAGATAGGAGAAGGGTGCAAGGCGGAGGGGAGAAGGGTGCAAGGCAGAGAGGAGAAGGGTGCAAGGCAGAGGGGAGAAGGGTGCAAGGCAGAGAGGAGAAGGGTGCAAGGCAGAGAGGAGAAGGGTGCAAGGCAAAGAGGAGAAGGGTGCAAGGCAGAGAAGAGAAGGGTGCAAGGCACAGAGGAGAAGGGTGCAAGGCAAAGAGGAGAAGGGTGCAAGGAAGAGAGGAGAAGGGTGCAAGGTAGAGAAGGGTGCAAGGCGGAGAAGGGTGCAAGGTAGAGAGGAGAAGGGTGCAAGGCGGAGGGGAGAAGGGTGCAAGGCGGAGGGGAGAAGGGTGCAAGGCAGATAGTAGAAGGGTGCAAGGCGGAGGGGAGAAGGGTGCAAGGCAAAGAGGAGAAGGGTGCAAGGCAAAGAGGAGAAGGGTGCAAGGCAAAGAGGAGAAGGGTGCAAGGCAGAGAAGAGAAGGGTGCAAGGCAAAGAGGAGAAGGGTGCAAGGCAAAGAGGAAAAGGGTGCAAGGAAGAGAGGAGAAGGGTGCAAGGTAGAGAAGGGTACAAGGCGGAGGGGGAGAAGGGTGCAAGGTAGAGAGGAGAAGGGTGCAAGGCGGAGGGGAGAAGGGTGCAAGGCAGATAGGAGAAGGGTGCAAGGCGGAGGGGAGAAGGGTGCAAGGCTGAGGGGAGAAGGGTGCAAGGTGGAGGGGAGAAGGGTGCAAGGTAGAGAAGGGTGCAAGGCAGAGGGGGAGAAGGGTGCATGGCAGATGGGATAAGGGTGAAAGGCAGAGGGGAGAAGGGTGAAAGGCAGAGGGGAGAAGGGTGAAAGGTAGAGGGGAGAAGGGTGCAAGGCAGAGGGGAGAAGGGTGCAAGGCAGAGGGGAGAAGTGTGCAAGGCAGAGAAGAGAAGGGTGCAAGGCAAATAGGAGAAGGGTGCAAGGCAGAGAGGAAAAGGGTGCAAGGCAAAGAGGAGAAGGGTGCAAGCCAAAGAGGAAAAGGGTGCAAGGAAGAGAGGAGAAGGGTGCAAGGTAGAGAAGGGTGCAAGGCGGAGGGGGAGAAGGGTGCAAGACAGAGGTGAGAAGGGTGCAAGGCAAAGGGGAGATGGGTGCAAGGCAGAGGGGAGATGGGTGCAAGGCAGAGGGGAAAAGGGTGCAAGGCAGAGGGGAGAAGGATGCAGGGTAGAGAAGGGTGCAAGGCGGCGGGGGAGAAGGGTGCAAGGTAAGTGTTACTTATAACGGCTGTATTGGTGACAGTGGCATAACAATCGCCCCGCATCCCCTGCAGTATGGCGGGTCGCTGGCCTGAGAGCTCTAGACTGGCACGGAGAATGGGAGGGGGGCCCGCTCCATGTAGTTTGCAGGGGGGCCCCCTCATGTTTTGTTACGCCACTGAATCCATCATCATTCTTTAGCTCATACCGCCACCCTGTTCAGACATGGCCATATGCAAATCAGTCTGACCCTGTGCCTCATGGGAACAGTCCAGCCCGAACTGCCAGCCATGTCTTCCCTGGACCAGAAACAAGCATCCTGGGACTGGTTTCGGCCATGTCTGAACTGGGGTGGCGGAGCGAGCTAAAGAATGATGATGGATTAAACTTAGATCAGTTGACTGGGGTGAGTGTTTTCAGTGTTCAACACTCCGTCCATCACCCCCTTTGGTTTTGCTTTGTTCACCCTAAGTTGGCAGGGTATGCCCAGACGTGGGTCCCTTGCTCACTTTGCCACTGAATTCAAGATAGCCTGGCTGATGAGGGCCTTACATTCAGTTAATTTTTGGCTTTGTAATAAACCCCCTAAATTGGAATTCGGAGTTTGTAGTGTTTTAAGCCAAAGTCATCGTAAATGTTGGATTGTCCTAAATGAGGTATTTCTTCCCTTTACACTTCTCAGCAGGTAATAACAGTACTTCGACCTAGGGTTCCTAGTTAAATTCAGGTAGTGGAACCCGGTCCTATCAGTTGGTAGCGAGAGGACGGTTACCTCTGCAGTAAGGGAAGAAGCTAGGGAAGAGTTAGTTACAAACCCCATAGAGCCCGAGAGATGGTTGTCCAGATGTTCGAGAGCGGAGGACGACGGTGCTTGATGTAGATCGACGAAGAGTGACGGTGCAACGGGAACAGCAGTTCGTGATGGAGTGAGTATAAATAGGGATGTTTGTTAGATTGCGGTGATGATTTGATTGTGTCATGTTTTACGGAGTTGAAATGAGAGTCGAGTGATTGTGGTTTCGGACTGTGAGCGCGCGCGGTCCATGTGATTTCTTGATGTCAGGCTCAAGAAGTAGCCTAAGATCCCGGAATAGATAGATTGTGGAGTAGAAGACACCCAGAGTTGTAATTGTCTGACCATTGATTGTGGGAGTCGTGAGACATCCTCGACAAACCCACTCATGATAGGGAACGAGAGTGTGAGTGCTTGAGTGACCAACACAGGTTGTGGGTTACTGTGTGTGGAAGACCGAGTAATTGGATCCTATGGATTACTTACATGACTCACTGTCCAGCTGTTTGTGGGCAGATGGTCGAAGGCAGTTGTCCAGTCGTTTCGCGGACAGACAATTGTCAGATAGAGGTAGACAATTTCGTGTGACTGTCCGTTCATATGTTGGACAGACAGTTGAGTAAGTGGACAATCAGTTACTTGATTTATGAGTGAGTTGTGTGAGTATGTTAGATGCAGATTGTGAAGGAGGGGAACTGCTGAAAGAGGAGGAAAAGTGACGTTGAAGTGTGCCACGCTGTGATAGGTTGGTTGGTGTAAAGACGCGCTGGTATTGGTGGATCAACATCAGGAAGTAGAACGAAAACATTTGGTGGGTAAGAGAGTTGATTGCATCATGAAATGTTTTAAGGTATTGTGGGATCTTTGTTGGGGAGATAGAGGAGTGGTAACTCGAGTGGGGGAAGAAGCCCCACCTGAGAATACCCCAACCCATTACATGGCTATGAATGTAGGGTTCCACGCTATAATTTGGCTTCAGAATTGGCAAAAGATTACTGAAAAGGAGGGAGATTTGGCTATCCCATGTTATGGTTCATTCAGATTAGATGTGCTGTACCGATTGAGAGCAGTGATGATTGCGTTGCGACCTCCACCCAGACCATCACAGTTCGAAGTGTTAGACGCATGACTGAGAGCAGCGAATGCAAGGAAAAGAGATCCAAGTCAGGACAGGCTGAAAAAGTCAATCAGGGCGTTTCAAGATGCACAATGGGACGCATTGGCGAAAAGATGGAGGGTAGATACCATCGAGGGAGATAGGTTGTTTCCTTTATTAGTAAAGGCAGGAGATGCTCAGAAGGGGAGAGAAGAAGAAGATGATAGTGACACAGATGACAGTTTGTTGGAAAGGTTACTAACAGAGCACCACCTCCACACAACCCAAGCTCGGAAAAGGGAAAGTGAGCACTTATAGAGGAAACTTGGGAGCCACAGACAAACTCTATTGTAGGAATAAGGGGAATGATTTCAGCAGGAACAGAGAAAATAGGGACACAACCACTGAGGAGTACAGAAGCAAGTGGGGTTAACGTTGCTACAAGATTACCGGAAGCACTTACAGTGCCAGTTACCATTGGTCCCATAGTGTTAGTGTACGATCCATATCAGGCAGGAAGCTGGAGCCTAATACGATCAGCAATGGGAGAGGGTACTAGTTCTGAAGGGAATGGTACAGTGAGTGGAACAGGTCACCCTTCAAGACATATAGAATCGAGTACACCTTTGACAGCAACTGCAGATTCCTCTAGGGGTCATGGGGAACCGAGATCAGTGAGAACGGGGTCTTTGGCCGATTCGAGTTTGATTTGAGGATGTGGGAACCCCCACTGAGAGGTCCTAGTGGAAGGATGAAGGGAGGAGACAGTGATCAGGGAGTTTCGGGGAGTTAATCTGACTAACGGAACATAATTGAAGGGAATTAGCATGGAGATCAGAGTAGTGAAGGTATCTGGTGCCTAAACCGTGGAGGGCTTTGAATGCCATGTTGAGCGTTTTGAAAGCAATGCGCTTTTTGATCGGGAGCCAGTGCAAGGTTTTAAGAAGATCACTGGCTCTTGCTCTCCTCGTGAGTCCGAAGATGGCTCTAGCCGCTGAGTTCTGGCTGACCTGCAAGCGGGCTAAGAGGAAGTCAGGAAGGCCCAAGTACAACACATTAGAGTACTCAAGGCACGAGCCTATCAAGGCCTGTATAGTAATTCTTCTATAGTCAAAGGACAACAGAGGGAGGAATTTTCTACCCATTTTTAAAGTGGCAAAACATTTGCCGACCAGGCCAAGAACCTGGTGTTTAAGGGAAAGGTTGTTATCTATTTGGATTCCCAGGTTTTTGGCGACCGTTGAGTCACTGTCAGGGGGAAACATGGCCACAGGCCACCAGTCCTTCCACCTGGAGTCTGCAGTGCAGCCGAAGAAGAGTACTTCCGATTTGTCGGAGTTGCACTTGAGGCTGTTCTGTTCAAACCAGTTGAAAACAGCCTCAAGGCAGCCCCTGATGTTTGCCCCGTGAAAGTCAGATCCTTTATCACACGTCAACAAGAGTTGGGTGTCGTCTGCATATGATACGATCTGAGCCCCAAAAGCCTCCGCCAAAGGGGTCATATAGATATTAAAAAGAGTGGGGCTCAAAATAGAGCCCTGAGGCACTCCAACCTCTAGAGGCGGCATTATGGCGGAGAAACGGGGGGCCCAGACCGTCTGCTGGCGGTTGGCAAGAAAAGATCTAAACCAACTGAGCACCGTCCCCCTCAGGCCAATCTCCCAGTCTAAAAAGGAGACGGTCATGGGGGACGGTGTCAAAAGCCGCCGACAGATCAAGCATGATCAGCATGGCCTTGCCCCCACCATCTGGGGTTTCGCTGATGGCCTCTGTGACCTCGAGCAGAGCTGTTTCTGTGCTCAGATTGGAGCGAAACCTTGATTGTGACTGGTGCAAAATGTCATGGGCCGCGAGAAAGTTGACAAGGGAGGTTTGAACATGCTTTTCGACCACCTTGGCCAGGGCCGGCAAAAGGGAAATGGGTCTATAGTTGGCATGGTTCTTAGGGTCCGAGTTGGGTTTCTTTAGAAGAGGTAGAATCAGGGCCTCCTTCCATGGCTGAGGGACCGTCCCTGCGCTAAGGGAGAGGTTGAGAAGCGGATTAATTAAAGGGTTAAGTACCGAAGCCATCTGGGCCAAGATTTTAGCAGGACAGGGGTCAAGAGGTGAACCCGATTTGAGCTTAGAAAGAAGCTCAAGGGAGATTTTGGGAGTCAGCGACGGAAACACCCAGAGGACGGGGCCCGTGGAATTTAGAGGGGAGGGGGACTGTGGTACTTCCTGGATTGATGTCATCCTGGTAGCCGCGAAAGTGTTTTGGATGGCATTGATCTTACTGGCAAAGAAGTTGGCCAGCTCTGTGATCCAAAGCTCAGAAGGTGTGGTCTTGGGGGTGCACCAGGAGGGGGAAATGAAGGCCTTCACCACCCTGAAAATTTCTTTGCAAGAATTAGATGCTGCCTCAATTCTCTTTGCTAGATAGGACTTTTTGCCAGCAGTGATGTCGTGGTGGTACTCTCTGATACACTTTTTATAAGTTTCCCTAGCCTTAGGATCATATTGCCTGCGCCATGCTCTTTCTGCTTTTTTACACTGTCGCCATTTCGCAGCCAAGTCCGGCGAGAACCAGGGGGCAGACGATTTAGCAGAGGTGGACTGAGAGGCCCGGGCGGTGCTAGGTCAATAAATCTTTGGGTGAGCCAAGTCTGCAGACGTTCCAGGTCCGCTTCCAGCGAGCCAGTGAGTTGGCACGGATGGTCGCTGAGGGCCTGCGCTATCATGGCTGAGGAGACCCGATGGAACGCTCTGAATTATTGTGATGGACGCATATAATTATTAGAGGAGCTCCTCTCAGTGTGGGGAATTAGAAATTCCACTAAATAGTGGTCAGACCAAAGCACGGGTGCCAAGGAGGACAGGACAATGGGAATGGTAGAAAATATTTGGTCTAAAATATGACCCTTAAGATGCGTGGGAGACTGAAGGAGGGAAGTAAGCCGTGGGGAGGAAACAATGTCAGTCAGCTTGACCGTGTAGGGGGCATAAATGGTGTCCATATGGATATTGAAATCCCCTAAAAGCAGGCAATGTTTGGATCTAAGACAGAGCGTGGATATGACCGAATGGAGCTCTTCAAAAAAGGAGCCTGCTAGGCCCGGGGGCCTATAGACCAACAGCCCAATACAGGATTGATTGGGCGTTAAGGAGAGGGAAAACCCCAAGGTTTCGCAACCCTGAATATTGTCAGTGGGGATAACTGAACAGGCGATACGTCTGTCCACCACCAAGGCAACCCCACCTCCTCTCCCCGTAGATCTATCCTTCCTAAAAATCACATGGCTAGGGGGGATTGCTGCTGCAATGTCAGGTCCAGAACCTTCTCCTAACCAGGTTTCCATTAGGAAAAGACATGACGGTTTCAAATCTGTCAGAAGGTTATAAATGTCAAGCGCGTGCTTCCCTAGAGACCTGGTATTCAAAAGTAAGCAATTGCTCTGATTGAGACGAGGTTTAGGAGAGGAAGGAGGGGAAATAACGTGCTTACAAAGCGACCAGTTGCAGCCAGAGCATCGCCCCTTACCACCGCGCGGGGGCGGGAAAATAATACAACAGTTGTTCCCCTGTTCCCTAAGGGTAAGAATCTCATCCCGCGTATACCTGGTCATCCTGTCCCACCCGCCCGGCCCGACCCGCCGCAGTGCTCCTCCAGGACGCTGACGGGCGCAGACGGGCTATCCTTTGGCGCTCCTTAGGCGCCTCCGCTGTGCGGAGGGGGAGGGGACCGCGTTTTATGGCGTCGCAGGCCGTCGAGAGGCAGCGCCACTAGACTGCAGCCCCGCGAGCCTGCCTACCTCCAAGGTGGCCGCTAAGGAAGTGCGTGGTCACCAGATTCCACCAATGCCCTTCAGCACCTCTTCGGCTGAAAGGGATGGGACACTGAGCAGACCCGCGCGGCGCAAGTCAGAGTAAGTCAAAATTAGAAAAGTGCTTGAGTGCGAAGAATGTCTAGGTCACCCGGCTTTTCGCCTCAGGTGCCGCAGGAGTAAGCAGAAAAGTGCTAAGTGCAATAGAGGAGGTCACAGAGATTCAGTTTTTAATATACAATGCTAGTAATCAACATGTAAAGATCAGTTAAAAATGCGGCGATTAAAATAAATGTTAAAATTCAGCTTGTAATCAGCGTAATAGCAGTCACACAACACACCCGGCAGCCGCCCAAGATGTAGTGGGAGGAGCAAGGATCTAGCCAGGGCCGACCTCCCCGGGGCGTTTTATGGCGTCGCAGCCGTCGAGAGGCAGCACCACTAGACTGCAGCCCCGCGAGCCTGCCTACCTCCAAGATGGCCGCTAAGGAAGTGCGCGGTCACTAGATTCCACCAATGCCCTTCAGCACCTCTTCGGCTGAAAGGGATGGGACACTGAGCAGACCAGCGCGGCGCAAGTCAGAGTAAGTCAAAATTAGAAAAGTGCTTGAGTGCGAAGAATGTCTTGGTCACCCGGCTTTTCGCCTCAGGTGCCGCAGGAGAGAGCAGAAAAGTGCTAAGTGCAATAGAGGAGGTCACAGAGAATCAGTTTTTAATATACAATCCTAGTAATCAACATGTAAAGATCAGTTAAAAATGCGGCGATTAAAATAAATGTTAAAATTCAGCTTGTAATCAGCGTAATAGCAATGTGCCCCTGAATCCACCATAGGTATGCAAGTAACAACTTTCAGAAGCAACCTCAGCGCCAAGCCGCATTCCTGTGTGTTCTCCAAGATGAGTGAAAGAAAAGCCTTCAGCGGAAAAACACACTAAACGTCAAGAGGGGAAAGGAGCGCGAGGTTGAAGTCGACAATTAGGAGAAGGCAAATGTACATAGGCTTGTTCTTAATCTGCCGCCATCTTTAAATTCTCTGGTAAACATGACGCAAGGAAACAGCACATTCACCAACTTCACTGGGCAAGCTTGAACCCAGCTGTTAAATGTGGAAAGTTCATGACTAGAGACGTGAACTTCTCAGAACCCTGAAAGCCTTTAGTATTCATAGCACACGGAGGCACAGTGTCGAGCGCCCCCTACGGCTTCTCAAGTGACCTCAAGCATAACATCACCCTCCTCTCATAAGGAAGGCGAGTATTCTGGTCACAGAGACCAAACGCGTAGGGCGTCCCTGCCTCTCGCCGGCGACAGGCTGACTTTTGTAGCTTGTTCAAGACTGCCTCAAAAAGGTTCCTTGTTAGGAACTTCAGAAAAGCAGATTCCCATTATTCAGCCTGTCCTGAAATGTTATTAAAAACACATCTGGCAGATTTAACGATGGGAAAATGACTGGAAATATGTATGACCACCAAATGAAAGCAGAAAACAACACCCAGTCAATGTAACCGCGTTGTCAAAATAAGTATCCATCTGTGCTAATAATTGTTTTAATGATTATTAATCTAAATCAGTGTAAGCGAATCTCTTTGCCGTGTTGCTGTTGATTTCGTAGCTCGGCTATTTAAATAAGCCTACCCAACCATCTCGAAATACCATTCCACTCATCTTTGATGCAGAAAACAGTTGTTTTATTTTATTGGTCTTTTTCGGATTTTCTTTTTTTTGCTCTGACTTTTTTGATTTGTCTCTAAATGTCTGTTTAAACCTATTTGTATTATTTCTTCTGTTCCTGTGATATCATTTATGTAAATGGTGCATTCTATAATTCTTTTATTGTTAAATTGATCTGATTTCTTAGGGTTGTGTTTGATTTCAAGGCGTTTTATTCTATAACTAATGTTATATATGTTTTGGTTGTTGTTGATGCTGGCTTGAAACTGGGTTACTGGCATTGTTGGTGCTTAATCAATAAGAAACCACACTATTACTCTCGGGAAACCTAGACCTTGTATGACAGTTAAGAGAGGCTGACCCAAGCCATTGTCAAATACCAAATCTACCAATTTTAATTAAATCTAGAGTACTAACTGTGCCATTTATATGAACATGCTGTTGATGTTGGTTACCATACTAAGTTTATGATTATTTTATCAAAATGGAGTGTGTCAATATCAAGTCGTGGGAGTGTTTAAATATTACTTTAGTATGTCTCCCAAAATTATCTTTTCATTTATTTAGCCATTTATTGCTCTATTTGGTAACTCAAACTTATATAAATCTTACCTTGTGGGAGTCTTTCAATATTCTCGTGATGGAACAGCGAGATACCTGCAACATGTCTATTACTGACTAAAACTACTAAAAGGCAAGCTTCTGTGCAGTGAACCTAACATCAATAAGTTATGACAAGAGGGTTTCGACTACGGCCGTGTATTTTTTGCTTTTATGGACCTGGATGCCGGGACCCACATGCCCAAGCCAAAGTGAAAGAGCAGGAATGCACCATATTTATGCAATACGGTGCATTTCTGTCCTTTCTCCCTGCGCTGGCGTATTTCGTCAGCCTAGCGCCAATGTACCATGGTGGAAGGGTGCCTCCATTGTATGCAGGATTGTTTTTGTGCAGGAAACTGCACCTTCCTGCCCTGAAACAATCCTAAGAGGCGTTTTCCTCTATCTATGCGTGCTGTAGACAGCAGCACACATAGAAAGAAGAAAACGAGGAGCAATAAACATATTTCTATTCGTTAAGTCTCCCCTCAGGAAGCATAAGGATTTGGCGCTTCCCCAGGTTCACATGATTTTGTAAATCTAAGGCAGCGTCAAAATCCATGGTTGTTGTATGGAAACACCCACTGCAATGCCCATGGAACGACTACCGAGCGGAGAGTAAGGCGACGCAGTGATTTGCGCTGCGTCGCCTTATGCGTCGCCTTACTCAAGATTCATGCGGCTACTCAAAGACACACAGGGTGGCTTTGCATGGCTTCATAAATCTGATTCAGAGCCCTGGGTCACTCATGTAGCACTTTGCGTGGTGCGAAAGTGACACAAGGCTCTCATAAATAACCCCCGGTGTTTCTGACTTCTGGGCAGTGAGAGGCAAATACCCCATGTAAGCAGTAGTGGGACTTTTGCCACCCATATGTCAGAAAAAAAACAAGAATATATGATTCAGACACCTGGCCTAATTTCAGTATTGGGTTGCAAAAAACACATTTTATTATCATGCTAAATTTGAATTTAGGTAATTATTCTGTTTTTGTGTATTTTAAAAGTAAATCCAATCTGCATTATAGACAAATGTTAAACAAGTGAGCTTATATGCTAAAAGTGGGAATGGAATAAAAGTGCCTTGTTACCAAAGCGGTGAAGCAATTTGACAATTTAGTAAAGTTGTATTGTGACAAAAGCCTATTTTTGCTGACATTGATGGTGAAGACTAAAACACCATTCTTGTGACACATAACTAATTTAAAAAATAAACATCATTGTTCAATAAGGATTTTTATTTTTATTTGTGCCATGTTCAACCACTGTAGAAGCATATTCCAGAAAGAGTTACAAATGAAAGAACACCCCTGCGGGACCACCCACATGCATGACCTGAATACAGTCTGTGCCAGTGAGCAGAAGAGAAGGCTTTAGAGACAGTGGGCACAATTGCATGAGTTATTCCAATGATCTTTGCATAATGTCTAATATAAGGGGTCAAGGATAAAAGGAGAGACTGCATGGGGTTAATCATAATCGAGCTGAGACAATACCCCCCCCCCCACCCCCCCCCCAAACACAAGGGCATAGATGTATTATGTTTTCATATGATGCCACGTAGCAACCAAAGTTGTGCAAAGGGGAGAAACCACAACAGAGCCATAGTGATAAAAAATGCCCTGCTGCTGCTGTCGTCCTCTGTGATGGTGCTCTAAAAAGGCTGCATTGTGCGCTGCACAGCGTTGCATCAAGGAGCAGTGGAGAGACTGCACTGGCCATAGCAGGCACAGGGCTTTTCCCCGGTGGGCCGCCAGGTACAGGGGCTGGTTTTTGGGGGCATTTTTGTTACCGGGACTGGCAATATCGCTCCCCCATAACAAAATCGTCCGAAACCGGCCCTAGCAAACATCTCGACCGCACCACCTCCCCATGAGAAGGGAGGGGGGGAGGTGGGCCGGCCCAGCAGTTTGCCAGGGCCAGTTTCAGTTCCCAGTCAGGCCCTGATGTGGAATGTAATGCATATTGATTTAAACGTGCATCATGTTGGAGTCTGTACGTGAAGATAATTAATTGTGCTTACCGTGTAATAATTGCAGATGCTTGCAAAAGAAAGTACCAATAATCTATGTGTATAATTTGATGTGGTGAGGCCTAAATAAAATGTTCACATCTGTGTATATGAAAGGCCTATTTGTTTATTCTTATGTTGGCCCATTTGTGGTGGCCTGAAAATGTCATTTCCCTGGTAAGCGCTCGCATTTGGAGGTAGTCAGCGGATTTCATGTACATGCAAGGATGTTCTGTGCTCACGTTTTTCCATTGCAGGTGGAAGAAGCTACCTTTTTTAGTTAAGATAGTAAAACCAAAGGGGATGATGGACAGAGTGTTGAACATTGCAAGCACTCACCCCCAGTCAACTGATCTGGGTTTAATCCATCATCATTCTTTAGCTCACTCCGCCACCCCAGTTCAGACATGGCCATATGCAAATAAGTCTGACCCTGTGCCTCATGGTAACAGTCCAGCCCGAACTGCCAAGCCATGTCTTCCCTGGACCAGAAAAAAGCATCCTGGGACTGGTTTCGGCCATGTCTGAACTGGGGTGGCGGAGCGAGCTAAAGAATGATGATGGATTAAACCCAGTCAGTTGACTGGGGTGAGTGCTTTCAGTGTTCAACACTCCGTCCATCATCCCCTTTGGTTTTGTTTTGTTCACCCTAAGTTGGCAGGGTATGCCCAGACGTGGGTCCCTTGCTCACTTTGCCACTGGATTCAAGATAGCCTGGTTGATGAGGGCTGTACATTCAGTTGTTTTTGGCTTTGTAATAAACCCCCTAAATTTGAATTCGGAGTTTGTAGTGTTTTAAGCCAAAGTCATCATAAATGTTGGATTGTCCTAAATGAGGTATTTCTTCCCTTTACACTTCTCAGCAGATAATAATAGTACTTCGACCTAGGGTTCCTAGTTAAATTGAGGAAGTGGAACCCGGTCCTATCAGTTGGTAGCGAGAGGACGGTTACCTCTGCAGTAAGGGAAGAAGCTAGGGAAGAGTTAGTTACAAACCCCATAGAGCCTGAGAGATGGTTGTCCAGATGGTCGAGAGCGGAGGACGACGGTGCTTGATGTAGACCGACAAAGAGTGACAGTGCAACGGGAACAGCAGTTCGTGGTGGAGTGAGTATAAATAGGGATGTTTGTTAGATTGCAGTGATGATTTGATTGTGTCATGTTTTACGGAGTTGAAATGAGAGTCGAGTGATTGTGGTTTCGGACTGTGAGCATGCGCGGTCCATGTGATTTCTTGATGTCAGGCTCAAGAAGTAGCCTAAGATCCCAGAATAGATAGATTGTGGAGTAGAAGACACCCAGAGTTGTAATTGTCTGACCATTGATTGTGGGAGTCGTGAGACATCCTCGACAAACCCACTCATGATAGGGAACGAGACTGTGAGTGCTTGAGTGACCAATACAGGTCGTGGGTTACTGTGTGTAGAAGACCAAGTAATTGGATCCTATGGATTACTTATATGACTCACTGTCCAGCAGTTTTTGGGCAGATGGTCGAAGGCAGTTGTCCAATCGTTTCGCGGACAGACAATTGTCAGATAGAGGTAGACAATTTCGTGTGACTGTCCGTTCATATGGTGGACAGACAGTTGAGTAAGGGGACAATCAGTTACTTGATTTATGAGTGAGTTGTGTGAGTGTGTTGGATGCAGTTTGTGAAGGAGGGGAACTGCTGAAAGAGGAGGAAAAGTGACGTTGAAGTGTGCCACGCTGTGATAGGTTGGTTGGTGTAAAGACGCGCTGGTATTGGTGGATCAACATCAGGAAGTAGAACGAAAACATTTGGTGGGTAAAAGAGTTGATTGCATCATGAAATGTTTTAGGGTATTGTGGGATCTTTGTAGGGGAGATAGAGGAGAGGTAACTTGAGTGGGGAAAGAAGCACCACCTGAGGATACCCCAGCCCATTACATGGCTATGAATGTAGAGTTCCACAATATAATTTGGCTTCAGAATTGGCAAAAGATTACTGAAAAGGAGGGAGATTTGGCTATCCCATGTTATGGTTCATTCAGATTTGATGTGCTGTACCGATTGAGACCAGTGATGACTGCGTTGCGACCTCCACCCAGACCATCACAGTTCGAAGTGCTAGACGCATGGCTGAGAGCAGCAAATGCAAGGAAAAGAGATCGAAGTCAGGACAGGCTGAAAAAGTCAATTAGGGCGTTTCAAGATGCACAATGGGACGCATTGGCGAAAAGATGGAGGGTAGATACCATTGAGGGAGATAGGTTGTTTCCTTTATTAGTAAAGGCAGGAGATGCTCAGAAGGGGAGAGAAGAAGAAGATGATAGTGACACAGATGACAGTTTGTTGGAAAGGTTACTAACAGAGCGTCCACCTCCACACAACCCAAGCTCGGAAAAGTGAAAGAGAGCACTTATAGAGGAAACTTGGGAGCCACAGACAAACTCTATTGTAGGAATAAGGGGAAGGATTTCAGCAGGAACAGATAAAATAGGGACACAACCACTGAGGAGTACAGAAGCAAGTGGGGTTAACGTTGCTACGAGATTACCGGAAGCTCTTACAGTGCTGGTTACCATTGGTCCCATAGTGTTAGTGTATGATCCATATCAGGCAGGAAGCGGGAGTCTAATACGATCAGCAATGGGAGAGGGTACTAGTTCTGAAGGGAATGGTACAGTGAGTGGAACAGGTCACCCTTCAAGACATATAGGATTGATTAAACCTTTGACAGCCACTGCAGATTCCTCTAGGGATCATGGGGGAACCGAGAGCAGTGAGAACGGGGTCTTTGGCCGATTCGCGTTTGATTTGAGGATGTGGGAACCCCCACTGAGAGGTCCTAGTGGAAGGATGAAGGGAGGAGACAGTGATCAGGGAGTTTCGGGGAGTCAATCTGTCTAACGGAACATAATTGAAGGGAATTAGCATGGAGATCAGAGTAGTGAGAGTGGAGAGCCGAATAGTGCATCAAGTCGAGGAATGATCAATGCTGCCATAAGTGCCAAAGTGTTGGATGTGGTGAGGTTAAAGGCAGAAATAGAGGAGATAATCAGTGGAAACTTGCCTTTAGAAAGTGTGGAACTATATGAGCCAGATGAAATGCTGTTTGTGGCGAAAGATGTGACTCGTAAGGCAAGGAAAGCACATGAGAAATTGACTGAATTGGCACAGAGGTATGATGTGGATTTGTCCAAAACGAAAATGTTACAGAGAAACCACAGGCTAAATTACAGTGACCAAGAGTTATAAATGAAAAGGGTCATTGGTCTGAAAACGCATATTCAAGAACTGATTGCAGGGATACGTTCATGGAGCATGCTTGACAAATGGGAAGAAAGATGATCTAAGAAGCAGAGTGCCAGGAAGACTATAGGGGAAACACAGCCTCCAGGAGGGGGGACAGTAGGAGTAGAAGCCTACCCTTTGCAGGAAGTGCTGAGTGGAGGGTATGTGCATGTACCATGGAGCAGAGGTGATTTGGCTGCATTTACCAATAATTTTCCTCAGCTGAGGAAAAAACCTGCTGAGTGGTACAAACAAGTTGATCGATTTGTCAAAATTGCTAAAGTGCTGTGGATTAATTTGAATGCGTTGTTTGATATTGTGGTACCAAGTGATTTGTGGTCAGCATGTAAAATTGCAGTTGACTGGCCGTCTTCGGAACCAGAGCGAGATTCTGTTATACACGGTCCTTCACCTGTGGTTATGAAAAGGTTTGAGCAGGTAATCACATGGTTGCAATCCAAAATGTCACCACAAGACATTGATTGGGTTAAGATAGACAGAACTGTTCAGGAGCCAAAGGAAACTGTACATGCTTATTATGAGAGGCTCTTGCAAGCCTTCAAGCATTTCAGACCAGAAGTTAGTTTTATGATCCAACAGCATTTGATCTGCTGGCAGAATAAATCTGTGGATGAGATTCTACGATATGCCAGATACTGTAGTGACGATGTGGATTCAAAGCATAGGAAGCTCAAGGATAAGTTAATGCTAGTCCAAATGCAAAATGGGGAAAGAGTTGATCAGAGGCAGTCAGGTGGAGGAACATTAGAAAGAAGGCAGGGAAACATTCAAGGAGGGACCCAGAATGTGTTGGGTAAGGGAAAGGGGAAACCCACGCTAAAGAAAACCACTGCATGCCATAATTGTCCAAGATCAGGCATTGGAAGCGCGAGTGTAGGGCAAATCTGCTATTCAGATTTAAGGGTAGGAAGTGGTTCAGGCACCTGAGATTGTCAATACAGCGACGAGACCCAGATCTATGCAAGGGGGACACTAAGTCCGAAAGCGCAAGTTCCCAGCCAGCGAGGATTCCACAGGGAAATCGAACATACCAACAGATGCCCTTTATTGAGATTTTCGATGAGTTCGATCCAGCCCGTTGCAATGACGGTGCCTGAGGGGGGAGAAAGACTGTACCCTTGGAGCAGTCTTGGAGGTAGACCAGAGAGCACCGTATGTAGAGGCGGATATTGATGGTCATCCCACCACCTTTTTGGTTGACATAGGTGCTTCCCGTTCTACTGTGAGATCTACAGTAGGTCCCAACCTATCCCTCTCTGGACAAACAATCCAAGTTGTAGGAGTGGCGAATAAGAAAATTACTAACACATTGACTGATGCTATACCTGTGAGAATAGGAACTTTTCAAGACAGACACCAATTTGTGGTATGTGACTCAAGTTCAATAAACTTTATTCGGTTGTTTCTGTTAACAACCATAAAAGCAATGTACATTTTACATAAATTAACACATTTTGTCATTAAAAAGAAAAGGAAAAAAAAAAGAGAAAAAAGAGCCAATTAATTAGATGTCTCAATCGAAACAGTTAAGTACACAGAGATTGCAAGCACATTACACATTCTAGTTATTACTTAAAAACATTCAGATGTCATAAAAAGGGTAACATTTCAATTGGCAGTACTATTATCCTTCCATGCTGTTTCTAAATTTCATCGCATATTTTAAGAAACTACATATATACAGGGTACAATCACTTCTTAGCAGCTGAAGGTAATAAAGTGCTGGTCTATATTGAGAGAAGTTCAGTTTAGTTAGACAGGGTTTTAAATATATCTTCCTCGGTATATCATAAAAGGGGCAAAAAAACAAGAAGTGTGCCAGGTCTTGCGGAGACTTATCGTCGCAGCCGCAAGCCGGCAACACTTGCCCACGATGAGATCCTTTGGGTACAGCCAAAAGTAGATGGAATAGGTTGAACCTGAACCTTGTCAGTAAAAAACGATTGTAACTAGACATTGGCCAAGTTAAATATGGTTCTATGAGCAGGGTACTTTTTGTTAATACGTGATTTCGCACACTGTCTTTTCTTAGTTCACGTGTTTCCCTTTCTTGATATTTACAGGAAATAAAAGCCTTCTTAACCGTAGTGACATCTAATTTAGTAATAGATTCAGGGTTTGAGAAGAGTTCAGGTCGGCCTAATTCAAGAAAGCAATTGCTCAAATACTTTAACCAGGGAACCTTCAACCTATTTTCCCAGGTGAGAGCTTCTCTCAATATAAGTTGTGTAAGTGGTATGTTATCATTTAGCCAGCAGTTTAACCAACATAATAAAGGGTTTAATGCCATTTTGTCGCCTAAAAAAGGAATACCCAATTCTTCATGTACAGAAAAATTAGCTGTACCCCTGGGGACCCTTAGGAGTTGCTTTAAGAAGTTATTTTCAGCAATCTCTAGTGTTCCCAGAGGGACATATCCCCATATCTCACTACCATAGCACGCCTTGGTAACACTCTTAGCCTGGTAAAGTTGGAGTAATGCGGCTACTGGGCTGTATCCCATTTTTCTTGAAAAGTCAAATGTAGCAGCATTTGTCCTAATTACCTCTCCCTTCTTTTTTTCTATCACGGGTCCCCAGGTCAGTTGACTATCGAACAGGACTCCAAGATAGGAGAATGTGTTTGTTACAGGGATTTGTACTCCATTAACATTTTGGCGATTTGGCTTTTTATTTCCTTGGCCTACCTTCATTACGAAGGATTTAGAGTTATTTATGCTCAGATCTCTAGATTTCATGAAAGAATAGAAGGAATCCAGTAAAATTTGTAGTCCATTGGCGGTTCTGGATAAAAGGACTGCGTCGTCCGCATAAAGCAGAACCGGCAGACCCTTACAGCCAATATACGGATAATCTGTGTTAGTATTTAAAAGAAACTCCTCCAAATCATTCACATATAAGTTAAAAAGGAACGGGGCCAGAATGCACCCTTGGCGAACTCCTCGGTACACCCCGAAGACTTTTGTCACTTTTAGATCTTGTGTGTATCTAACATTCGCTTTAGTGTCAGAGTGCATATCTTCTAACAAATTAATTAAATTCCGATCCACACCCATATTCGCCATGGCGTCCTAGAGCTCCCCTCGGCTTACACAATCGAAAGCCGAGGAAAGATACATAAACGCCATGTGAATTGTTCCTTGTCTGGCCTTGGTGTACTTCCCTATGATTAGGTATAAATTTAAGCATTGCGTAATCGTGGAATGGCCAGGCCTAAATCCGTATTGGATTGGGGATATTATATTATTTTCCTCTGCCCATGTGACCAGTCTGTTCAAAATTACTCCTCCCACTACTTTGGCAACAGAATTAATTAGCGATATAGGCCTGTAGCAGAGGGGGCTGTTACGGTCACCTTTTTTGAACACGGGCACGATGGTTGATACCCCCCATGATTTTGGGCATCCACAAGTCACAGCCGCATTAAGTACGGCTGTGAGAACTGGTGCCCAAAGTGTTATTCGGGATTTAAAAAGATCAGGAGGAAGTCCATCCGGACCAGGGGCCTTGTTGTTTGTCAGCCCTTCAATTCCATTCACAACCTCGTCAGTTGAAAAGATTAATACATTTTCTTTAAAATCATCTAGAGTGTGTTCTGCCTGCAACTCATTGTTTTTAAAAATAGAAGTAAAGTGGTTAACCCATTCATCCTCTGGGATGTTAGTACCCATGTCGGCAATACATGGTTGGTCAAATAAAGGTTTATTTATAATGTCCCAAAACTTTGAGCTGTTTTTCAGTGTTTCAGGGTCTAACAGAGTCTCCCAAACACTTTTTTTTACAGCTCTCTTGCGATTGGCAAGAGACTTCTTGTACCTGGATCGCATATCCTTAATAAGGTTCGGATCTCTGGGTTTTATTTTTAGTGCTTTCTTTAGTTCAGGACTAGCCTAGGAACAGTCTTTATCAAACCATTTTGGGTTATTATTTGGGTTTACTTTCCCTTTGACTGGTACCGTTAGCAATGACTCTACTTTTTTCGCAACCTCCTTAAAAGATGCTAAAATTTGTTGTGGAGCTCAGACCGAAGATATACATGCCAATAATTCATAGCTACACATGTTATTAATAGAGGTGTACAGGTTTTCACAATCCACCATTGACCATTTTAAGCGACGCTTTCCATTTATACATTTAGTGAAACCACGATCCACACGTGGATTTCGTTTTTCAAATGTTTTCCCGCCCAGTTTAATGCATATAGGGTTGTGGTCGCTATAAATGCTCAGTTGAATGCAATAGTCCTGAACAACATTGGCAAGGTCTACTGATAATAAAATATGGTCTATATATGAACCTGTTGCATGGCCTTTAAATGTAGGAATAGGAAAGACAGTTTGGTCCGAAGCTGTGGACATTGCTGAAATAAAATTATTTTCATTCATTAGCGCGTTTAGTTCTGCTCCGCGCCGTGAATGGTCAAAATGAAATCCCTCCATGCTATTACAGCCCATATCACCAACAGAGGTCTCACTGGGTTTCCCGCATGGGTGGGTATTAAAGTCGCCTACTATTATTTTTTGACGGGGCAGAGAATCAACATTTTCCCTTAAGAATCCACATAAAGGCTGGATGTTACACTCGCCGGATCGGTTCACTGCATTATAGAAGTTAATCAGCATAAGCTTTGTTTTGCCCCTCTTTAACTCTAAAACCTGGATATTTCTATTACCAGAGTGATGTTCAATTTTATGACATATAAGTGTCAAATTGATGTAAATTGCCAAGCCCCCCTTTGCTCTACCACTGGCTGAGGGAACTGCTGGAATAAAAAAACATTGATAACCCTCAATGTGTGCGTTTTTTTCCACCAACCATGTTTCTTGGAGGCATATTACCGCATGTTCCTTAACAAAGGTTAACCAACCAATATCATTAAGTTTGTCATGGAGCCCGGCTATGTTCCAAGATATTAAACTTGCATTACATAATTGTGGAGGACTTTGAGTTGTATCGACATTATTATGTTCACCTGATATAGATGGCATTATATCTATACTACTGCATGCCCTTACTTCTTCGGAATTATATCTGTTGGGGACTGGGGTAAGGGTAGAATTTGTTACTTCAAACAGACTTGTTGGTCCTTTTGGCTGAACCGAGCAGCCCAACGTCATCTCAGTAAAGCCTTGCGATGCAGGTACTTGAACATCTTTAATTAGTCCTGCATCTCGTTGAAGTCGGGCATTATGAGCAAGATTGAGTGATGTATCAGGTAGACATTCAACCCCTTCCAGGCCTCCCTGATCGTAGAAGACATCAAATCTATTTGAGGTAGGGATATTAAACCAGTTGTTAAAATGGTTAGGATATTGATGTTGTTGCTGGTATATCTGTTGTGGGCGTTCCCATGTGTCTAAATTACTATATCCCCAGTTATTGGATAGGGCACCATAATCCCGGCCATTTGTTATGCCTGGCCATACTGGTCTGGAATAAGTATGGGTTAACTTAGGATAAGTCATACTTCGCTGTTTTTTACCAAAAAATTCTAAGGTAAGCGGGACGATATTACCTCTCCTGCGCTGTGGCGATAGAATGTTTGATAGAATATTTGGTAATGCAGCGGAGTTTGTAAGATTTAAAACTATACAGTCACCCTTAAATTTTTTGGGATTTTGCCCTATCCATGGCACTCTTCTGGTTGATCTGATGTCTCCTGCTAGCTGTTGTTTCCCCCCTGGGGCCAACTGCATATTGCCAGACAGCCAGTGCAGGGCCTTACTTGTCAGTGCTGTGGGGGATTCTAGTTGGTCTGTTGCTAGTGGAGGGCCATTTGCCAATACCAGCACTAGGGGTGATGCGTCTTCTAGAAATTGCAATGTATCTACCTCTGTACCTGATAAAGACGATGCTGGGAGGTTTGAGGGCTGACCCTCTCTTATCAGTGATTGGTTGGGCGCAGGTATTGGGGTCTGTTCAGTGGGATTTTCTTGTATGCTATTTGTGAGCCCCTCCTTGCCTATAGTAATTAGCTCATTTGTAGAAGCAGCTAAGTTTGTGACTATGGTTGATATATTTGTCACCTCTTCCACCAACTTTTTCTGGTCAGTACCTAGTTTTTTTACATCAGCAGATAATTTATCCAGTTTAGCCACTACTGGTTTAATTAGTGCTTTAAATTTAATATCAATCATGTCAGCTATCCTGGATAAAAACTCATCATCCATGTTATGCTTCTCAGCGTCATCTCCTTTCCCTCTATTTTTATCCTTAAATTTCAGTGGCGACACAGCCCTCTTCCTCCCAGAGTGGGAACCACCCCGATGCATTTGTAGTTTTCTACACTTTCTAAATGCCCGTGTAACTGGGGCATGGGCAGGGGGTCTAAGTCTACGATATTTTCCTGTGCACCCTCCTGCGCAAGGGGATCTTGTTCTATATCATCGTCTACCTGGGATTCAATATCATTTTCCTGGGGTAGGTCAAGGTCAGATTCTATGAGAACACTCTGGTTTGGTGTCCCTCTGTCGTGTGTATCTGTATCTGGGATTTCATTTCCCACGCCCTGTGATGGTATATCTACCCACGGGGAATTTGGTGGTGGACTCAAGGGAGAGAGATTGGGAGATTGGCTTAAGCCAAGTGATTGCCTCCTTTCATTATTCATTTTTGATACCACATGTACCATGTAGTTGTCCATGGTATTCCCCCCTACAACAGCAATCTTTTTAGGCATCCTCAGATGTGTTAATAAAGCTATCAGCAGATTACTCGTGTATCGAAATTTAGTGTGGAGAGCTCAGATATTACTCTACAAATGAGGCCAAGATGGGAATATAAGCAAAAACAAATGTCTTACAACTGACGGGCAAATCAAGTTCCGCAGGGGCTGTATAACGCGCCCAGTCCAGTCACGGCCTGTCTCGGACTGTCTAAGACTGTCCGCCCTTAGTCCGGGCTTCGTCCGGCGTCCCGCATGCGCGTCCCGCTATGCGTCAGTGGTACGGTTTTATAGGAGGAGCAGGGGGCGGGAAGAGACTCCAGGTGCGCTGCGGTGATCCTGCGCGGAACCCTGGGTCTCGCAGTCCCGGCCCCTGTTGAATCAGCCTCGTGCACTCCTAGTCGGTACTTTCGCCTTTCCTCAGGCTCAGCAGGCAAAGGGAACAAGGTGAGCAAAGTCGCGGTCTCTTCAATCAGCTGCGAGCGGCCCCCGCGAAGCGGGGGCCGCGAGCTGTTAAATAGGCAGGTAAACAGGCAGGCAAACTGGTCAATCAGGGAGGAGCAGGGGCGGGAAGAGACTCCAGGTGCGCTGCGGTAATCCTGCTCAGAACCCTGGGTCTCGCAGTCCCGGCCCCTGTTCAATCAGCCTCGTGCACTCCTAGTCGGTACTTTCGCCTTCCCTCAGGCTCAGCAGGCAAAGGGAACAAGGTGAGCAAAGTCGCGGTCTCTTCAATCAGCTGCGAGCGGCTCCCGAGAAGCGGGGGCCGCGAGCTGTTAAATAGGCAGGCAAACGGGCAGGCAAACTGGTCAATCAGGGAGGAGCAGGGGCGGGAAGAGACTCCAGGTGCGCTGCGGTGATCCTGCGCGGAACCCTGGGTCTCGCAGTCCCGGCCCCTGTTGAATCAGCCTCGTGCACTCCTAGTCGGTACTTTCGCCTTTCCTCAGGCTCAGTAGGCAAAGGGAACAAGGTGAGCAAAGTCGCGGTCTCTTCAATCAGCTGCGAGCGGCTCCCGCGAAGCGGGGGCCGCGAGCTGTTAAATAGGCAGTCAAACAGGCAGGCAAACTGGTCAATCAGGGAGGAGCAGGGGCGGGAAGAGACTCCAGGTGCGCTGCGGTGATCCTGCGCGGAACCCTGGGTCTCGCAGTCCCGGCCCCTGTTGAATCAGCCTCGTGCACTCCTAGTCGGTACTTTCGCCTTTCCTCAGGCTCAGCAGGCAAAGGGAACAAGTCTCTTTCATCAGCTGCGGAGTATGTGACTCAAGTCCAGTCTGTTTGGTGGGTCATGAGATCTTGTGTAAATTGAATTGTACCATCTACTGTACACCCAAGGGAGTGGAGTTGCAGACCAATGATGATGATGCTGCATTTAAATTGGCAGATCAGAATCTGTGTAAAGAAATGTTCCCTATGATGACAGTTGAGGAACTCCCACTCGACCTGAGGGATTCTGTCTCTCTGGATCTATGGGACTTCACAAGGGAAGAGATAGGATTAAGCAAAGGGATTGAGCCAGTTATGATTCAAGTTAAACCAAATGCTGAGTTAACGAGAACACCCCAGTACAATCTGTTCCCGGAAACGGTAGCAGGAATCAAGCCTGTGATTGAATCTATGATCAAACAAGGAAATCTGAAGGAAATAGTGGGGAACTCCAAGTAACTCACCCATTATGGGATTGCAGAAACCAAGTGGGAAGTATAGAATCGTGCAGGGCCTGCGATAGGTCAGCACAATTGTAGTCTCATGTTGTACCGTGGTACCGAATCCATCAGTGATATTGTTTCAGATTCCATGTGAAGCTAAATGGTTCACTTTGATTGATTTATGCCAGGCATTCTTTTCGATACCGTTACATGAGGAGAGCCAATTTTTATTTGCTTCCGTCTGGAAGACCGTGTGTTAAAATGGTGTCGTATTCCTCAAGGGTATACAGAAAACCCTTCGATCTTCAACCAGCTTTTGAAAAAGAATCTTGAGAGTCTCGTACTGCCACAGAGCTTAGTTCTCGTGCAGTATATCGATGACCTCTTGATTGTATCTGAAACTGAGAATACTTGTAGGATCGATACTGTGGCTTTACTAAACCACCTAGCAGAGAATGGACACAAGGTGTCCCCAAGCAAGTTACAGTATTGCTTGACTGAGGTTTAGTATTTGGGTCACCAAATTGAGATAGACAAGAGAAAGGTGACACATAACCTGACGAATAACAGACTCACACGCTATGAACAGGTTATACTTTCCTTGGAGAATGTGACTCTGAAAAGGTGTTCTGTGCTAAACCCTGCTACTTTGTTGCCTTTGACAAATGTTGGTGATGGTGATTGTGAGGACCATGACTGTCTCGATGTAACTGAACTTTGCACCAAACCGAGACCTGACATTGTTGATGAACCTCTGACTGAGCCTGATGAAATCTTTTTCATAGATGGTTCATACTTAAGAGACAATGTGGGTCACTTGAGAGCAGCATTTGCTGTATGTACCATTTCTGGAGTTGTGGAAGCTGCTTGCTAACAGGGCGTACACTCCGCACAAGTAGCTGAAATCATTGCCTTGACTCATGCCTGTTTGGTTGCAGATCAAATCCGAGTCACCATCTACAACAACAGCCAGTACGGGTCCGGTGTGGTTCATGACTTCGTACAGCTATGGTCACATAGAGGATTTTTTATGTCATCAGGATCTCCCATTAGAAATGGGGAATATGTGAAACAGTTGGAAGTTTTGCAGTGTCCACGAGAAATAGCTGTGGTAAAATGTGCAGCGGGGAAATGATTTTGTGTCTTTGGGAAATAGTTACGAGGATGAAGTTGTACATTTTTGCGCTGAACAAGGGTGCATTTTCACTGGAGTTCATACTCGAGAGAGCCCAGAAAGAACAGAGCTCAGCACGATGTTAGTCATGGTAGACACATGGAATGAGCTCACGCGTCTGCATGGAGAAGTATCAGACCAGGAAGAGGATGCATGGATTAGAGCAGGATGTGAGAAAAGAGATGATGGCATTTGGGTTTCAAGTGATTCGAGCAGTGTTACCTGATGATTTATTGAGCCATATGGCAAAACAACTTCAAGTAGCAGTGCACATTGTTAAGGATGCTATGGTGTGAGTGTTCAGACAAATGTGGTACAATCCACGGTTCCGTGCTTTTGCTGAAGCAGTGTGTCATAGGTGTGTTACATAGAACAACAAACAAGGGCTTTGACTCATCCACAGTAAAGCAGAGTCCAATACTAGAATAAACAAAAAGGGTGCAAATACTGTGACTGATTTTGCAAACAAAGGACAACTCAATTGGGGTCCAAACTAACAAAGAATCAATTGCTAGTCGGCTATTGAGACAAATCAAATGTATTTATTTCAATATACCATATTTTTTGTATAAACAACCAGAAATAACAAAATACTTTTTTTGTATATATATATATAAATAAAGACAGACAAGAAATGAAGGAAATAAATTACGAAGTAGGACAGACAGTCCGTGCTGTGAACACAAATTCCACAAATCTTTCAAACATCAGTCATTCCACATTCACACTCACATTCCTTCCATAACATGACGAACACTGTGCATGTGGGATAAGACAAACAAGGGGGTGAAAGAAGGTCAAAAAGCAGAGTCAGGAACAAATCAGAAAAACCGCTCAACACTGTTAATCAAAATACTTAATATCACAACAATTATATGACAAGAATAATATGTACAGTTCCTTCTAACCAAAGACCTAACAAAAGAAGGTACACAAGGTCGACGCGTTTCGAATCGGACCCTTTGTCCGATTCTCATCAGGACCAGAGAATCTGAAAAAAGGAAAAGATTTCCTTTAGTATGTTGCGCTTATTATAAAGAGTGTGGACAGCGACCATAAAAACACAAACAAAGCCTCCTACCTGTGTGTGTTCAAAGTTAAGTCAGTGTCACGGACAGGTTGCTGTGGACAGAGAGTTAGCCCATAGTTAGTAATTACAACGAGCCTGCAGTCGTCTAATGAGGCGAAAGCTGGGGGGCAGAAAGTCACATGAAAGTACCTGCATGTAGTCTTTTGATAAATCGGACGGTTAGTCCAAGTAAAGCTGCGTTGTGTGCGGGTCGTCAGGGGGCCATCACAGAAGGACGCTTTCTGAATGAAGGCTGTAAACGTGAAAGCACAGGCGACATAAGCTGTTTGTAGTGAGGGCGAGGTCTCGTGGAGCGAATGCTCAAAACTAAATGGGGCGCTAAATACCTGTGGGGTGAAAGGAGTGGGTCGTAATCCGCTTCGGAAAAGTATGACTAGGGCGGCAGGTCAGCAAATGGCAGCCGCTGGCTGAAAAAGAAACCGGAAGAACGCGTTAGGTTCTTGAGCCGAGAAATGGGTGCGAACGCAGAAATGCGCGGCGTGGCAGTATTACCTTTTTTCCCAAATCCTCACGCAGTGTGGACCGGGGCGCCATAAATGTGGCACCTGTGTTTGTTGCGACAAGACCATTGAGGGCGATGTCTTTTCCTACAATGGCATATTCTGGAGACACCTCACTTTCACCAATTGTAAATCTAGAAATGTCGTATACGGAATTCTATGCCCCTGCCAAAAATTGTATGTTGGCAAAACATCTCAGGAAATTCGGCAGCGTATTTGCCAACATAAATCGAGAGTGAGAAAAGTTGTTGCGAATGCACCGCTTGTCAACCACTGGATTGCTGAAGGACATACTGAACAGGATATTAAATGGACTGTGTTGTCCAAATTGGATCTAGATATACGGGGTGGCGACATTGAGGAAAATCTTTGTCAACGGGAAGCTACCCTCATCTTAAAATTTAACACGGTCCTAAATGGGTTAAATGAACTCTCTGAAGTCTCTCGAGTCTTCTAAAATACATTTCTGGCCATCTCCCGCTTGCTTCAAACTGGAAACTACAACTCCCATAACCCTCCCTTAGACCATGTGACTCAGTCCTAACCTCGCGCTTTCCGCGTCTTTATTTACTGGTCCTGCCCGAAGACAACACAGAACATGAATACCGGCGTGCATGAACACTGAGATGCGCCCGGTCCACACTGCGTGAGGATTTGAAAAAAGGTAATACTGCCACGCCGCGCATTTCTGCGTTCGCACCCATTTCTCGGCTCAAGAACCTAACGCATTCTTCCGGTTTCTTTTTCAGCCAGCGGCTGCCATTTGCTGACCTGCCGCCCTAGTCATACTTTTCCGAAGCGGATTACGACCCACTCCTTTCACCCCACAGGTATTTAGCGCCCTATTTAGTTTTGAGCATTCGCTCCACGAGACCTCGCCCTCACTACAAACAGCTTATGTCGCCTGTGCTTTCACGTTTACAGCCTTCATACAGAAAGCGTCCTTCTGTGATGGCCCCCTGACGACCCGCACACAACGCAGCTCTACTTGGACTAACCGTCCGATTTATCAAAAGACTACATGCAGGTACTTTCATGTGACTTTCTGCCCCCCAGCTTTCGCCTCATTAGACGACTGCAGGCTCGTTGTAATTACTAACTATGGGCTAACTCTCTGTCCACAGCAACCTGTCCGTGACACTGACTTAACTTTGAACACACACAGGTAGGAGGCTTTGTTTGTGTTTTTATGGTCGCTGTCCACACTCTTTATAATAAGCGCAACATACTAAAGGAAATCTTTTCCTTTTTTCAGATTCTCTGGTCCTGATGAGAATCGGACAAAGGGTCCGATTCGAAACGCGTCAACCTTGTGTACCTTCTTTTGTTAGGTCTTTGGTTAGAAGGAACTGTACATATTATTCTTGTCATATAATTGTTGTGATATTAAGTATTTTGATTAACAGTGTTGAGCGGTTTTTCTGATTTGTTCCTGACTCTGCTTTTTGACCTTCTTTCACCCCCTTGTTTGTCTTATCCCACATGCACAGTGTTCGTCATGTTATGGAAGGAATGTGAGTGTGAATGTGGAATGACTGATGTTTGAAAGATTTGTGGAATTTGTGTTCACAGCCCGCACTGTCTGTCCTACTTTGTAATTTATTTCCTTCATTTCTTGTCTGTCTTTATTTATTTATATATATACAAAAAAAGTATTTTGTTATTTCTGGTTGTTTATACAAAAAATATGGTATATTGAAATAAATACATTTGATTTGTCTCAATAGCCGACTAGCAATTGATTCTTTGTTAGTTTGGACCCCAATTGAGTTGTCCTTTGTTTGCAAAATCAGTCACAGTATTTGCACCCTTTTTGTCTATAGGTGTGTTACATGTCAGCAAATGAATGCTGGAAAGAAAACTGTGGTTGCATTGAGTCACATTGGGAGGTCTGGAGGGCCTTTCAATGGAATCTAGCTTGACTTCTTAGAAATGCCTAGGTGCAATGGCTTGAGGTACATTTTGGTTGTGGTGTGTGTTTTCTTACGGTGGGTGGAAGCGTACCCAACAAGAAGATGTGATAGCCTCACAGTAGCAACATTGTTGCTTAGGGAATTGATTCCACAGTTCGGTTTTCCAACTTTATTTGAGTCGGATAGAGGAACACACTTCCACAGCGAAATCATGAAGTTACTTTGTGCCTCTTTACATGTTGATCAAAGACTGCATTGTAGCTATCGACTGGAGGCTTCTGGTATTCTGGAGCAGATTAACGGGACTCTGAAAATGAGTAGGGCAAAAGTATGTTCGTCCACGTCTCTGAAATGGCCTGATGCATTGTCGCTGGTGTTGATGAGTGTTCGTAGTACCCCCGATAGGAGAATTGGCCTTTCACCACACGAGATCCTAATGGGGAGGGCAAAGCTATTACCAGCAGTGCCATCCACAGCCTTGATAAACATCACAGATGATTTGATCCTTGATTATTGCAAACGAATGGCTGACGTGGTCCGTTCTGTGTCTCACCAGGTGGAAGATGCAACTGTCCCAACCTCGAGGGACCTCTGCCATGACCTGTGTCTGGGTGATTGGGTGGTAGTCCGTAAGCACATGAGTAAAAGTTGCCTTGATGCCCGTTGGAGAGGCCCTTACCAAGTGATTTTGGTGACGAAGATAGCGGTGAAGTGCGGAGGCTTGCCGAACTGGATTCATGCCTCCCACACTCGCAGAGTTTCAGAACCCCTGGAAGAAACAGCTCCTCTCGAAGATGAAAATACAGCTGTGGCATTAAGGCCACTCAAGAGGACAAGCCAAGCTCTGGGGGTTGCTGACGAAGCTGGTTTCCCACCAGAGCAAGCTGAGGGGGGTCACGCCACACAAGACCCAGGTATTGACTCTGAGGGAAAAGGTAACGTTATGAGAGGTGTAGAGTCAGACTCAGCTGAGGAAACTGGTACAGAAAGTGGTCGGGGGCAGAGGAGAAGAGCTGAAACAAGCGAGGTTAAATCTGAGACTGGCCTCTGATAGAGATCTTGCTCCTGTGTCGAAGACATCCGAATCAGAACTGAGTGATGCAGAGCAGGCGTGAGAAGGCCCAAGAGGGTCAAGAAGAGTAAGAGTGCCTTGCCAGAGATACACTGTGTCAGAGTGGACTTATATGGTCACTGATGCCGGGAGTAGTGGGGACCGGGAGACTGAGGTCTTCACAAGTGGTCAGCAGAACACCTGAATTGAAAATTGATAAGGGATTGATAGTTCCTGGACTGGAGATAGAAGGGGTGCTGACTATAACTGTCCAAAGATTTCCGAGATTGAGCAGAGTGCGAATTCTAATCATTCAGGAACTGTCCTTTCCAACTTGTGGATATCAGCCACCAGCTCAGGAGACTGCAGCTGTTCGTCTTGAGATTTTGCAGCGTGTACTAATTTAAAATGGTTCTGAGATTATAAGAGACTGTGATTGAACTGTGAACTGTAAATAAGTGTTTCAAGAAGATAACTTAGGCCCGAGTGGAAGAAGAACAAATTTAGGGCTTCCTATAGATGAAGAAAGAGGGCTAAGGAGGTCTTTTGGAGCTCTGTAAATAAAACTAGAGAAACAAACTGTGAAAGAATTTCAAGTACTTCAATAAACTGTGTTTGAACCGGTTGAACAACAATCTGAGGTGAAAGAAAAGAGACTTTTATTGTATCCTCTTACTGAACTAAAACCGACAAGCCAAAGATGGAGTCTATAAGTTCGAACCGTAGGTCTAAGTGTGTAATAGGTACACTCATAGTAGGGGTGATAGTTGTAATAGCAGTAGTTATTATTGTGTCTGTAAAATTTTCACATGATGCAGGAGTTGAGGAAATTGGAGTACAAGGGACAGCCACACCCACTACTTCTAGCGCAAAAGAGGGTATTGTAAGAGCTGAAAAAGCTATGCTAGATCAAACTAGTCGTATGTTGCATGTAGATTTGTCTAGAGGTGAGTATAAGCTTAATGCATATGCGAAGCTGCTATATGAGTATGTGAATATGATGGATGTGAGAGACTGTTATGTGTGTATGCAGTTGCCTGCGTCTGTAGAGGAAGGTATTCGTTATCATCATCTCCCTTTGACGTATGGTATTACATGTAGTTTGTTGCCTAGCATGTTCTATGGTAAAGGTCATTATGAGGATTACTTTTCTAATTATGATGTAGTGCTTTCAGAGGTTCTAGCTTATAAGCAATTGAACATGTATGATTATTATAAGCAGGAAGCTAGAGTGGGAAAGTATTTCATACCCACTGTAACTTTAGATACAGCTTATGCACATCGCCACAAGTTAACATGTTCATTAACAGATGTAGAGAAGAAGTTCATAGATCAGGTAAAAGACAGACATAGACAACTAACAGGAAATTGCTAGGACAAAGATGGGGAGAGTTGAATGGACAAAGGAGGAGTTAACCCATAAAGTGAAGGGGAATAGTGGTCCAATAGCGTTTGGATTTTGAGCAGAGAGGGAAGTTGTGTCTGAAACAAATCCAGACCTACTATGGGACAGAGTGTGTGTGATCATATTTTCACTATTGAGGCTACAGCGAAGAAGTTCTTGCAGGATGCAATACACGTGGTTCCAAACATGTATTTTATGTGAGGGGAAAAATGCCTAAGTGCGATTGCCTTTGAATTTGTATTGTATATTGGTATGTGCTATGTGGCAGTGGTGTGGTGTGGCAGTGGTGTTTCCGAAAATGTATCATGTAGAAGATCTAGGATGAAATCATTCTGAATGCCATCTCAGAAAGTGTGTGATTTTTTTAGGTCTCGCCTGTCGATGCGCATGCGCATCGAGCAAGGCGAGAGTATTGGCACTTATCCGCTCTTTATCCACACTGCAAGGAATCGTGGCGATTCCTTGCAGTGCACGAGAAATTTAAGCTCAATGCGCATGCGCATTGAGCTTAAATGCGCGTGCACATGCCCCCAGCCGCCTACTCTCTCTCACAGCCTCCCCCAGCTCCGCCCCCTCACTACTTGATTGCACGGCCGCTAGGCCGTGCCTCCCCTACTCTCCTCCCCCCTCCTCCTCTCCTCCCCTGCCTGCCTGCCGCATTTCTCCTCCCCCCTCCCCTCTCTTCCCTCCGTCTCGTTTGTTTAATTTAACCCGCTCCGCCCCCTCCCCTTCCCGCCGCCTCTCCCTACCCGTCTTTTTGTTTCTTTTCTTGTTTTTATATATTTTTTTATATACAGCGATTGTGAACATGAATAGCAGAGGAATCATCCCTACGGGGCTTTTGTCACCATGCATAAAATGTTGCGTCCTCAATGTCTCCCTCATTTGCATGGCTGCCCCGCGGTGTCATTTATCAAACTCTCGGCGCTGGACGGTTTCAAAGTCTTTTTTGTTCTGAAAAAGGGCAGTTTGCAACCTCTACCTCTAGCATGGAGAATGGGCCCGCGCAATGGCACAATATTCCAGTTTGTTTTAGCGAACCCCGAAATTAGGATCATTTCGAGCTTTAAATTTGACCACTATTACGCACCATCCATTTTCTAAAATAAACAAAACTTGGAAGGCAACTTTCTCCCCAGCTCATTCAGACAGCGGCCCATGGTCACACAAAGCGGTCAATTTGAATAATGATCCCATTTAACAGAGAGACCCTCTGAAAGGGTATAAATTGTTAGTTCCCACCCTCAAATTATTTGCAAGAACTCTCCGGAGCTAAATAATGCCTTCTGCATCACATCTTCTGAGTCGGCGCTCTTTTAAAACCTTTGTAATGACTATGTCCGCACGCAATAGGCCTCATAAGAGTAAAGACGGCTTCCTACCCACTACTTTAAGTTCTGTTTCTAGCAAGTGACGCGGTACCACTCTGAGTGACATCAAACACATTCTGATTATCCGACCCCAGGTTTAAAATAAAGAGCCTCCGTCGAAACGTAGCATCCCCGACCTGAAATATCCACCCTTTAAATAGGGTACTTTGGAAACAAAGAAACACACCCGTAGGTCGGGCCTGTCGTTTATTGGTGACCCCCAAACTATCGATGCAGAGGTGGAACGGCGCGCCTCCCCTACTCTCCTCCCCCCTCCTCCTCTCCTCCCCTGCCTGCCTGCCGCATTTCTCCTCCCCCCTCCCCTCTCTTCCCTCCGTCTCGTTTGTTTAATTTAACCCGCTCCGCCCCCTCCCCTTCCCGCCGCCTCTCCCTACCCGTCTTTTTGTTTCTTTTCTTGTTTTTATATATTTTTTTATATACAGCGATTGTGAACATGAATAGCAGAGGAATCATCCCTACGGGGCTTTTGTCACCATGCATAAGGTGTCGAAGAATTATTCTAATGCATGTGCAGAGCACACATTTTGTAATAATCCCAAAGAGAAAAAAAAACCTGAACTCGATCGGAGATTGAGGCCTTTTACATGCATTTTTTCCACCAAGCCAAGTTCTGTCAGTGGGCGTCTGAAACAATACGAACAAAAAGAATCTACAGGGCCCAACCCACCTGGTGCACTGCTGTAACCTCTGTCGTGCCGACAAGCAGAGAAAACACCTTCGCATGAAAGGGCTGGCTAGCCTGATTACGTCAATTGCAGCGTAGAATTAAGGTGGTTCACGATTACTCATGATCGAACCATCCTCCTCTTAGTCACCGATGCATTTGGATTACTCAACCCTTCAGTGTTCTTTCCTTGTGCTACTTCCTGTTGTGTGCAGTGTTGTTTTCAGTTCTTTGTACTCAACCGATGTTTAAGGGTAAATCACCTGCTTTGGAACGGATTAAATATAGTACATTTGAGGGAAGGTTGTTTAGGAGGGAGGAGCCCCGTTGTTGTATGGAGGTCGTCCACTGGTAATGATGGCGGCGGGGGTGCAGTTCTTTCCATTACCTTTAGCAGGCGCTTCTCGGGGAGCTGTCATGTTGCTGACCTCAGTCCGCTGATCTGACAAGTCCACTAACAGCCGCCGGCCTTCACAGAAGAATGATGGGTTGGAGACATGCTCCCACCTCGCCGGAACCTGAGGTGACGCAACTTCCTTGCGTTCACACTGAATACCGTAACACAAACCACGCATCCGATGACAATCAACAGAACACCTGACCATAGAAACAGCTATACTACAATACAAGATTAAAACCCAGTCACGGGCGGCTCAGTATTCTTTAGTACATTTGAGATGAGTTACACTAACAATGAATGGGAGAAGATGGAATAGTTATTAAAATTGTCCTGCTGGAATGTGAAATTGTGACCTGCATGTTAAACCCACATTCATGCAGCAAGCAATCGGACCATTTAGTATGGGTATACGCATTTTATTTCCCCAAAATGTACATTCACATTTTCTAGAGCAACTAGTAAATCGGACAGCTGTAATTAACTTGACTGCTTTCAAAAGCCTGTGGAACTGGCAAGATTTTTGGGACAAAAGGAGATTTTACCCAAGTGATTTTCCTAAGAATTTCTTTTAAAATGTTGAATAATAAATAGTAGCCTCAACCTCAACACCTCACTCACCCTCACCCTCACTCACCCTCAACCCCTCACTCACCCTCAACCCCTCACCCTCAACCCTCACCCACCCTCACCCTCACTCAACCTCAACCCCTCACTCACCCTCACCCTCACTCATCCTCACTCACCCTCAATACCTCACCCTCACTCACCCTGAACGCCTCACCCTAACTCACCCTCACTCACCCTCAACCCCTCACTCACCCTCACCCTCACTCACCCTCACCCTCAACACCTCACCCTCAACCTCAACCCCTCACCCTCACTCACCCTCACCCTCACTCACCCACACTCACCCTCACCCACCCTCACTCTCACTCACCCTCAACCCCTCACCCTCACTCACCCTCAACCCCTCACCCTCACTCACCCTCACCCACCCTCACCCTCACTCACCCTCAACCCCTCACCCTCACACAGTGCAATAGGTCTCAGACCATTTCAGTTAGAGCTTTTAGAAATGTTTATGGCTTTTTTTATTTGTAATTCTTTAGCATAGGCTACAGGAAACAAAAATGCTAAACATTTACAAAAAAAACCCATAAACAATTCTAAAAGCACTAACTCTAATGGTGCGAGACCTATTGCATTTCCAATGCTTGTTGTTTTATGTTGTTTCGTTGTGTGTATTGTCTCCCCTTTCCTTCACTGATGCAGGTCACGGCATCAACGTTTAACTATAGAAATATTCACTATGCATCACCTTTCCTCCTCAGGTGATAATGAGTGTGTGCATTGGGAGCGCACCGCAAATAATTTTTCCAGAGACTGTTAGCATGTGTACACATGTCAATATAATAAAATATCAGAAAATATACTGCATTATGCTGCAGCCTTTTTTAATGCAACACTGCGGCATAATCTTATCCTCTTTTGCTGCATAATTAATTCCAGTGGCCCCACAGCAGGCACCACTTTGTTAAAAATGCTTGTCAATGAAGCAGATAGGCTGTGAAGTTTGCAAACTTAGTTTGGTGTGCGTGCAAATCCTGAATTGCCAATCCAGTTTCAGCTACTACTGCTGAAACAAGGCCAATGGAGGTACCTAAGGGTGAGGCAGACTGGCCTCAAGGGCAGGGCCGGCCTTAGCACTGGTGGTGCCATGTGCATTAATGTTTCTTATTGCCCCCCAATGACAACCTCTGCCATGGATTCTCTCACTACCACCCTTTAACAGTGCCCCTCAAGTCTCCATAACCACACTATCTCTCAGATGCATTTAATTTGATTTACAGCGCCACTCATACCATGGTAGGGTGTCAGAGCACTTTACATCACACACATTACACAGAGACAATCAATATGTGTGTAAATCACTGTGTAGAAAATTTTACATAAGACTAAGGACCACAAAGTGTAGGAGTCGCAGGACACTCATACTAGTAGGCCATATAGTTTAATAGCCTTTAGCGCCATGAAACCTTTGGGTGTACGTGCGCTGTATAAATAATTTGTAACATAATATAACATAACAATAGTGATTGGTCTGGAGAAACCACAAGCTCAGATTGAAAATGTAATACCATGGTTGGGGGTTCTCTTTAATAATCAAATAATCAGATTTGATTTCTGTCCAAAGGAACAATTTTTGCAACATGAGGATAATCAAAGACTGGGGGAAAAACATAACACACTAATGTATACCTTGCAGTTTGTATGCAGTTCTTAGATGACAGTTAATAGCTCACTGTTTTATGTTAGAATGTTTACTTACAAACTGCAAGTAACAAAAGAATCTCTCTGACAAAAGCAGTAGTCCATTGACCTATTTACGTTATGTGCACTTTGTGATCTGCATGGTACATGTTCTTTGATGCAGGCACATTAACCCTCTGAGCTACCTTTCAATGAGTCAAAGATTCCACTAGACAAAATTCTGATCTCTCTCTAGGAAGAACATTCATCACCAGAGTCATCATGACATTTTGATTGTTGCCAAAAATTGCTGGAGGCCAGGAAGGAGGCAGCAAGCCCTTTTAAAACCATAATATACTTGCAAACATAATGCCTCCACCCAAAGTCAGCACCCGGTGCGGTCACACTGGTTGCACCGCCCTAGAGCTGGCCCTTCTCAAGGGTTCTGTGACCTCAGTGACAAAGTCACTTTGTTCTAGGGTGTGCTGCTTCATAGGCCTGCCCGCAAGACTGGAGGTGAACTTCAGTATGGATTGTGGTGGACAAGCCTTGAAGGTTAACCTACACTTGTCATGCTAGAGTCTACCTGCTGGTGCTAAGACACCAAAGCTTCTAAGGTCTTGCGAAGCCTTCTAAGGTCTAGCATGGGATTGTGCTCTCTCAGGAGAGTGGTCTGGTGGACTGGTCATTAAGGCTCAACCTGGTTCCCCAGTACCAAATTAAACAGCTCTGGCCATAGTGCCACATCCTCTCCCCCACTGAACACTATACTGCCCCACTGAGAAAAAGTCACACTGCTTTCAACTACAATGCAATTGTTGCCGACTGTAAATACTTGGATGTGGCTCAATTCAAATTCCGCACTAGACAAGAGCAAATTGCGGCCTACAAAAAAAAAGTAACAACGTCCTGGAGAAAGCAAACTCTCATAGCGTATTCAAAATTTAGCAAACCATGTGAAATGTAAGCAGGAACAAAAAGGTTACCTTAACGCTTTTACACTCACTATGCAGAAATCAGGGAGTGCTTTTGCCTGAAAAGTTAAGGACATGATTACAGGGCCCTGAATGGATCCATTTCAATGTCCATTGCTTATATCCTTACAAAACGTAAGCAGTATGGTAAAAAGACTACATCCCTGGATGCAGAGTCGCAGTACACATTTTGTTTTCCAATCCACACATTCCAGTACCTCCAGGATTGGTGCACTAGTTGCAAGCCCAGGGAAAACAAAGACCAGAAAACACAAATAGCGCTTCACTGGCAAACTCTGTAAAAGTGGCGCTAATGTGTTTCGGTGTGAATAAAATCACTCTGGCCGGTTTGCTACCACTTTGTTATTTATCATATTTGTAATCTTTTATTACCAATGCTGCACTTTGGAATTAAAATGTCAGAAAAATATGACATTTCCTGCAAAAGTATTTTTCTTTTTTGGATCCATTTCACAGGGGAGCAAATAAAAGAAAGGAGAGGAAAGAGAGTTAGAACCCCATAAGTCACAGTTTTCAGTAAGAGAAGAACTGCTAGACAGTAAGAGAGGGAAGAAGGAAAGAGTGGGGTGGCACTTAAAGCGGCAGAGCAGAAGCAGAGCAGAAGTCTGTCTTTGTCTTCTCTGGGCAAGAAGGAAAAGACAGTCCTGTTGCTTCTCTACCACCCCGCCCGTCACGAACGCGAGGAACGCTGAACTTTATTTGTAGGCAATGACGATATATTGCGTCCTGGGACGCATTTTCAAAATAAGAAAGTAGGGGAACAGAATCCTTTTAATTAAAGAAGTAGGGGCACGCCATGCCCTGCCAATCCCACCCACTTCGACCACTGCCCTCACTGTCTTTAAGCTACAATATAATTTTTTCTTGCCTATGGATTCCCCCAACTTCACTTCCCACTCACTCTTCCGTTGCTCCCTCTCCCTCATCGCTCCATACAAATAAGATTATTTGGGAGGGGCTAGGCAACTGCTTTTGCTGCTGGGATCCACATTTAAAAAAATGCTTTTGCCAAGTAAAAATGGTGTTTAATTTGCTACCACTCAGAATGCCACTGGTGTCATTGGGTTGGCACGCCAATACATCATTCCCAATATGCATATGTGTGTTCGGGTCATTGTGCTTTTCTTTTTTTTCTTGATGGTGCACAGCATTGACAAATGGTGGGCCATATTTACAAGCCCTCACTGCCACCGGAGCATCACTTCTTTTGGAATGTATGACGTTACAACGTATACATTTACAATGCAAGCCTTTACTACGCAGTTTTTACATCGCAACATCCTTTACAACGTATTCTTTTACATAGCATGCCATTACATTGCATTTTCAGAAACTACCTTTACAAGGCATACCATTACAATCAGGCCCGGACTGCCCGTTGCGGCACTGGGCAATCCCCCGGTGCCCCACAAGGCTGGTGGCCGGTTTTGGGCCCTCGGGGCCGATGTTTGTTACAGGGCCGTATAGCTGCAAAATCGGCCCTGTAACAAAATCGGCCGAAAACCAGCCCCGCCAAAGAGCTCGGTCGCACCCCCAGGGGGCCGGCCGAGCACTTTGCCAGGGCCGGTTTTGTTTCTCAGTCCGGCCCTGATTACAATGCATACCATTACATTGCGTTTAAGGTAAACATTGGATAGTGTAGGGGTAATAATTACTATTCTAACTCCAGTGAGTGCAACAGTAGGGTAAGTGTTTGATAGTGTAGGGGTAAAAATAACTTTTCTAACTCTAGTGAGTGCAATAGTAGGGTAAGTGTCGGATAGTGTAAGGGTACTATGCGTTGTAATGGTATACATTGTAATTGCTTGCGATGTAATGCCTGTGTTGTAGTGACATGCATTGTAATGACATGCGTTGTAGTGACATGCCATGTAATGGCTGCGTTGTAATGACATGCGATGTAAAGGATGTTGCGATGTAATGACTGCTGTGTAAAGGTAGTGCGATGTAATGACTGGTTTGTCAAGGTTGTTTCCCCTTTTTTGACGCTCCGGTGGCACATCACCATTTTCCATATTTACAAGGTAGTGCTAAGCCTCTTAGTGTGGCTTAACAGCACCTTGTAAACATGTCCTTTTCCGCTGCAATTCTCTGCAGCAAAGGGGCGTGCAAAAGGTGTTGCTGTCGGCATTAAATCACAATGCCCATTGCATTTTGACGCTACCCTAGACTTACAAGGCTGAGGCAGTGCCAAAAACGAATGGCATGGAATACCAGGTGGCGATACAAGGAGAAATTATGAATTTCTCCTTGTTTTTTGCTCTTTCCATGTGTGCTGCATTGTGCAGCACACATAAAATGTGCAAATTACCATTATTGATTGTTTTTTTAAACTTTATTTAATGGTTTACAGAATAACTCTACAGAAGAGAGAAGGTTAACATTGACGATGCACAGACATCACAATATACATTGAAATGTTGTGTGAAAAACTACATAAGTGGTATACATTTCATTTTGTGAGGTTAGAAATGGGTAAAAGAGCAGACAGCATTCAAAAAGGGCAGAGGGAGAGCCTTAGCAAGAGGTAGTCTTGGGGAAATGCGCGGAGGATCACGCATCTGTGCTCTGACTGGAAACGTTTGAGGTTGGCACAGTAGAAGGCACCAGAGGGGAGGAAGAGGCGGAGGCCCGAGTCCAGAGTAAGAAGATATAGTCTAAGAGGTGCCAAATATCCTTAGGACCGGCTGTGGGAGGTTGTAGGGAAAAGTATACCTAGCTTGTTAAGTCACAGTAGGTTAAACTGCGGAGCCAAGCCTTAATGGTAGGACACACGCTGTTACGCCAATGAAGCGCAATCTCCCTTTTGGCCAAAAGGAGTGCAATGGATGTGAATCTACGGCATCGTATGGGAATAGGGGAGACATTGCCTAGGAGGGCCATAAATGGGGATGGTTCCACTGGTGAGATCATCTGAGAGAGGATGCAGATTACTTCCATCCAGGAAGTGGCTACTGTTGGACCTGGGCCTCTTGGCAGGGTCATCCCTAAACTTTTTGCCTTCCTCCAATACTCTCTCTGACCTATTTTGTTTGGTTTAATGACTCTGGGCACTTTACCACTGCTGACCAGTGCTAAAGTGCATATGCTCTCCCTTCTGAAAATTGTACATGTGATTGATGTCCATGATTGGTTCATTGGATTTACTGTTAGTCCCTAGTAAAGTGCACCAGGAGTGCCAGGGCTGGTAAATGCCAATACTGCTAGTGGGCCTGCAGCGCTGGTTGCGCCACCCACAGAAGCAGCCTTAAGATGTGTCTAGGATCTGCCATTGCAGAACCCGCATGCAGTCTCGTACTGTCATGCTGGCTGGGCAAGTGCACCCACTTGCCAGCCTCTAAACCTTCCCTTAACTTCATATCAGTCACCCCTATGGTAGGCCTGAGGGCAGGGTGCATTGTGAGTGTAAGGTAGGACAAGCCCTGATGTGTGTGGCATGTCCTAGTAGTGAATTACAACTAAATTCGCATTTCACTATTGTAAGGCTACCTGCTTCCTTTAGGCCAGAATGGGCTGCTGGAATTATTACACTCTATAATCCCAGCAGGCTCAGGGGGCATGGTAGAGAGTCATGTTTAGTATGCCTGAACTCAGAATAATAAAATATTTCTTTTAGTAAAGTTTATTTTAATATCCTGTGTTTGCAAATGCTACTTTTAGAAAGTTAGCATTTGCTTGCCTAACCATTTCAGCCCGCCTCTGCTGGTATGTGTATCTGACTGTCTGGGATGTGTGAGTGACAGGGCTGGGGGATGACAGGTGGTGAATGCAAAGATTACACCTTAGTGGGAGGTAGGAGTGGCTCTTGACTCTGATCTAGCTGTGCTCTGCCACCACAATGCTGACTCCACCCTCCTGGGGAGCGACTGATGACTCAGCCGGCACCTGGCCCAGGAAGGGCGAAGCCCCATCAACAAGGTACTTCTGGCTGCCCCTGTCCACACAATGCTGGCTCCACCTCCTGTGGAGCGTCTGATGTGCCTGCCCCTCACACTGACAGCAGAAGCCGGATTGCACCCAACAAGGTACTCAAGGACTGAAAGTGACTATGCAAAGGCCCCCCTGGCCTGTAAGAACAAAAGAAATGCAGTATAAAAGAAGGAGCCTTGCTCCTTGTAAATTAGATCCTGTTTGTGCTACAGAAGGAACTGTGCCCGACGAGAAGGACCTGGAAGGACAAGGAGGAGTGCTGTCTCCTGCCTGTGTCTGGTGCCTTGCTGCAGAAGGAGAGGAAAAGAAAAGACTACAAGAGGACTTTTGCTTTGTAAGACTTTGTGCCAAACTCTGCTGAGAGATCTCCAAGGGCTTGCTTGTGAACTTGCCCCCTGACCAGCGCCCCAGGACCAGTGGGCGCTACCCCCTGACAGAGGAACCACTGCGAGACGCTGTCTCCCCTCTGCAAGCCTCTCCAGAAAAAGCGGAGCGCGCTGTGACCATCGCGCTCTTCAGCAACGCTCTGGGAGCTGCCCTCCCTCTGAACAAAGTGACCGCCGCCTGCTTGGCCCAGAAGCATCGTAAAGATCGGCCCAGCTGATCCGAACACAGTGACTGACCCGAGCTGCAGCTCGCAACGTGAAGAGAGGTGGCGCCCGGTGCCTGCTGGCCCCCTTCGTGTCGTGTACCCCTGAACGCGCCGCCGCTGTCCGAGAAACAGCTGTTGCGTGGGGTGCCTGAACGTCGCCTGGATTGATAGAGGCCTGCGCCGAGGAGCGCTGTCCCCTAAGTGCGCCCTCCGGATCAGGACACCCGGAGGCGCTGGCCCCGTGCAACCCGGCCCGCAAAGCAACGTCGACCCACGAGCCAGAGCCGAGCTGCTGCTCGCTCCAAGCACCGGACGGAAGACAACGCGACGCGGACTGCCGCATTGACCTGCGCCCCACCAACTCTCCCGCAAGGTATTTTTTCTTCCTGCTGCCTCGCCCAGCCTCGGAGCTGCGTGCGGAGCGCTCCCAGGGCCCCCGCTCTCTCTCCCTCATCAACCGCGCCCTGCGGCGCAGAGAGACCAGCGGACCGCTGGAGGAATCCTGGTGGACCGCCAGGACCGAGAAACGTACCCTAAGGAGCCAGAATCCCCATGCGGGGGATTCACGCTGAACAAGAACTGTTCTGAATCACGAACTGATTATTGCTAAAAGATAAGAACTGTGGCAACCTCATTGAAAGTATACTGGAACCGTTTTCGCATTGAATCAAGACTGTATTTACAAGCCTGCTTGAAATTTATATAAAGATATATATTTTTACAAATACAGTTTGGTGTCCTTGTGTGGTGGGTTGGTTGTGATGGTGTAATATTGCAAATGTTTAACCCTATGTGCCCCAAAGATTAGCCTAAGACTGCTTAAGCCACACTACCTAGAGGGTAAGCAGAGGTTGTCTGGAAGGTAACCCTCAGCCCTGACGAGGAAGAGAGAGTCCCTGCTTGTCGCTAGTGCTACACTGCGCCAACTAGAGACTCCCCCTTCCTACATTGGACGCAGCGGTGAGGATTTCGAATTTACATTTGCAGTGTTTATACCTTAGCTTCTGACCATTGCACAGTGATTACAGTCCAGTAACTTAGCCACAGACTTTTTTTTGATTTATGATTTGCGAGAAGAGATCTCCATGTGTTTTTGAAGTCATGCCTGTGTCAGTGAAAATGGAAAAGGCACCATCCATTTCTTCTATTGACTGTGATTGGGAGAAACTAGAAAACTATACCGGGAAACAGCTCAAGAGCTTCTGCAAAAATTTTAACATTTCCATGACCGGACTCTCCAGAAGAGAGCAGTTCCAAAAGGCGCTGAGGGCCTGGGTCTCAGCCCTGACTACTGTCAGTGGCCACTGTGATTTGATGACTTTCTGTTGGGACACACCTGTGAGCGAGTTAAGGTTAGAGGCTGCACAGATGGTGTCCACAGAGGAAGAGAAGGGTGCCCCCTGGAGTAGCTGGGTGGACCCTGAGAGTATGTACAGAGGATTTAAAATAGGTTCTGATTGGCGTAGAACTGGAATGTGCCCCTGCTGTTGCGGGCCAGGTCCATGTTCTATCGCCCCAAGCAGGGAAGTCCATCACAGTGGTGATTGGTCTACCCTGCGTTTTGGCTGGAAGGGGGTTGTGTTGGACCTGGGCCTCTTGGCAGGGTCATCCCTAAACTTTTTGCCTTCCTCCAATACTCTCTCAGACCTATTTTGTTTGGTTTAATGACACTGGGCACTTTACCACTGCTGACCAGTGCTAAAGTGCATATGCTCTCCCTTCTGAAAATTGTACATGTGATTGATGTCCATGATTGGTTCATTGGATTTACTGTTAGTCCCTAGTAAAGTGCACCAGGAGTGCCAGGGCTGGTAAATGCCAATACTGCTAGTGGGCCTGCAGCGCTGGTTGCGCCACCCACAGAAGCAGCCTTAAGATGTGTCTAGGATCTGCCATTGCAGAACCCGCGTGCAGTCTCGTACTGTCATGCTGGCTGGGCATGTGCACCCACTTGCCAGCCTCTAAACCTTCCCTTAACTTCATATCAGTCACCCCTATGGTAGGCCTGAGGGCAGGGTGCATTGTGAGTGTAAGGTAGGACAAGCCCTGATGTGTGTGGCATGTCCTAGTAGTGAATTACAACTAAATTCGTATTTCACTATTGTAAGGCTACCTGCTTCCTTTAGGCCAGAATGGGCTGCTGGAATTATTACACTCTATAATCCCAGCAGGCTCAGGGGGCATGGTAGAGAGTCATGTTTAGTATGCCTGAACTCAGAATAATAAAATATTTCTTTTAGTAAAGTTTATTTTAATATCCTGTGTTTGCAAATGCTACTTTTAGAAAGTTAGCATTTGCTTGCCTAACCATTTCAGCCCGCCTCTGCTGGTATGTGTATCTGACTGTCTGGGATGTGTGAGTGACAGGGCTGGGGGATGACAGGTGGTGAATGCAAAGATTACACCTTAGTGGGAGGTAGGAGTGGCTCTTGACTCTGAATCTAGCTGTGCTCTGCCACCACAATGCTGGCTCCACCCTCCTGGGGAGCGACTGATGACTCAGCCGGCACCTGGCCCAGGAAGGGCGAAGCCCCATCAACAAGGTACTTCAGGCTGCCCCTGTCCACACAATGCTGGCTCCACCTCCTGTGGAGCGTCTGATGTGCCTGCCCCTCACACTGACAGCAGAAGCCGGATTGCACCCAACAAGGTACTCAAGGACTGAAAGTGGCTATGCAAAGGCCCCCCTGGCCTGTAAGAACAAAAGAAATGCAGCATAAAAGAAGGAGCCTTGCTCCTTGTAAATTAGATCCTGTTTGTGCTACAGAAGGAACTCTGCCCGACGAGAAGGACCTGGAAGGACAAGGAGGAGTGCTGTCTCCTGCCTGTGTCTGGTGCCTTGCTGCAGAAGGAGAGGAAAAGAAAAGACTACAAGAGGACTTTTGCTTTGTAAGACTTTGTGCCAAACTCTGCTGAGAGATCTCCAAGGGCTTGCTTGTGAACTTGCCCCCTGACCAGCGCCCCAGGACCAGTGGGCGCTACCCCCTGACAGAGGAACCACTGCGAGACGCTGTCTCCCCTCTGCAAGCCTCTCCAGAAAAAGCGGAGCGCGCTGTGACCATCGCGCTCTTCAGCAACGCTCTGGGAGCTGCCCTCCCTCTGAACAAAGTGACCTCCGCCTGCTTGGCCCAGAAGCATCGTAAAGATCGGCCCAGCTGATCCGAACACAGTGACTGACCCGAGCTGCAGCTCGCAACGTGAAGAGAGGTGGCGCCCGGTGCCTGCTGGCCCCCTTCGTGTCGTGTACCCCTGAACGCGCCGCCGCTGTCCGAGAAACAGCTGTTGCGTGGGGTGCCTGAACGTCGCCTGGATTGATAAAGGCCTGCGCCGAGGAGCGCTGTCCCCTAAGTGCGCCCTCCGGATCAGGACACCCGGAGGCGCTGGCCCCGTGCAACCCGGCCCGCAAAGCAACGTCGACCCACGAGCCAGAGCCGAGCTGCTGCTCGCTCCAAGCACCGGACGGAAGACAACGCGACGCGGACTGCCGCATTGACCTGCGCCCCACCAACTCTCCCGCAAGGTACTTTTTCTTCCCGCTGCCTCGCCCAGCCTCGGAGCTGCGTGCGGAGCGCTCCCAGGGCCCCCGCTCTCTCTCCCTCATCAACCGCGCCCTGCGGCGCAGAGAGACCAGCGGACCGCTGGAGGAATCCTGGTGGACCGCCAGGACCGAGAAACGTACCCTAAGGAGCCAGAATCCCCATGCGGGGGATTCACACTGAACAAGAACTGTTCTGAATCACAAACTGATTATTGCTAAAAGATAAGAACTGTGGCAACCTCATTGAAAGTATACTGGAACCGTTTTCGCATTGAATCAAGACTGTATTTACAAGCCTGCTTGAAATTTATATAAAGATATATATTTTTACAAATACAGTTTGGTGTCCTTGTGTGGTGGGTTGGTTGTGATGGTGTAATATTGCAAATGTTTAACCCTATGTGCCCCAAAGATTAGCCTAAGACTGCTTAAGCCACACTACCTAGAGGGTAAGCAGAGGTTGTCTGGAAGGTAACCCTCAGCCCTGACGAGGAAGAGAGAGTCCCTGCTTGTCGCTAGTGCTACACTGCGCCAACTAGAGACTCCCCTTTCCTACAGCTACCAATGGGCAAGTCCAAGCCAAATGTGGGAAATCTGCATCAGGACCTCGACATTTAAAACATTGGGTGGATCTAGAGTCACCAATACGGGCAAGCCCGCTGGGGGTCACATAACCTCTATGTAAGAAACGGAAATGAAGCAGCTTGTGTCGGTCAGTGGTGGAGACAAGTTTAATTTGTGCACATCAAAGGGCCCAATCTTTGTCAGTGATGGGGTGTCCTAGATCTTTTTCCATCATTTCCGAACCCTGTCTACGTTGGCGCATTTGAGAGCTGTACAAGCACGATAAAGCTTGGCGATTAGATGTGATCCTTCCGGGTCTTGTATCAATAGGGTGAGTAGAGAAAATTTGTTTGGGACTAGCGGGTATGACGGGATGTGGGATCGTAGCGTACCGCGGAATCTGTTAAGGATAAACGTGTCCATGAAGGAGGTGTCATCATGTGCAGTGTCTACTTTGTGGGATAGTGCATGCCTGTCAGGGAATACATCTCCAAAGGAGTGAAGATTACTCTTGTGTAGGGTGCGCTGTACTAACTTTTCTGTAGTGAGTAGAAGCCATGGATTCGGGATTAGAGGAAGTTCAGGGTAGCAAAAAAAGTTGAAGCCCAATGAGTCTAGTATTGATTCTGTACAGGAAGGGTTCCCTTTCTGGACATATTCGTTCATCCCTGCAGCGCAGGCACCCATGCAACGTGGCGGCAGGATGCCGCGCTAGGAAAAATACAAGGGTGCGTTTTGAAAATGCATTTTGAAAATGTCGGAGCGCGATGCTGCCAAATTTGGTGCAGTTCGGCGCTCTGACATTTTATTATAAATATGCCCCAGTGTTTCTTTTTGACAGTGCTACAGAGCATTGGCAAAAAGCATTGGCAAAGCTAAGTTGATTCCTTTTGTCTTGTTTTCCTCCCATTAAGAGTCTGTTCTTTTGTAGATTCTTCTGTACTATCTTTCATTATTTTTGAAGTCCTAACATAAATGTTGTACCTTGCAATCGCACAATTTGGTCTCACTGTCTTGAATGTCCAAAAATCATTTAACGTTCAAATCCCACACTAGTGTTTAAGCCCCACACAAAATTGCTGCTTTGGGTGCGACGGTTTCCCTATAAGCATGATATTTACCCATGCCTCTTCAGGAAAGTGAATGTCCGCTTTGATCCACACTATACTTTGCGGGAAGTCAAAATTTCAGGATGGTTGAGATAAAAGAATACTTTGTGGTAGACTGGTGTGTTATTCAGTTCTCTGTGGGTCTCGCACCGCGGTGTCCAGGAAGAGCGACGTTGTGGCCAGAGGAAAATGAAAACATTGGCTGTTTGCACGGTTAGCAGACGGCTCCACCGAGACCTTCATATTGCTATGAAAGTAGTGGGCATGTGAAAGAGAAGACGGACACCCGTGTGACGTTTTGTAAACACGCTTACCACAAGTGAAGCCTGTTTTTTACAGTGGACTATTGACCCTTAAAGTAACAGAAGGTGGTAGGAAAAATGTGTCAGACTTGGAAACTGGGGAACGAGGTTCCAGTCTTGACGATGGCTCAACATTCTGTGATTCTGAGCAAATCTCTTAATCTCCCCGTGCTTACCAAAAATGAATGCGTCCTTGTTAATGTAACTGGCGCTCAAGCGCTCCAATATCTACGGCTCGAGTTTGTGCTAAATAAAACTGGGGGAAAATAGGCGTAGGTAGATCGGAAATGCGGTAATTAGGTTTCGCAATGTTTGCGAAGGGCCTTAAATTGCGTTCATAAACAATACTTTGCTTATATAACTTCTAGTGCCATTCATTTGCAGTAAAACACATCGCAATTAATGGTGCTTTTGGATCTGTGAAAGTCAAGCTATTTGCAGAAATGTACATGACTGAAAGACTGTTGCACTGGAAGAAATAAGGTTATCCTAATATAGATAACTTTGCATGACTTCCACGTACGTAAAAATATAGGGGCTTATGTATCAGCCCCTTGCGCTGCCGGTACGTCACTTTTTCCCACATTAAAAGTGACGCACCGGCGGAGCAAGGGCTTGTAAATAAGCCTGAGTCGCATTAGACTAGCTTTTTTACATTTGTGAAGTAAAAATGCAGGGTCAGATTTAGTAACACTTCACGCAACGCAGCATTGCAACGAAGGTTGCTGCGCTGCCTTATGTGGAAGCGAGAGAGCAGAACAGTACCGTATCTAAGATATAACACTGTTTTCCTCTCTCTCTCTCCAAGCTGCCAAACTATAGGCTGCCATGTGCCAACGCACACACCTTTTTCCCATAGTGTAAGGGTGTGTGCATTCTGTCAAGCCTAGGTTTTGTACTGTAAGGGAATCCTCCCAGTAGAAAAAGTATGCTTCAATACTTTCCCCACTTTGTATGTGTGCGGTACAGTGCAAAACACATGCAAACCTGAAATGTAAAACTTGCTCCACTGTTATTCCTGCCAAGAGGAGGCGTTATTTATGGCACAAAACCCTGTCTAAAAATGTTAGTAGATAGAGATTTGCATCAAGACCTAGGGGTGGTTGCATAGGAGTGCCAATGTACCATCCATGATTCTCCCCTATTGCAGCGGGATGGGATTTGCAGCATGCAGATTGTTGGTGCAAACCCAAGTACAAGCTGGGCTCGAACGGGGGGACCTTTGGTCGCAAGTTGAGTTTAACATCTTCAATTCAAAAATACATCAACGACAGTGAACCACATTAGGCCCCACAATGATGACAGAGAGTAGGTAATTTGCAAACCAGGGACGGGGTACGTCTGGGCTTATTCAGAGCCATTCTTGCGGCAGTATTTTGCAATATCTGGAGCCTAGACAAAAGTTCTTCATGGAACGTTTTGTTTTGCACCATATACCTATGTATCTACGATAGGGTGTTTACACTATCATTCACTAGCATTGAACTTTATGTTATTTACCTTGTACCTATGTATCTAAGGGCCAGATGTAGGTAAGTAACATTTACCGAATCTTAATTACCGAAAATTACCGAATTTTACCGATTCGGTAATTAAGATTCGGTAAATGTGAGGGGTTGGTATGTAGGGAATCCAGATGTTCCCTTTTACCGAATCGGTAAAATTCGGTATTTACCGATTCGGTAAATACCGAATCGGTAAAGCCTATGGATTCCTATGGGCTTCAAAGCCCATAGGAATCAATGGGCTTTACCGATTCGGTATTTACCGAATCGGTAAATACCGAATTTCACAAGGGTGCAGGGGGTGTCACTTTGACACCCCCTGGTACCCCCTAAACAGGCGTGGGTGCCATGTGGCAGGCATACCTGCCCTAAGGGCAGGTCTGCCTGTCACATGGCATAGGTGTGCATGCACACATGTGCATGCACACCGGAATCGGTATTTTACCATGGATTTGTTTTCCATGGTAAAATACCGATTCTGTAAGCCATGTGCAGGAGGTACATTGCCTACCTACATTGCATTTTCGGTAATTTTACCGAATCGGTAAATTTTACCGAATCGGTAATTATTTTACCGATTCGGTACATATTACCGAATCGGTAAATTTACAGATTCGGTAATGATACCGATTCGGTAAAATTACCGAAAATGTGCCCCTACATCTCAATAGCCCTTTACCGATCGGAAACGGCCGAAAATCGGTATTTTCGGCCGATTCCGATCGGTAAAGGGCTACCTACATCTGGCCCTAAGACACTTACCTTGTAAAGCGCTCTGATACCCGCAAGGGTCTTGTTCGCGCTATATAAAACTTTCCAAATAAATAAATAAATAAACCAAGAAGTTTTCATTTTCAGACTAGCAAAGCTACAAACTCGAGTCATTTGAATTAGTCATAAATCAATGCTCATCATATAATGCTCTGGTCGGTATATATCTATATATATTCACAGAAAAAACCATAGGTTATAGTGGATATATAGTTAGGAATTTGCATTTACAAAACCTTGAAAATTCAATGAAAAAACCATAGGTTATAGGCCATATATAGTTAGGAATTAGCATTTACAAAACCTTATTTTACTCGCATAAAACCATTGAAATTCCATATATAGTTAGCTAACTATAAGCGCTAACTATATATCGCGCACCCGCAATCCACTGCTGATGATGTCACATATTACATCATTCATGACATGGTCAGTGACATCACTGATGACATCACTGATTACAACATCCAGTGACTGTATGTTTCTGTAAAGTTAAAATATGTTTCACATATTGAAGAATGAGTGGATGTATAAGTGTCTGGATGAAGAATTTAGTAGGTGCATGACTGACTGTATGAGTGAGTGATTAAATGTGTCTCACTGAGTGCATGGGTTAGTGACTAAACTGTCTTAATTCGTGCATCAGTATGTTTGTTGTTGTGTAAACTGCTGCTTGTGTTGATCAGTAGCTATAAGAGTAGCCATATGGGTTATTGATTGGTTGCCCAAATATTTGAATGGGAGGCTGAGTATGTGTGTGGGTGGCTGGGAGGTGCGTGACTCTGTGCATAGATGTGTAAGCAGTTGATTCACTAGGAGTATGAGTTCAAGAGTGCATGTGGAAACAGCTATATGAGCGGTTGACTGTGCATGGGTGTGTTGGTGAGTGAATGGATTTCTCATTGCTACATGTGCAAGTAAGTACGTATGTAAAACACAATACATGTGAGAGTTGAGATATATAAATAACTGAACATAAGAGCCAGTGAATGTGTGAGTGGCTGTATCGATCACTGTGAGCTTGTATCAGGGATTATATAAGAGAGTAAATATGTGTTATTATATGTTTGAATAAGTAAGATGTGTATAACTGTATAGTTGAGGAAATGGAGGTGTGATTGATTCTTTGCATGACTGACTAGGTGTGTGAGTAAGTCCATGGATGAGTGACAGTCTGTGAGTGTCTGTTTATACTGAGTGTATGTAAGGTTATATTAGAGTCTGAAGAGGTTCATTGTATTATCACATGAGTGATGTGATCAGTGATGACAAATGAGATGTCATCAGTGATGTCATTTGAGTTGTCATCAGTGATGTCATTTGAGATGTCATCATTGATATCATTTGAGTTGTCATCAGTGATGTCATTTGAGATGTCATCAGTGATGTCATCAGTGATGTCACTGACCATGTCATGAATGATGTAATATGTGACATCATCAGCAGTGGATTGCGGGTGCGCGATATATAGTTAGCGCTTATAGTTAGCTAACTATATATGGAATTTCAATGGTTTTATGCGAGTAAAATAAGGTTTTGTAAATGCTAATTCCTAACTATATATGGCCTATAACCTATGGTTTTTTCATTGAATTTTCAAGGTTTTGTAAATGCAAATTCCTAACTATATATCCACTATAACCTATGGTTTTTTCTGTGAATTTCATTGGTTTTTTAATAGCAAATATGAAAAGCTTTAAAATGTCAAGTACGTGATAGATAAAAACATTTTCGTATTTATGCACGCTGATGTGCTTTGAACGCTGCCCCCCCCCTCCCCTCTTTTGCCTTTGTTAGTACTCTCTCTTTGCAGATACAGAAGGGTAGTTAACGCAGGCCTTTACCCCCGTTGTAATCCGTCGTACCTCCTTGTCTCTCCATTTGATTGATTGTTGTCCAAGCATTTACTGTTTTAGAATTGGTTCTCTTTGGATCATTCTCTATTTACAAACAAGCACAAAGTCGCAATACTCTGTTTAGTCTTTGCAGATAGTGAAAAATCGTGTAAAAAAATAAAAGTAATCGAGCAAAATCAGTAGGCCACTAATTGGATCTCTTTTTGACCTCGCTAAAATAGAAATATTAGGAACAACCCTTCTTGAGAAATACGAAAATAGTGAGATGAACTGAGCTCCACACCATGAGGGCTGCAAGACAGCTCGGCTCCATCACCCATCCCGCACAAAATAATGACAAACCCTATGCAAATATTAAAAATATAGACAACACACCAGCAAAGAAATAGGGTAAAACATTTTATTAAAAAACTATTTACATAACGTTGGTTTATAAGATGATGTCAGTAGTGGACCGATGTGTGAATAGATCGAAAACAGCACAAGGCTCCAAGATCCGGATAGCAAGCTCCTGGATGTTGGGTGCCATAGTTTAGAGTTCTGAATTTCAGCCTTTTTCAATGCCTGTGCTTTGTTGAATCAAAATGGCGGCTTGACACAAAGCTGACTCAAGCGTTGTTACTGATGCTATGCAGACCAAAACTGGTTTTCAGTTTGTACATTTTTCTAGATTTTTCAATCCAAGTTTGGTTGACTTTGTAGAACGATGGCTTCAGATTTTCAACATACGGTGTGGTGGCGCTGACTGGGAGGGGGCGCTTCGCTCCTGCCCCCTCCCCAAGTAAGATTTTCATACGTGAAAGTACGTTAATGGTTTTGGTCCCCGAGATGCTTCGATGTCACTACCATTCTCAAATAGCATAAGTTCTGGATGTTGGGTGCCATAGTTAAGAGTTCTGAGCAGCGCTTGTAACACTGTCTGAAGCTTATTTCCTCCTACTGCAGCTTCACTATTCTCAAAGTAAGTGAGTGTCGTTTGTGGACCTGACTGCATTAGAAAACAATATGATATGTTACCTTCCTAAACAGCTTGACGGAGGCCCCTGAGGGGCGCTGTGATGGCCATGGACTCGGAGAAGACGCTTGGCTCCGACACCCTCCCCAAGTCTTATAGCACTGGTGTAGCCTGAGATCGCCCCCGACATAGGCGGCCGGCTCCCGGGGTCCGGCGGTACTTTTTGCCTTTTGATGACTCTTCAATTCTGGACCTTGTCCCACAATCCGTTTGACCTGAAGACAAGCTGTAGTGAGGCGCCCCTTTATCGTTTTAGTTGCCATTCCGCCCGCTTTTGCTACACTGTGCCTCTTCCGCCATTCAGCTGTTTTCCGCCCGCTCTTGCGACTACAGCGTCTCGCTCACCATGTAGTTGAGATGCGCCCGCTCTAGCGGTGCAGCGATAGGCGGCTGCCACAGGACTCTCAAAATGGCGGCCGGCTCTTCGGTTTTGGGCCTGGTCCACTAAAATGGCCCTGGGACACCTTGGAACTCGGACGCTTGTCTGCTAGGGCTTGGATCCCATTCTCGAAAAGCGTCCCCTCAGCCGTGAAGATTCTACAAAAGTCATGGGGGCCTCCGACTCCCGCAGGCTTCTGGTGGGGAGCGGCTGCCATGATTGCTCGTGGAATGGCCACGACGGAGCTACGAGATGGTAGTGGTCTCATGCTGACGCCAGCTTTAGTCTGAAACATCCAGAAACACTGTAGACTACCAATTCGATCAGTTCCGGTAGCGCCCCAACATGACCCGGAAGAGAAGAACTTGCCCTCCCCTCTTTGACTGATGGTTCTTGTTGCCTGTCCCCTCTGTTGTCATTTAACAGAACTTTTTGGACTGCTGAAAGGGGTTGTGTTCTGAACGCTGGTTGGTGGAGACATTTAGACTATATTCTTGACCTACGTTGTCGCGTAATGCGTTTTATGACACGCCGCGTTAGCGCACCCGGAAGTGATCCGAGGCGCGGCGCGCAGCGCGTAACGTAAGCATAACAGGTCATGTGACTTGTTAATAAAACTTTTCATTGGTTCATTTTACTTTTGTTAATTTAATGATGAAAAGCTTGGTCATATGACCTAAAAATTACGCTTTTTATTATTTTCGAACAATATTTTTTTTTCAAACATATGTTATAATATTCCAGGCTAATGTACTTTCCCGGAAAATTTACAACTGTCTGGCAAGTAAAATATATTCCTTTTTCGAGAAAAAGGGCGTTTCTTCCTTCCATGACGGAGCCGTTGAGTAAAAGAGATTCGGCCTGCTGTCTTAGTCGCCGATGCGCCTGATTATCAGATTCTTATCGATCACTTTATGTTGCAGACATGAAAAACACAACTGCCCTTGACCATTTATCTTTACTGCGTTCCTACATATTATACCTTTTATCCGTCATGTAATTGGACTGCTTTATTTCACTTGCCTTTTACTGATTCGAAAACAGTCACTAAAAGTAAAAACTTTACAAATGAAAATACTACTACCGTGTTTTGTTTTAAAAACCTTTATTGTGAAAATGTCAGTATACAAATACGGGCCTATAACCACGTGGGCCGGCCACGGAGCAAACTCAAATCGTATATGATGAGGAGACATTTACACTGTAGAAGAACGTAACGAGCGGGCCATTAGGTGACAAGAACAAAGGTGTCTAACAGTTGCGGTATCGGTGGACGTACATTTTGTAATTAAAATACGACAGGGCCACTTACAATAACATTTTCTAGATATACATTTGCGGGCAAAGAGTTACGAGTCCCATTTATACCGGCGCCATTTTGGGCGAGGCCGGGCAGGTCCAAGATATAGTCAAAATGTCTCCACCAACCATCGGCCAGACCAGAACCCCTTTCGGCCCTTTATGTTACAAGATGATGTCTTCCATTCAGAAAATATTGGTGGCAGCATTTTGAAAGGAAACAGAAACAGCCGTTCTCCTAGTGAGTTTCACATTGTTACATTTAGGAAGAATGTTGAAGAGTAGTATGTGGAAAATCTGAAGCCATTTTTCTACAAACTCTCAATCAGACTTGGATGGAAAAAAAAACCTGAAGAATGTACAAACTGAAAACCAATTTTTGTCTGTATAGCACCAACAGTAACGCTTGAGTCAGCTTTGTGTCAAGCCGCCATTTTCATTCAATCAATAGCGTCCCCCTGCACACATTCAGGGACCTGGTCGTGTCTTCAGATGAAACGCATTGTAGGAAAAGAAGCAGAAAGGAAAAGGAAAAAAGTTCCGCCGGACCTAGTGAAGCTGCAGCAGGTGCAAATAAGCTTCAGACAGTCTTACAAGCACTGCTCAGAACTCTCAACTGAGGCACTCAACATCCAGGACTTGCCATTCGGATCTTCGCGCCTTGTATTTTTGTTTTGTTTTTGATGGAAGGGAAAGAACAAAAAACAGACATTGAAAAAGGCTCAACAGTGCAGGGCGCCTTGTGCTGGTTCCGACCTATTCACACATCGGTCCGCTACTGACATCACCTCATAAACCAACGGGGCACCCCACGCCGACTTTCGGCGCAGCATTGTAGGATGGACACACCAGTGCGGCAATTTGATGGACACCACCTCGGTGCCATCCAGATCTCGGCGCGTTCATTCATTCAATAGCGTCCCCCTGCACACATTCAGGGACCTGGTCGTGTCTTCAGAAGAAACGCATTGTAGGAAAAGAAGCAGAAAGGAAAAGGCAACAAGTTCCGCCGGACCTAGTGAAGCTGCAGCAGGTGCAAATAAGCTTCAGACAGTTCTACAAGCACTGCTCAGAAATCTCAACTGAGGCACTCAACATCCAGGACTTGCCATTCGGATCTTGGCGCCTTGTGCTGGTTCCGACCTATTCACACATCAGTCCACTACTGACATCACCTCATAAGCCAACGGGGCACCCCACGCCGACTTCCGGCGCAGCATTGTAGGATGGCCACACCAGTGCAGCCACTTGCTGGACACCACCTCGGTGCCATCCGGATCTCAGCGCGTTCGAGTCACTGTGCCGGAAGAGTGACCGGAACTCAGCTGAACACGCCGTCTTTCGGCGCAGCATTGTAGGATGGCCACACCAGTACGGCAATTTGCTGGACACCACCTCGGCGCCATCCGGATCTCGGCGCGTTCGAGTCACTGTACCGCAACAGTGACCGCAATTCAGCTGGACACGCCGTCTTTCGGCGCAGCATTGTAGGATGGCCACACCAGTGCGGCAATTTGCTGGACACCACCTCGGTGCCATCCGGATCTCGGCGCGTTGTGCTGCCTTCGGCCTATTCGCACATCGGTCCGCTACTGACGCCGCCTCACGTGCCAACGGATTTTCTACGCTTTTTGTAGCCCTATGTCGCATAACAGGTCATGTGACTTGTTTATAAAACTTTTCATTGGTTCATTTTACTTTTGGTTTCCTAAAGATGGAAGGCTTGGTCATATGACCTAAAAATAACACTTTTCATTGGTTTAGAACATTTTTTTTTCCCAAACGATGAAAGCCCCACCTTGTTTCTGGATCATTCAGACTGAAGCTGGCGTCAGCATGAGAGCACCACCATCTCGTGGCTCCGTCGTGGTCATTCCGCGAGCGATCATGGCAGCCGCTCCCCACCGAAAGCCTGCGGGAGTTGGGAGCCCCCAAGACTTTTATACAATCTTCACGGCTGAGGGGACGCTTTTCGAGAATGGAGCCCAAGCCCTAGCAGGCAAGCATCCGACTTCCAAGGTGTCCCAGGGCCATTTCAGTGGACCAGGCCCAAAACCGAAGAGCCGTCCGCCATTTTAAGAGTCATGTGGCAGCCGCCTATCGCTGCACCGCAAGAGTGGGAACAACTCAACTACATGGTGAGCGAGACGCTGTAGTCGCAAGAGCGGGCGGTAAACAGCTGAATGGCCGCCACCTGGGGAGGCCCGTTCACGCCGCCTCCCCCCCCCCCCCGGGCCGCCGCACGCCAATTTTTGGAGCAGCATTGTAGGATACCAAAACCAGTGCGGCAGTTTACTGGACATCACCTGGGTGCCTGTCGTACATGTTGTGTCAGCCATGTGACACTGGACACAGACCGCTACTGACGAGGCCTCCCCCCGCACCACCCGGGACGCCCCACGCTGTTTTTCTGTGCTGCATTGTAGGATCCCTAAACCAGTGCGGCACCCAGGCGACATCACCTGGGTGCCGTCCAGAACTCTGCACGTTGTGCTGCCTTGGGACTATTCGCACAACAGACCGCTACTGACGAGGCCTCCCCCCGCCCCACCCGGGACGCCCCACGCCAATTTTCGGAGCAGCATTGTAGGATCCCTAAACCAGTGCGGCACCCAGGCGACATCACCTGGGTGCCGTCCAGAACTCTGCACGTTGTGCTGCCTTGGGACTATTCGCACAAAAGACAGCTTCTAACCATTGTTGCTTTTTGTGTTAATAAATGTTTAAATGTTTTTAGTTTTTGTTCTGTTCATTATCGTTAAAAGTTAATAAAGTTTTATAACCTTACTTTGTTGGAGTGTTATCTATTTTTTGAAAAACGGGTGAATGGGGCCTTGAATCGGGTTATTGTCATGTGTGGGCTTTGGAAGTGTGCTGCTGCAGGATCGGACATTTCAAACTCAAATGCACGTTCTTTTTCTTACCTTTCCGAAGCATGGAGCGCAATAGCAAGCAGAGAAAGGGTGATGCACGTGTTGAACACTACCTGACCTGGCAAGTTGCTGGCAGTGCCCCCCCGCCCGCTCCTGAAAGAGGGCACACACACACCGCCGCCCCGAGTACTTCAGAAATCTTTAAAAGACCATGCGCTTGTTCATGAGGCTTAAATGGTTTATCACCTCTTCTAGAACCCCTACATCGACCCTCTGACGTTTCATGGAAAAATTACCATGTAACACAATACCAAGCCCTATCAGCTGAAACCCCCAAGGAATCGTGGGGCATATTAGCAAGGGGGTTTATCTCCGCTTTTTTGGCTTTAAAAACCATGAAAGCGGAGATAAAATTATTTCCCTATTATCAAGCTGTCGCTAACACCAGTTAGTGACACCTAAAAGGAGATAGCGACCATCTTGGGCCCGGCTTTGCATGTCAGTGATACTTATCACTAATGACATGCAAAGTGGCGTGCCAAGATGTTAGCGACTGGAAACAGTCCCTAACATCGCTACCTTCTATTACCAACTTTTGGAGATATTCGCACTAAGCGCGAATATCTCCAAAAGCTAACACCTGCCCTGAGCAGGTTTTAGCCATGTTATCCAATGGGAGGTGGATAACATGGCTAAGAGCATTAGGTCGATAATACATGAATATCGCTGACTTTTCTGCGATAATAGCAAGGTTTATCTGCGATAAAAATCGCCGATGTGCGGCGATAATTTTTGTCTCTAAACAAGTTATAGACAAAAATTATCGCTAGTTGTTAGTAATATGCCCCCGGGTTTTTGCTTGCAGAAATCGGGAGGCGGGAGACTAGCACTGAAATCAGTACTCACACGCCTGAATCAGGAGGATTGGCATGTCTGAATTCTCTACAGCTGGGGCCATAAACTACATCCGCAGGGGTAGGTGATAGCCTGGGACCAGCCTGGCATCTAAAATGGCTGCCGTGCACGACAAAATTGTGGCATTCGAAAAAAGGCAAGATGGCGCAGCCGCTGGAAGAGATATATCAACATATATCAGCCTCCTCAGCCACCCTCAGGAAACATAGGGGATTAGGATATGTCTCCCGCACCCCCTTATACCTAGTACTTTAATTAACGAAGCACAAAATGGCGAATTCCCGTTTCGCTACCAGTTTGCGGCCCAGTTCGCGGCCCGTGAAGAGCTTCTACCGTGAAAAATCATTTTTTTTTTATTTTCCCCACGGGACCCTTTAATAACCCCAACAACATTCCAAGGGGGTCAAGAGGGGGATACCTTGCCCCCTTTCATTAAATTCCCCCTTAGTTTTTCACCTTTTCTTCTCTCTCGATCCTACCGAGAGACAAGATGGCGGCCGCTCCGGACTGTCACGCAGCAAAACAAAAAAAAAAGCTCACGCACAGCCGCTGGAAGAGATGTATCAACATATATCAGCCTCCTCACCCACCCTCAGGAAACATAGGGGATTAGGATACGTCTCCCGTACCCACTTATAACTAGTAATTTAATTTACGAAGCACAAAATGGCGAATTCACGTTTCGCTACCAGTTTGCGGCCCAGTTCGCGGCCCGTGAAGCGCTTCTACCGTGAAAAATCATTTTTTTTTTCTTTTCCCCACGGGTCCCTTTAATAACCCCAACAACATTCCTAGGGGGTCAAGAGGGGGATACCTTGCCCCCTTTCATTAAATTCACCCTTCGTTTTTCACCTCTTCTTCTCTCTCGATCCTACCGAGAGACAAGATGGCGGCCGCTCCGGACTGTTTAGAATGTTGACAGACACCGGAGAGCCAATCAGCTTTCTGCGCGCAAAGTTCCGATAAGCGAAAAGTAAGCGGACCGGATCGCTGCCCAGAGCGCTGTTACAGATATATATCTTGATTTAAACGTTAATTTCTCAAAAACTACTGGAGCACATATATTGAGACCTAGCAAAGGCACATCGGGCTAACAGTCCCTACAATTTTGCCAAGTTTCGTGCAAATCCATTCAGCCGTTCGAGCTAAAAGTGAGTCCAACCGCCCTATGGAAAACTCAATGCAAAAAACGCGTTTTGGGACCCCCCTTTTTTCTCAGCCCCCCCTTGACGAAACCCCACCAAATTTTCAGGAGCTGCTCAGAAACAAAATGTGCCATTTTCCTGAAAATTTCAGCCGATTCCATCCACAAACGCCAAAGTTATTAGACATAGAATTTTCAAAAGTCCCATAGGGAATTTATCCTAACTATATATACCTACTGGCGAACACCAGTAGGTAATATATATTTTTATTTATTTTATTGGTTTCTTAATAACATTCAACTGTGGGACACAGCTTTCAATAATACATGCACTTAATACACTTTGTGACCAGGCCGTGAATGTTTCCAATTTTAAACGTGACAGAGAGCTAGAATAGACCCCCAAAAATACAGTTCTGCTTTATAACACACTCAAACCATATATGATCCCCTTGCGTACCCTCTAATACAAACTACTCACTGCTTGAAACATGCACATTCAGAGTGTATACATTGCGGACTTGAACTCGGTCCCTCCTTCTGTCCTTTGTCTTCTGGTGGGTTGGCATTGATGTCTAAGGTAGTATGTCGGTAATTATTATACAGTTCCCAAAAGTTTTTAGGCCTATTGCGCGGGGCAGGAGATCACTGTAGAGTTCTGTCTGTGTGCTACAAAATGTCATGTCTGTTTTCCACTGTTGGATCGTGGGCAGTGGACCACAAGGCCAATTAATCGCCACCCTGCGTTTGGCCAGCAGCAGTCCCATATCAATCATACGCCAACCCCCCCTTGGCTTTGATTTAGAATAACCCAAAAATGCTAGGGCTGGGTCGGGGTCTAGCGGTATCTTAATAATGTGACTTAATTCTTTAAACACGGGCACCCAGTAAACCGCGATACCAGGGCATGTCCAGGAGAGGTGGAGAAAGTTGGCCAATTGTCCAAGACAGCGATCGCAAGCGCCATTATCTCTGAAACTGTATCTATGCAGCCTCTCAGGGGTGTAATATACCCAATTTAAATATTTAAAGTGAATCAGCAAGTACCTACCGTTAAGCGAGATACGCTTGATGCTAGTACAGCAGTAGGTCCACATTGCATCATCTATTTCTGTATCCAAATCTCGCTGCCACTCCAATCGGGCCTTAGTATAATGATTCGCCATACTATGGGGCAGATTTACAATAACTGGCGCATCCCTGCATATCAGCATATCTGCATATCAGCAGAGATGCACCAGTTATTGTGCGTCAGGGCTCCGCCACCCTGGATGCGCCGCATTTACAATGCGGCACACCATGGGGCAAAAACGTTACAGATGCGTCAAGCATCTGTGCCGTAAAGGCGGCACATTGCTGAAGTAGCGTCGCAAGCGCGACGCAGCTCAAGCAATGCTCTGGGGGGGCCCTATCTTTGCAATGCTGCTTCAATCCTTACGCCTGCTTCAAGCAGGTACAGGGTTTTGACTTAGCATGGGCTCAAAAGTGACTGAGTGAAATCTTGTAGATTTCACTCAGCCACTGTTAGTAGGCATTCCTACACCGGAACACCCCCCGGCTCCAGAACGCCTACTTCTGGCGCAGGGCTTTACAACGTGACGCATCTCCAAGATGCGTCACGTTATAAATACATTGCACTATGGCGCCTCTTTTGCGCCACCGCTGCGTTACATAAGTGACGCAACAGCGGCATAAAAGAGGCGCAAGGGGCCTGTAAATCTGCCTCTATACACTTTGGAGAGGTGGCACTTATAATGTATGTTAACCCTTTCGATGCTGATGACGAGCTGGGCTCGTCATGGTGCACAGTGGTCGTGTGCTGATGACGAGCCCAGCTCGTCATAAAACAATGAAATATAGCAATTTCCAGCACAGGAGGGGAATTGCCTTAGCAGCGAAGGTGTTAATGCCAGTAGCTCCGGAGGTTTAAGATAATCATCTCCAAGCAAATCTCTCAGTGCTGCGCGCTTTCTATGGAATTGAAACTGCGTCAATGTGGTAAGTGCAGGTACGACAGTTCCAAAATCATCTCATCGTTTGGAAACTCCTTCCTCAAGCAAGTCCCCAATCATATGTACGCCTATAGTGTTAAGTGTACGTATGACTCCTTTATCTGTGCATGGCGCTAACCACGTGCACCATTCTATTTGGGCTTTCGGTGAGTAGAGAATCACTCCAGCCTGCTGTTGTAATAGATAGTGCCAGGTGTATTTTGTGGAATTGATAGAATCTAAAATACATATTTTCCGATTAGCTGGCTGAAACAGCATAGCGGGCAGTGGCAATGGCATTGCCACCTCAGTTTCAATTTGAAGATGTGGTATGTCAGAGGACCCATGTAGCCAATAATCTGCATTCGCGCATTGTGCCGTTCTGGAATATAAATCGAAATCTGGTGCTCCCAGACCTCCTAAAGAGTATGGCAAAACTAGCATTTTCCACTTTACCCGCGGTTGTTTACCTGCCCATGCCAGTCTTACCATCAGCGTTGTGAGGCGGTCAAAGAAAACTCGAGGTATCACCATGGGAATGTTGGTAAATAAAAACAAGAGACGCTGCAAAACCACCATTTTCATAATGGATATTCTACTCAAAAGGGATAATGGAAGCTTAATCCATCTTTCAACATCATCCTCAAGTTTACTAAAGGTCACCCCATAATTCTCCCTAAACACTATATCTGAGTCAGTGTGTATTTTAGCACCTAAATAAGGTACTGCTTCCGTTATCCATAAAAGAGGGTAATCCAGTTCAAATTGAGGAGTGCATGGTGTAAGTGGGAAGACAATAGAGTTTGACCAGTTGACATGTAAGCCGCACAATGCTGCGAAACGCACCACCTCGCGGAGCACTGCAGAAATGTTTGACTCAGGGTGTCTAACTTAAAGAAGTGTATCGTATGTGTATGTTGAGACTATGATTTTTTAGCGTAGAAAGCATATTCCCCGGTTTTCATGGTATTCCTGCAGTGCACATGCCAATGGTTCTGCCACTAAGGCATAAAGCAATGGCGACAACGGGCAGCCTTGCCGTGTGCCCTAGATATATATATTGGGTCTGTGACTATGTTGCCTATTTTGATCCTGGCCTTGGGTTTGCTATAGAGAATGCCTAACAGCTGTAAGAAGACAGGTCCCACTCCCATCCTAGTCAGCACCTGCGTCATGAACGGCCATTCAACAAAGTCGAATGCCTTCTCTATATCCAGGAAGACTGCCGCTGCTGGTCTTTCAGGTCTAGTGTGCTGCAAGACGTCAAAGACAGTACGGATGTTAGATGTTAAATTCCATCGTTGGACAAACCTCGCCTGCTCCGGTGCTACCAAAATTGGTACAAATGGGACTAATCGATTAGCGAGGATTTTAGCAAACAGCTTAGTGTCCACATTAAGCAGGGACAGTGGACGATACGGGGCACATTCCTCTGAGGACTTACCAGGTTTAAGAAGAGCTACAAGTACTGCCTCTGACATAGAAGGTGGCATAGTGCCCGTGATGCTCATATCATCAAAGAGCGTAGCCAGTTGTGGGAGCATAGTGCCTGTGACGCTCATATCATCAAAGAGCGTAGCCAGTTGTGGGAGCAATAAATCTATAAATGTCCTATAGAACATGACACTAAGTCCATCAGAACCGGGAGCACTCCCTGCCTGCATACTGGCTAAGGCTAGCGTTATTTCATCTCTCTCTATGGGCCTCATAAGGAATTCTCTGTGCGTGTTAGTCAGCCACGGTAGCTTAACATGTGCCAAATAGTCAATAATATTTATTTCAGAGGCTGCGTTCCTTGCAGCATATAGCTCAGAATAATATTGCCGGAATCTGTCTGCTATCTCTTTTTCATCTGATAAGCATGTGCCTTCTTTTGACATAATACTCACCGTTCGTGTAGCCTCGCTTCTGTTTTTTAATAACTGTGCTAATGTAGCTCCAGGCCTTTCACTTTCGCCATATGATATAGCTGTGGCATATGTGCCCAGATGTTTAATTTCGTCATCCACCAAAGTGCTGTATTCTCCCAGCAGTTCCGCCAGCTCCCTATGTTCCGTAATGTCTCTACCCAACAAGAGGCGCTGATCCGTAACCTTGATCTTCCTCTCAAAATCAGTTAGACGGTTGCGTATAGATCCTAGGACCCCTGAATGTTTCGAAATGGTGATCCCCCTGATGTAGACTTTGAAGGATTCCCAAACAATCTGAAAGTCCTATATTGAGCCCACATTCTTGTAAAAAAAAATGTCTACAGGCTCGGCCAGTTCTTCTTTAAAAACTGCGTCCCGTAGGGAGTAGGGTGGGAATCTCCAGGTGAATGCACCTGCATGGCGTGCCTAATACCAGAAGGATCGGGGAGTGATCAGAGAGTGTACGAGGTAACACTTGGCAATTACGGACCCTATCACAAAGGGAACTAGCCGCAAGGAAATATTCAATACATGTGTGAATGTTTCGATGTGCAGAATAATGTGTGTAGCCCCCCTGTTGTGTTATGTTATGTTATGTTAAATATGCTTATATAGAGCATGGCTGCCCCAACAACAGGGCGTCCCAGCACTTGCGGACAGATCAGCCGGCGGAGCACAACCGGAAAGACAGCGGAGTGAGATCATTTTATGGAAACCGGTGCATCGGCCTCCCTAAATGGTGGCAAACAGCCAGATTTTGATTTGTTTCCGAAAGAGCCAGTGGTCTTGTGTGGTGCGTGCATCAAGGGGGATGGAATTCCATAGAGCTGGGGCCATGGATCTAAAAGACCGTCCACCTGCTCTGCTCTTACGCACACTAATGGTGCGGGCAAGGTGGGGGTCTGCAGAGCGTAAGGCATGTGTGGGAACGTAGAAGGTGCAGAGTCCCTGCAGTATTTGGGGGCCCTGGCCATGTAAGATTTTGTGGGTTAGACAGAGGGTCTTGAATTGAATTCTTTGTTTCACGGGCAGCCAATGCAGACGGCGCAGAAGATGTGAGGTGCAACAGTGTTTAGGTAGGGCAAAGAGAATCCGAGCTGCTGCGTTTTGAGCCCTTTGAAGTCTTTTAGTGACCGTCTTGTTGGTTCCAAGCAATAGTCCATTACAATAGTCTAGATGGGATAGAACCAGGGACTGGACTACTACTTGACGGGTGGGTGGCTCGAAAAAACAAAGATGGGTTTGAGGCTACGCAGGCGGCCAAAACAGGTACCAGCAACCTTTTGTGACTCAAGTTATCGGGAGTTGTCCATTAAGATCCCCAAATTCTTGATTACCTCCTTAGGTATCGGGGGGGGACCCATTGTCGGAGGCCACCACTGATAGTCCCACTTCTGTGAGTCGCGGCTAATCAGGAGCTCCTCCGTTTTGGAGGAGTTAAGTTGGAGATAGTTCTCCGTCATCCAGTTCGAGATGGCCAGGACATCTTCCTGGAATTTTACCTGGTCCAGCACGGGGTTATTAGAGAAGGTAAAAATAAGCTGCATGTCGTCCGCATAAGAGATCATTTTGATCTTCCGTTCTTTGGCCAGGAGGGCCAGAGGGCGGACTTAACGTTAAACAGCGTGGGGCTGAGGGCAGAGCCCTGAGGGACACCGCAGATAAGAGGGAACCTGCTTGAGCGATATGGTGGAGCATGAATCTGGAAGGAGTGGTCGGATAGAAATGACGCGAACCAAGCCAGAGCCCCACCACTGACCCTGATCTCCCCGAGAGGATTGAGCAGAATCTCGTGGGAGACCGTGTCGAACGCCGCACTACGGTCGAGTGGGATCAGTGCTGAGGTGTTCCCTAGGTTTTGTGAGTCCCTCAGTTGTTCCATGACTGCCAATAGAGCGGACTCCATGCTATGCTTAGCCCGGAAGCCGTTTTGTGACTCATCCAGGATCCCATTGGCTTCCAGGTATCTGGTCAGGGTGGAATTTACATGTGCTTCCATCACCTTAGCCAGGTACGGCAGAATGGAAATGGGTCGGAAGTTCGCTGGCAAGGAAGGATCCAGAGTGGGCTTCTTCAGCAGAGGGATGACTTTGGCATGTTTCCATGACCTGGGGATTATGGATGACTGGAGTGATCTGTTGATCAATTCCCGTCCCTCACACAGGATGGAGTCCTGTAACTGTCTAAAGGTGTCAGGTTTAACAGTATCATCGGGTGACCCAAACTTCACCTTTGTGGCCAAAAGTTTGAGATCTTTGTGGGCCAGGGATGGGAGGGTTTGTAGGGAATAGGGTGGGTCAAGTGGACAGGTGGGTCGGCCAGAAATCCAGGCAGGTGGGTGCTGCCTCCGCCATACATCATGTAAATCAAACCTAACTAACAGACTGTCGATCTCCCTGGCTGCAGCCGAGGTGCGTCTCATGGGCCCTCCCAATCTGTCCAACCAGGGGTCTCTAATCAGATGGAGGTTCCCCCCCATAGTTGTGTAACTCCTAAGTGACAGCTTACTCTTCGGCCAACTCAGTGTAAAAATCCGGGTTATCGAAGTTCGGGCTATATATATTGACCAACAGTAAGTCCATGTCCCTCCCACTACACCTGGTGAACACATACTTGCCATCAGTGTCAGTCACCAGTGGAGTAATAGTTAGAGCCGACTTGGGATTAACCCATGTAAGGACCCCGCGTGAGTGGTGAAGCCGGCTGCATGGACGTTACCATGAAAGCCTTTATAACTTAGCATAGCGGAGTTGAATGGTAAATGCGTTTCCTGCAGGAACATCACGTCAATGGAGTGCCTCCTCAAATATGATAGTACCTCGTAAATTTTCCTGTAATCATTCAGGCCTCTTACATTCCATGTGAGTAATCTAAGTGTGCCTACATCAGAGTCTTGCCTGCTCTCTACCGGTCGTGATTCAGTGTCATTCAGTGCAACCATTGATCAGTGTTATACAGTTCAATTGAGTTTTGCAATGAACAGGAAATCTTAATGTTTGGTTATCACATTGGCTTTGTCCCAACACCCTCCCTCCCCCCTCCCACATCAAGGCCCACCCATGCGAGACCTGATGAAACAAGACCCAACATGCCCCGCTAATACAAACAATCATACCAGCAGTCAAAACCGATTGTACCAGCCCTCCCGCCAAGGAATATTAAAAACAATCTCCCCAGTGTGTGTGTGTTTCACACGAAGGCGGAGGTTGACAACAGTTTGGTATTGACCCGACCACTAGGATTGAACCGTCCCCTCCGCAGCACAACCAAACAATCTTAGGCATTAGCTTGTGGCATACATATCCTACAGGCTGCACTGTAATATAATCAAACCAGTGACCATGCCCACCCCGCTATCATACTTAAGCACAATCAACACCCCAAGAGGATAAATATATTCAGAGTAGCTGAGATACATCCCCAGTAAATATGGACCCCCAGGAGCCCCGCAGGGCCCGCTAAATACGAAATACGTCATAAACAACAACTCAGTCGCCAGCATACACAATCACACATGTCTTATCTGAGTCGTGATCAATCCGATTTTCAGTCTTGCTCTTTCAAAGAGCCTCCCATCGCTCTGGACCACTCGCCCTTAGCCAGGCTATGTCGCTGTTCCCTGGACCAGTCTTTAATAGCTTTTTGTAATAGTTTTGGGTCCGTGAAGATCAGCGGTCTTCCCTGCCGATTGACACAGAGACGCGCCGTGTACAGCATTGCGTAGTCTATATTCTTGTCCTTCAGCTGTTTCTTCATGGGGGAAAACTGGTGACGTGCTTCTTGATACAACAACAAATAATACCTCGGGGTCTGAAATAATATAAGTAAGTCAGACAGATTGGATCACAAAACCAGGACTACGCAAAAAACACCAGTGAGAATTTCATGCATGTTAGTAACTGCAGGCCTAGTCAAGGCTCAAGAGCACATGGAGAAAATAGTTCCCATCAGAAGCCACACTGTACCGCCCTCTTTGTCATCATTTGGGTTCTCCTTACCCAGGAGACAAAACGGCCGGTCTGTTGTTACCGTGACCGATAAATGTGATATGTGGGAAGTACAGAAATTAATGCAAGTGGCTACTGAGAAAGCAGTGTATAGTGATTAGGGTGAAAAGTGAGGGGTAATAGTAAAATTAGGTGAACTGGGTAGAAAAAGGAATTTATTAATATCTCCCAATCCCTAAGATTAAAAGGCAGGTGTGAGTGCGGGTTTGAAATAATAACCACACTTAATAATGGTCAACATGTTTCTGCATTACATAGAACAGAGTTTCAAATGCATTCTTCAGGACCTTGTTGGAAATACACTACTGCTTTGGTGAATGATAATGAAAAAATGAAAAAATATCACCTGAGAGTCCCAGGCGTACTCAACCGTATACCATGTATGATGGTTGAGAGGCTTCACCCCACCTGGCTGCAGCGCAGGTAAAAGGAGCACCGCTCTAAAAATAATTATGAATCACTTTTAGCGCAGTTTCATCAAGGAAAAAGAGAATAGAGTTTACATGGAGGCAAAAGGTGATTAAATACCCCCATTGCGTGGTGAGAGGGTTTTGTTGTAGGTACCCCGCCGTAACACAGCGATCAAAGTAGAGGCTAGAAACAGATGATAGCGCATATGTAGGTACGCAGTTTATGTAATGACCAATGCGTTCGATTATACAAGGAGTGCGTAGCTTAGCGATAAAACTCGGGATCGAGTTAGCAATGTTGTTAGAATACGATGCTAGTTTACAAGCATTGTCTCTGCAAATGCGAGGTGAAAGGACTTGTTACCTATCGGTAAAACGGAGAGAGAGAGCCCTTCGAAAGCGGCAACGTTCTCCGCGTGAGTTTTAGCAAGCTGTCAGCATGCGCGCCGGCGAGCGCAGTGTCCCGCTTACCTTTCCGTCGGTGTCTCCGGGCAGTCATCAGTACTGTCTGGGGGGGCACTGGCGATAGATCGAGGAGCCTGTTTGTAAGTTCGTATTTTGCTCCCAAGGCATCACGTGACTGAGTGCGGTCACATGATGCCGAGGAGTATGGGACATGTAGTTCCAGGCGCAATGGCGCCAGATGACAAATGGAAAAAACGTTGCACATAAGGGTGACGCTACTGTTATGTGTCAATAATTATAAATGAGACTGGAACAAGCCCATACCCTAAGTATTGTCAACACATATTATTGTTGAGGTGGTTAAATAGGAGCCTATCTTCTATAACAGAGGCGAAGATTTATTAGACAACTAGCATCTAACTCAACTTGTTTAGGTTTTTGTGAGTAATAAGCAGTTAGAGATGTGACACTATTCAGAGAGGCACCATTCAGAGGGACATCCAGGGTATTGGCTCATTGAGGCCCTCCTTGTCGCTATTCAGGCGATACACCCATTTTTGTTCAATTTTGAACAGAAAGCGACTAATGTCAGCACATGAGTCAGGAATGTGCGGTTGTTCCAGGACTGTCTAGCAGAAGTCCTCAGGGCCATGTCCCTTCTCCAAGAAATGTGCAGTCAGGCGGGTAGCCTGTTTCCGGCATCGGACTGTACTTTTGTGTTCCTGTTTTCGTATCCGTATTCTCCTGGTGGTAATGCCAACATATCGTAATGGGCATGGACACGTTATCAAGTAAATAAGGTTGCTGCTGTTGCAGTTCGTGAATTTGTTTTGTGTCCATGGGCGGTTGGTGCCTATGTCGACCTCGGTGGACTTGCAGGTCTGGGGACAGACAGTACATGCCCCACAAGGATGGTGTCCGACCACAGGTGGTAGGTCCCATAGGGTGCCCACTTGCCTCAATTCCTTGTTGCGTGGGCGTGTGTGGACTAGCTGGTCTTTTAAGTTTGGTCCTCTCTTGAAGGCGAAAATAGGTAAGGCGATATCATCACCTCCAGTTTTCAAGATTGACCAATGTTTCCTTATGATCTTTTGCACCTGATTTGATCGACTGTTGAAAGTATTTACAAAAGCAATGCGATCGGTCTTTTCTTTGGGTGGTAGAATTTCCAGTAGGGACTCTCTGTTGTTATTAGACGCCCTCTTCTTAGACTGGCGGATAATTTTCTTTGGATAGTTTTTTTCTTTCAGTTGAGCCTCCAGATTCTTCGAGTGGGTCTCAAAAGACTCTTTGTTAGAGCAGTTTCTTTGAAACCTGAGGAACTGACCGAAAGGTAAGTTGTCCCTCAGGGCTCGTGGATGGCAACTATCATACCTCAATAGTGCGTTCTTAGCCATTGGCTTACGATACAACTCCGATTCAATACCAGTCGGAGTAGCATGTAGCCTTAGGTCAAGAAAGGCCAGCGATGTCCTGCTGTATTCAATGGTAAACTTGAGGTAAGTGTTCTTGCTATTCAACCATCCGTGAAATGACACTAGATCTTCTTCCGTGCCTCGCCACACCACCAGGATGTCGTCAATGTAACGTTTCCATACGTGTAATGATGGTAAGTATGGATTGGTGGGCGTTAGGACATCTTGCTGCTCAAAGTTGTGGACGTACAGGTTCGCCAGACTCGGCGCGAAAACACTGCCCATACTGGTCCCAGATGTTTACAAGTAAGTGGTATCCTCGAATCGAAAGTAATTCTCTTTCATGGCAATCTCCGCTAAATGCATAATGAAGTGTGTTGGAGTAATAGATTGGTGGTTGTTTTGCTCCAACAGTGTGCCTACTACCTCTAGAGTTTAGGTTTGCGGGATTGACGTGTATAAAGACTCGACATCAAACGATACTAAGATGTCAGTATCGATGTTGTACTGTATTGGTGGAAGGAGTCTTAAAACATCTTTCGTGTCCTGTAGGAATGTGGGCATTGCCTTGACCATGGGGTTCAGGAAGTGATCGACAAAGGTCGAGAGTGGTTCCAAAACCGATCCAATCCCTGAAATGATGGGCCTACCAGGGGGCGGCCTCTGTGGTTTGTGCACTTTGGGAAGACAATAGAAATAAGGAATCGTAGGGTGTTTGGTAACTAGGTATTTTCCTTCCTGTGATGTTATCCAACCCTCAGTTGTTGCTTCCTCTACCAAAGTGCTTATGATTCTCTCAAGAGATGAACAGCTGGCCTTACGTTCACTATCATCCAATGATAGCATTACTATCAAGCCTGCCGATAAAGGCGGTGCTACTGTTATCTTAGATACTGAGACATACAGAAACGAATGCCTCCGGCAGTTGAGTGACCGGAAATCTTACCTACCACTGAGAGTGGATCCCACAGAAGGATTACAATCTAAAATAAGCACTTTGGTAGAGGAAGCAACAACTGAGGGTTGGATAACATCACAGGAAGGACAATACCTAGTTACCAAACACCCTACGATTCCTTATTTCTATTGTCTTCCCAAAGTGCACAAACCACAGAGGCCGCCCCCTGGTAGGCCCATCATTTCAGGGATTGGATCGGTTTTGGAACCACTCTCGACCTTTGTCGATCACTTCCTGAACCCCATGGTCAAGGCAATGCCCACATTCCTACAGGACACGAAAGATGTTTTAAGACTCCTTCCAACAATACAGTACAACATCGATACTGACATCTTAGTATCGTTTGATGTCGAGTCTTTATACACGTCAATCCCGCAAACCGAAACTCTAGAGGTAGTAGGCACACTGTTGGAGCAAAACAACCACCAATCCATTACTCCAACACACTTCATTATGCATTTAGCGGAGATTGCCATGAAAGAGAATTACTTTCGATTCGAGGATACCACTTACTTGCAAACATCTGGGACCAGTATGGGCAGTGTTTTCGCGCCGAGTCTGGCGAACCTGTACGTCCACAACTTTGAGCAGCAAGATGTCCTAACGCCCACCAATCCATACTTACCATCATTACACGTATGGAAACGTTACATTGACGACATCCTGGTGGTGTGGCGAGGCACGGAAGAAGATCTAGTGTCATTTCACGGATGGTTGAATAGCAAGAACACTTACCTCAAGTTTACCATTGAATACAGCAGGACATCGCTGGCCTTTCTTGACCTAAGGCTACATGCTACTCCGACTGGTATTGAATCGGAGTTGTATCGTAAGCCAATGGCTAAGAAAGCACTATTGAGGTATGATAGTTGCCATCCACGAGCCCTGAGGGACAACTTACCTTTTGGTCAGTTCCTCAGGGTTCAAAGAAACTGCTCTAACAAAGAGTCTTTTGAGACCCACTCGAAGAATCTGGAGGCTCAACTGAAAGAAAAAAACTATCCAAAGAAAATTATCCGCCAGTCTAAGAAGAGGGCGTCTAATAACAACAGAGAGTCCCTACTGGAAATTCTCCCACCCAAAGAAAAGACCGATCGCATTGCTTTTGTAAATACTTTCAACAGTCGATCAAATCAGGTGCAAAAGATCATAAGGAAACATTGGTCAATCTTGAAAACCGGAGGTGATGACATCGCCTTACCTAGGCTATTTTCGCCTTCAAGAGAGGACCAAACTTAAAAGACCAGCTAGTCCACACACGCCCACGCAACAAGGAATTGAGGCAAGTGGGCACCCTATGGGACCTACCACCTGTGGTCGGACACCATCCTTGTGGGGCATGTACTGTCTGTCCCCAGACCTGCAAGTCCACCGAGGTCGACATAGGCACCAACAGCCCATGGACGCAAAACAAATTCACGAACTGCAACAGCAGCAACCTTATTTACTTGATAACGTGTCCATGCCCATTACGATATGTTGGCATGACGACCAGGAGAATACGGACACGAATACAGGAACACAAAAGTACAGTGCGATGCCGGAAACAGGCTACCCGCCTGACTGCACATTTCTTGGAGAAGGGACATGGCCCTGAGGACTTCTGCTGGACAGTCCTGGAACAACCGCACATTCCTGACTCATGTGCTGACATTAGTCGCTTTCTGTTCAAAATTGAACAAAAATGGGTGTATCGCCTGAATAGCGACAAGGAGGGCCTCAATGAGCCAATACCCTGGATGTCCCTCTGAATGGTGCCTCTCTGAATAGTGTCACATCTCTAACTGCTTATTACTCACAAAAACCTAAACAAGTTGAGTTAGATGCTAGTTGTCTAATAAATCTTCACCTCTGTTATAGAAGATAGGCTCCTATTTAACCACCTCAACAATAATATGTGTTGACAATACTTAGGGTATGGGCTTGTTCCAGTCTCATTTATAATTATTGACACATAACAGTAGCGTCACCCTTATGTGCAACGTTTTTTCCATTTGTCATCTGGCGCCATTGCGCCTGGAACTACATGTCCCATAATCCTCGGCATCATGTGACCGCACTCAGTCATGTGATGCCTTGGGAGCAAAATACGAACTTACAAACAGGCTCCTCGATCTATCGCCGGTGCCCCCCCAGACAGTACTGATGACTGCCCGGAGACACCGACGGAAAGGTAAGCGGGACACTGCGCTCGCTGGCGCGCATGCTGACAGCTTGCTAAAACTCACGCGGAGAACGTTGCCGCTTTCGAAGGGCTCTCTCTCTCCGTTTTACCGATAGGTAACAAGTCCTTTCACCTCGCATTTGCAGAGACAATGCTTGTAAACTAGCATCGTATTCTAACAACATTGCTAACTCGATCCCGAGTTTTATCGCTAAGCTACGCACTCCTTGTATAATCGAACGCATTGGTCATTACATAAACTGCGGACCTACATATGCGCTATCATCTGTTTCTAGCCTCTACTTTGATCGCTGTGTTACGGCGGGGTACCTACAACAAAACCCTCTCACCACGCAATGGGGGTATTTAATCACCTTTTGCCTCCATGTAAACTCTATTCTCTTTTTCCTTGATGAAACTGCGCTAAAAGTGATTCATAATTATTTTTAGAGCGGTGCTCCTTTTACCTGCGCTGCAGCCAGGTGGGGTGAAGCCTCTCAACCATCATACATGGTATACGGTTGAGTACGCCTGGGACTCTCAGGTGATATTTTTTCATTTTTTCATTATCATTCACCAAAGCAGTAGTGTATTTCCAACAAGGTCCTGAAGAATGCATTTGAAACTCTGTTCTATGTAATGCAGAAACATGTTGACCATTATTAAGTGTGGTTATTATTTCAAACCCGCACTCACACCTGCCTTTTAATCTTAGGGATTGGGAGATATTAATAAATTCTTTTTTCTACCCAGTTCACCTAATTTTACTATTACCCCTCACTTTTCACCCTAATCACTATACACTGCTTTCTCAGTAGCCACTTGCATTAATTTCTGTACTTCCCACATATCACATTTATCGGTCACTGTAACAACAGACCGGCCGTTTTGTCTCCTGGGTAAGGAGAACCCAAATGATGACAAAGAGGGCGGTACAGTGTGGCTTCTGATGGGAACTATTTTCTCCATGTGCTCTTGAGCCTTGACTAGGCCTGCAGTTACTAACATGCATGAAATTCTCACTGGTGTTTTTTGCGTAGTCCTGGTTTTGTGATCCAATCTGTCTGACTTACTTATATTATTTCAGACCCCCAGGTATTATTTGTTGTTGTATATTGTGTTAGGGGCATATACCTGGTCGGTCGGTAAACCCGCCCTTAGACCCTTCTCAACTGTTTGTTGTATGACGTGCTTCTTGAACCTTGATGGTGAAATCGGGAATCAAGTCTAGTGTAGATCCCTCGTAGTGACGTGCCCGCTTTTCTCTTACAACTCTCAGCGGCGCATCCCTGTTGTGATATTTGAGTAATGTTGCTATTATTGGTCGTGGAGGGGCACCCAGAGCCGGTATCAGGCCCAAAGAATGGTGTACCCTCTCGACCACAAACATGGACGAGAAGGTGTCCGAGCCCAGCAGCAGGATAAACAACTTCTCCACAAACTGTTCCATATTGCCAGTGGGTGTTGACTCCGGCAGTCCAGTGATCCGCAGGATACTTCTCGGGGACCTCACATCCAAATCTTCAGTCTTGTCCTGCAACCATTGGAGTGATTTTTCCATACTTTTGCGCCCATGTCCATGTACATTTGCACCTCCTCCACCTCCGCAATACATCATTCAGCCATATCTATGCTTTCCACGTGTTTGTCTATCCTTTCAGACATCCTATGCACGCGGTAAGAAAGGGAGTCAATGTTCGTGCCCAAGACCGCTAGCGAACTTTGAAGGCCCTTCTCCATGAAGGCAAGCATTGTCTTGATGTCGCCATCTTGTTGTCTCAGCTCCCTCTCATCCACCGAGTGCGCGTGGTCCCTTGGTTTGCGCTGTTCAAAGGACAATTTTTGTTGTGTTTTTTCTGTCCTGCCCATTTCAACTGCTCATTGCCACTCTCTTCAGGTGCCTTGATGTCAGACGTGGGCCCCACCAGCACCAATATGGAGCGTGATAGGTATGGATACAGCAAGGAGGAAGATACGCAGGTGATCTTCACGCTTCACCCTGAGGTACTGTGCAGCTGAAGCTACCCCCTTCAATGAACCAGATCCACCAGTGGAGTCATCGACTTGGCTTTGAGGACTTCAGTCCTTGACACTGTAGTCTCCGTGTTGTCCTGCTCACGTCTGGGGAGGGTAGACGGTCGCTCAACAGGGAGGGAAGCAGAGATCGGACCGGGCTGCCAGGCACTTTGTGTCCGCAAGGCGCCGAGTTTGCTCATGTAACAGCCAGTAGTTACAGCGCCAATAACCATGCCGTGCCAGGTCTTAATGTGCCATTGAGGCGCTTTGTGTGGCTTGCTGCAGTATGTTACGCGCCCCTGTGTGGCTGTAGACCTCATGAGGGTCCGGATCTTGCCACGGGGTTCGTAGCTGAGGCGTGATGCACAAGTCTTCTCCCACCACCGACTGCTATGGTCAGAGCATGTCCGCCACTCTCCAAACACCAGACCGACTCGAGTGGGCGCACTCACTCAGTCGTGTCTTACTTCCGGTCGACCGCGTTCAAACTCAGACCCGGGGATGTATGGCCAAGTCGGCACGGTGCTGTCGGCCTATGTGTGCTGCTCACCAATAACTCTCAGATAAGAGCTGAGGTGCTTCACTGGTCACAGAGCCAATTGATTATCCCACGTTAATGCAGGATTGTTGCCGGATCTTCAGCTGTAAGTGCAGAGCTCTACTCTCAAGCGGCCATTTTCGGTGCCGGCAAGCTCTGCCTCCGCTCTGGCCAGCATATTTCAAAGCAATCCAACTATAGCAAATACAAAAACTGACTGTAGTCGTAAGCAAATCGATCATAATCAGATTTCCATTAAGGAAAGTTTCTAAACTATGCTAAGCCTGAAAGTCGAAGGAATGTGGGAAGTAGATCAGCTTGTACCAGGTGTGGAAATTCACCATTCATCCTCTATCGAACACATAATGATAAAATTTCTCAAAGAAACCTAAATACTTGCAACATTTAATTCACTCAACTACTGTCTGTAGCTTGGTTCTTGATTTGAATGAAGGAAAGAAACAGAACACATCAGCCAAAAGAACAGTTTTATATCAGTGAGTCAAATGAACTGAGGCCTTCATGAACTATGGAAAATTTAACGTGCGCATCACACTTTACTTATGGGTATATACTGTGCAGGTTAATACATGTTATGCTACACAAAAAATAGTGACAGAGCGTCACCACCCCCTTGAAGCAAAGTAGCACATAGCGCTAACTTTTGTTACATTTGTCAGTTTTCCAAAACAAATCATGTCATGATTTTGGCATCAGAAAGTAAATCGAACCAAAACACTTTGCGCTGAGTTTACGTCACTTTTGTGATGCCAAACCAGAGCAAAGTATTTCTAAATCTTGGCCCCAGTGTTGCTAGAGCATTTTGGTGAAAACAATTATAGAAATATTATTTTGCAGATTCCCTGCAGACAAACACCCCAATCAATCACTGGTAATCTTCATTACTCTAAGTCCTAGTGTTTATCATCACAGCCCTTCCCTACATCGTCAGCCTTGTTAAGCAGACAGGATTTGCCTAAATTAGTCTTAATATAACCTTAAAAACAAATACTTATACCCACCCTAACTTAGCCTGCACTTTCTCCCCAAGAGTCATAAAGTGGAACTCCATCTATGAGTCTTCCTGAGATACCAAGCAGCTTGATGGTTCTGTGGTCCACACCAGTCAGGCAGGAAGGGCGGATATCTAGGACTTTGGAAAAGGTTAGCACTTAAAATAATGAAGTTTACCGCTAAGTAATTGGGGCATCACCTCCTTTGCCATCTCCCTTATCCCAGTCCTTGAATTGTTACTATCAGCCTGATTCATCAAGCATAATTGCGTTCGCAAAGGGCCAGATTCTGAGAATCTGGCCCTTTGCAAGTACAATTTTTGCTTTTGGGATTCATCGTCCCAAAAGCAAAAGTCTCTATTTAAGAACTCGCAAATTTGCGAGGAATAGCATTTAAGGAATCTCTATTAGAGATTCCTTAAATGCTATTCTTGAAACATTTAAAAATTGCGATTTTGCAATTTTGGGCCGCTATTTACCACGAGGTCAAACCTCGTGGTAAATAGCGAAAACTTAGAAAAATGCTTTTAAAAGCATTTTTCTAAGTTGCATGTTACACACACACATGTCCTTTGGGCATGTGTGTGTGTAACATCTGTGTAATTTAACATTTCAGGGGTGTTACAGGGTGTCCTTTGGACACCCCTGCACCCTTGAAATCGCAATCTCATCTGTGATTAGCTAATTGCTAATCGCAAATAAGGAATAACTCCCCATTCATTCCTATGGGCCTTATTCCTTATTTGCGATTAGCAATTAGCTAATCGCAAATAAGGAATCAGTAGGACTCGCAAAAAATATTGCGAATCCTACAAGAATCCCGTTTTGCGAGTCTGGAATAGCGATTCCTTATGAATCGCTATTTCAGGCTCGCAAAACTTCACATTGATGAATCTGGCCGTATGTAACAAAACAGAGAAATCTAACCACAGGAATGCCAGAAAAACCAGACAAAAAATTATAGTTGGAACTGAGTATACAGATGCACTGAGAGGCCAGGATTCAAGGACTTAACACATGGAAGTGACTGCGTCTTCCCCTGTATTGATATAAACAGTGAAGCAGGAACAACCAGGAGACTGTAATTCCCAAGTCTGTCAGGAAAAACCTATAGGGGATTACACCCCTACAACAGTTCCAGAGGTGAATACAACTAACCCATAAAGGCTTGTTAAATAGAGTGCAAGCAGCCAGGGTCCATTTCAAACCTACCAAAGGGAGAGAACAGAACTTTATAGGATGGGAAAACCAACAAGAGAAATGAAAAACAGTGTGACCATCTAAGAATGCCCCATTGTGCAATGGTAACCCAAAAAGAGTTGAAAATCATCCAACTCTTTATCATCACAGAAAGACAACAAGATGTACTGTAGGGTAAAACTCCCACCAGAAAAAGTTCACTAGAGGCTACAATAAACCTCAAAGGAAAGTAATCTTACCTAGTATGATGGCAAAATAGCTTCTTCCTTAGCCACCTCTTCCTGCAATGTTGCAAGACAGGAAGAATGGCCTCCAAAAACTCACTGCGAATCATGCCCATATTTAAAAACAGGCCATTTGAAGTATCCCAGCATAACAACCCTTAACTTCCTACTGCTTTGATGAGTTGTGAAAACAGCTAAATGTTTACAGGAGAGCCAAAACCCAAGGCTCTCTCTTCCCTTTCAGTATGATAAAATATTGTAACTCACTGTTCCATTCCAGCTGATTTGTATCAACTATTTGCAAGTACTGCCATAATACTGATGTTTGAGGAGGTTTTAGCCACTTGATAAACTGACCTGGGCAATCATTACTGAATTTGCAGTCCCAGAATTCTATTCAGTACACAATGGTGGTGATGCTCAACCTAACGTGGACACCTAGATCCCACATTACCAGGGCGCACCACAACATTGCAAGAAAATGCCTCTTTGCATGTGCACCCCCAGATTTCTGGACTGATGTTGCTGGTTTTGTGACTCTGAGAGTGCACGGAGGCCTGCAAACAAGACCCCAGTGTTCTAACCCTGTACAAAGTTATGCTGAATTGGATACACCCAATTGGCAAGTACTGACTTACTAATAAGTCCCTAGTATGTGGTATCCAGGTACTCAGGGCATTGCAAGACAGGGTGTTCACCCAGGGCTGCAGCAGTGGTTGTGTAACTCTGCATGTAACAAAATGGAGCCCACTGCAGACTGACAGGAGGGTGTGTGACACTGCCAGTTCGAATTTGCCATTACAACTAATGGCAAAGCCTCCACTTCCCTTAAGTGAGAAATGTAAGTCTGACCTAAGGAAGGCCTATAGAGTCTAATGGCAGTGAGCTATATATCACTAAGTAAGACACATGTTTTTCTATATGTCTTCGCAGCAACACCTCCCAATTGTTTTGCTGTGGAAAGCTTAGGAGCCCCATTGGCTAACACAGGGTTAAATGGTTGGCATCCCAACCCGTCTAACTCCTGAATGGGACCATCTAACAGGGTCAAGTAAGGTTCAAATTAATTGGGCCATTAAATCCGACCTGATGCCCAGGCCAGATTTAAAGTCACTATTAAAGTTAAGCAACTTTCAGAAAGTGGTCTCTCTGCACTTGCTCACACTCACTTTTCCAAACTTTTCAAAAGTTTTCAAACTTTACGCTTGCCAAGCTTGTTTGCTGTTGCATTAGAAAGTGATCAAAATTCATAAAAATACACTCTATTTTTATAAATTGTTGTTGTGTCTTTTTATTGGTGTGTACTTTTCTTATTTTTTTGTTTGGTGCTGTTAAATGCTTTACACTAAGTTCCTTTGCCAAGCCTTACTGCTCACAGCCACAGCTACACAGGGTTGAGCTAAGGTTACTGGACTCAAGACGGCGTCTGTGAGTGTACTCCCCGATAAGGCCTCACAGCCATATCGTACACCCAGATCCTCATAAACATTAAACAGAAAATATTTCACATATGCTTGAAAAAATATTAAAAAAAAATATTTTAATACCAGATTAAAACTTATAATACCACAATAAATTAATGTCCTATATATTTAGTAAACCTGAATGAAAAATACAAAGATTATAACAATAAATTAAGACAATTGTGTTCTACACAGAGAAAAATACAAAGAAAACAGTGTGTCTTGGTGCTTTCCAAAAGTGCACTGCTCGTATATCACAACGGGGCTTGATAATATTTAATGATTGCAATGAGCACAGCCAATACAGTCAAAACATATTTTGACTGGATGCCTTCTTAAGGGCTACCTTGTTCGAATCTCAACCACAGAACTGGAGAAAAAAATTGGAACTCTGTGGGACATAAATCTTTGTGTCATCCGGTAAGGCATAAGCATCACATCAGTTCCCCAAATTACAAGTCAAGTCCAAATATGTAAGTTAATATATTGCAAATCATTGCTCTCCATATGCCTAAATAGGGAGATTCAGTCTAGTAGGGTGGACAAACGGAACTTTGGCCCTCATTTACGAGAGGCCTGCGCCGCCGAAGAGTCACTTTTTATGACGATCCGGAAGGATAGGCCTCCCAATCATATCTATGAGGCGACGTAAAACCGCCCAGCGCAAAACATTGCCTTGCCTTACTCTACATCAAGGAGGCGTTCCATGGGTGTTGCTGTGGGTATTCCCATTCAACACCCATGGAATTTGACACTGCCCCAGATTTACAACATCACGTAAACCTGGGTCAGCTGCAAAAACGAACGCCTCTCCAGAGCAGGCGTAGCAAGAATAAATATTCACATTTCTCCTTGTTCTTCCCTCTTTCCGCATGCGCTGCATTCTGCAGCACACATAGAACGTGGAGAACGCCTCTTGCGATTGTTTTTGTGTAGTAAGGTGCCCCTTTCTGTATGAAAACAATCACGCCAACAACACAAACACAGTTGCACCACGGTGCATGTGTTGCCTGCGTTGATGCGCGACTGCAAATTGTGCGCCTGTGCTGGCTGAAAGGACAGGAATGCACTGTATCTTGTAAGTACGTTGCATTCCTGCTCTTTCAAATTGACGTAGGGCAGCACAACAACATGACTTGTAGAGCTGCCCAACACAAATTCTTTGTAAATTTGGCCCTCTGTCTCCAATCCCAACTATTGGGTTCCGCAATGTGTATTATAGCAAGAAGGGCCAAAATTCTAAGTGAGCTATCCAGCCGGTGTGGACCTATGTAGCCTGTGTAGACCTATGTAGCCGGTGTAGACCTATGTAGCTGGTGTAGACCTATGTAGCCGGTGTAGACCTATGTAGCTGGTGTAGACCTATGTAGCCGGTGTAGACCTATGTAGCTGGTGTAGACCTATGTAGCCGGTGTAGACCTATGTAGCTGGTGTAGACCTATGTAGCCGGTGTAGACCTATGTAGCTGGTGTAGACCTATGTAGCCGGTGTAGACCTATGTAGCTGGTGTAGACCTATGTAGTTGGTGTAGACCTATGTAGCCGGTGTAGACCTATGTAGCTGGTGTAGACCTATGTAGCAGGTGTGGACCTATGTAGCCGGTGTAGACCTATGTAGCTGGTGTAGACCTATGTAGCTGGTGTAGACCTATGTAGCCGGTGTAGTAGCCACGTTCTGAGTAAAGTAAAGGTTAAGAGGCGTAGCCTATTGTAGCTCCTGACTTAGCTCAAACTTGGCCTTAGATATCAGGGACATCCTATTGGGCCTTGTCCAGGTATCTTCCTCCACTGCCACCCTTGTGATGGTCAATACACAGACACCACCGTGACTGACAAAGCTAAGCGCTGCCAGAGCTCCTTAGCCCAATCCATACACCAGCCTCTGTCGCCCTCAAAATCTAGGACAAAAAAGCAGGTGACACAGTGTTCGTATCGATGAAGTTGGAGCAGGAATCATCCAATTAAAATTTTCAGATCGCACCACCAACATCACTCCCTTGAAACAGAAGGAGGCCCAGATGAAAGAAAAGCCGCACAATGGGAGATTCACCATGTAAAAAGAGACCAATCTCCATTACAGAGAGTAGGCAGAAAAATTAAATAAAGTCATAGAAACAACTTCGAAAATAAAAAGAGGACAAACGGAGTTCAAGGGCTCCCTAACAACCTGTGTTTCTTAACATGAAAGTCATTGATTACTCACTTATTGAGGAAGCATTGAAACCCTTCGTGATTTAACAGCGCTTCAATCAGACACTTGCTTACGGCTGCTGTGGGACTTGAACTTTTAACCCTCATTCTAAGAGGCTGAGATCTTAACCACCAGGCCACAAGCGGTTATTAAAAAGGCCATAAAAACAACAGGAAGAGGGATCAAAGAGCTGAATCACTCTGACGAATAAACATGCCGGAACGCACAAGTAGCACAATAAAAACACATTGACATTGACAAACAGAAAGTGTGACTCAAGACTGCAACAGGAAGGCTGGGACCAGGGACGCCCATGACAGACTGGCCAGACAAAATGGGATCACTGCAAACCAGGAGTCACGTGGGGTGCCCCTTAAGCCCAGGAAGAGCTGCAACACTGGCCCTATAACAGGCTTTCGCCCAAGTAATTGTCAGTGAAATAAGAGCTAGATTGAACATTTTCACATCAAAAACAGAAACTGTTTACCTATCTGAGATCATTTTTCAAGAATCATTGAGACACTCAGTAAGTGTTAAAAGAGGCACAGCCACATGCAAATAAAGTACCACAAACCGTTCCACAATCACTCCACTTTCACAGTAATGCTTCATACCACACTTGTATCTAATAAATAATTCGTTTATGTATTATGAGTCTGTCAGTGCTGGGTCTCAACTTATTGACCTTCTGCCTCTATGACAGAAGCTTTAATCACTTACAATCTAGGCTCACCAAGTGTTCACAAAGTTTAATCTTGTAAGCTTGCAAGGTAGATCTAAAAGGTATAGCTAACTTGGAGAGAAACTAAACATTTTGCGGTGACCAACATGGGTGATCGAGCAGTATGGAAAACCTAACACAAACATATGCAAATTCCAAGAAACACCATATTTCAAAAAGCAAACTAATGGCCTAATTTACAACAAAATGATGCAGCGTGGCGCCGCAAGCCATTTTGCTTGCCTGAGCTGCGTCATTTTAAAAGCACAGGGATGCATCATATTTACAACAATATGAGGCATCACTGTGCTTTCCCCTGCACTGGCGCACATTTGGCTGCCATGCACCACAGCAGGCACCTTTGTACCAAGGGTGCCTGGGTTAGGAGAGTGATTGTTTTTGTGCAGGAATGGACACCTTCCTGCACAAAAACAATCACAAAAGGTGACTCCCTCTTTCTATGTGTGCTGCAGAATACAGCACGCATTGAAAGGGGAAAAAACTAGGAGAAATTAAAACATTTCCCCTCGTTGCGCCTCCTTAAGTATCCCCTGGGGAGCATTCTGACGCATTTCCAGGTTCATGATTTCTCGTAAATTTGGAACTGTGGCAGAAACCATGGATGTTGCGTGCGAACACCCACAGCAACACTAATGGCTCGTCCCTTTCACGCAAAGTGCTGCGTGTAAAGAGGACGTATTTACAAGGACACAAAAAGCCAGGCAGGGTGGCTTTGCACAGCCTTGTAAATATGGGCCAACACACTGCGCCGCCGGTGTGTCAAAAAAAGTGATGCATGAGCGGCACAGGGGGCTTGTAAATGGGCCCCGTAATATATTGCTTTGACCCTCATGCTAACTTGTTTCATGCATCTAGCAGCTAAAAATCATGAGAGAACCAAATAAGCAGCTTCTTTAAATAAATTACAAGACCTGTGTAATCTTTCTGTTTTTTAAGTCACTTGTTTCAAATTTCAAGTGGAGAACACCTGGGTGCAATGCCACTTAAATTTAACAATTAATGTACTGACTCCATGCCAGAGAAAAAGCACAGGGCCAACTGTATTCCCAGCCAAGTACCATCCATAAGGATGTATGTCGTTACTACGCATGCCTTTACAACACATGCCTTTACCACGCAACTTTTACAACGCAAGTCGTTGCAACGACTTGCGTTGGGGGGGCGCTGGATAGTGAATAGTTTAATTTACTATTCCAACTCCAGTCCCCGTGGATAGTAGGGAAGGTTTTGGATAGTAAATTAAACCATTCCCTATCCTACATCGCCCCCAGCGCAAGTCGTTGTAACGACTTGCGTTGTAAAAGTTGCATGGTAAAGGTAGTGTGTGGTAAAAGTTGCGTTGTAAACGCTGTTCCCCATCCATAATCAATCTATAATCCACGTACAGAGGAAGGAATGCAGATTTCTGCACAGTACAGGGCTGCAATGGGAAGGCTTAGGCTGGCCATCCCAGATACTGCCCCAGTCATGAGAGTTTTACATCCATAAATCATTTGCAATATGTGTATTAGACTAATTAGTTCAATGGAAGCACACCAAAAGTACAGCACAAAGAATGCATTAGATTTTCGCCTTAAACCCCAGGACTGGGAACAGCACCACAAAGACATGGGGGCAGATTTATGAAGGACTTGCGCCGCCGGTGCGTCACTTTTTCCCATGTTAAAAATGACGCACCGGCGGTGCAAGGCCTTCATAAATCTGCCCCATGGAGCTAGGGGGTCACTTGTTAAGGCAGACTTTTTTTAATGTTCGGGTATGCCTAACCTTCGACCAGGCCTTCAACACCTAAAGGCCATAACAGAGCTTGGGCGACTACCACGTAGGCAGCAAGACACTCGCTGTATGGAGAAAAGAGGAGCAGATCCTCGAGTTCAACAGGAAATCCCTTCAACCGCCATTCCCCATATGCATACCCTCGCCTCGTCACCAGTAGACACAGAGGGGCAGATTTACCAAAGATTTGCGTCGCCCTTGCACCACGCAGGGGGGTGCAAGGGCGATGCAACCACTAAGTTGAATCTGTCAAGCCTCTCAAGGCCATCTTGCGTGGCACTGAGTGACTTATTAAATCTAGAGTAACGCGGCGCAAATGGCTGTGTTGCGTTACTTTGCCCCGGGGGACGAGTTCCATCGGTGGAGCGTGGGTGTTCCCAGGCATCAACAATGGTACATCTGGGATTGTGTCAAATTGCCATGCCTCCCCAGGTGAGGCATAACGAGGAGAAATATCTTTATTTATCCTCGTTACTCCCTCTTTCTATGAGTGCTGCATTCTGCAGTTAGAAAGAGGAAAAGGTCTCCGAGAATTGTTTTTGTGCAGGTAGGTGTGCCTTCCTGTACAACAACAATCCTGATTACACTGCAGGCACCCTTGCACTGTGGTGCAAGGGTGCCTGCGTTGGTGCTAGGCAGCACATTGTGTGCCAGAGCAAGGAAAATATATTAATGCACAGTTTAATGTTAAATACTTGCTTTTCTGCCCTTTCCCTATCATGCAGCGCAGCAAGGTGGCTTGATGTGCCGCACTGTGGTGTAAGATTTCTAGATAAATGTACCGCAGTGTCTGAATGAACAAATGAATGGAAAAAACATCAATTGACTGTAGGGCGAAAGCTGTAGGGGGAGGAAAGGCCCACGATTGTGGGGAAGGTAAAGACCACTAGAGCAGAATACCCAGATTCCCCTGAAACCGTCTATTTTGGCTAAAACATAGGCGGGTAGCGGCTATAAATAGTCGAGAAAGCGCAGTGACAACAGGACCCAGATGTATGAGGGCCTCACCACATCCTAATTATAGCTGCACTTTACTACCAAACCAGAGAATGGGTAGCTTAATTAATCAGGGCCCCTTGCCACTAGTAAAGGGTGAGAATGTGAAAACAAACAAAAAACCTTTTACTGAAAGGGAAGATAAACATCCAGTGGTTATGACTCACAGGGAGGAGGAGCCTAAGTTGGGGACTGTGCATAAGTATTTTTAAGCTTATTTTAGGGCAAGGGGGATAAATCCTGTCTATGTAACAGCAGCAGCTGCTGCTTGAAAGTGTTGGGGCCAGGCCCACCCACTTAAGTTGTATGGTAGCGTAAGTAGGGCGTATATACATACAGCCCTTGTGTTGCCTCGGGTCCCAGGTGACGACGCTGCCCAGTTTCCTACTGATTCTGGTGGGGCTGTAAAAATTAGCTCTGGGCATTCGCTTCTTAGGCTTAGGCTGCAGGAAGATGAACGTCAGTCAAGAGCAATTTTCCCACATTTCCATTTTTATCTTAGGGTACAGAGCGGGATTAGTAATCATAGTTAACCACACGCCACCCTGTGGCAAATGGAAAGGGAAGAGTTAAGAAGAGAGTGCAATACTGCTCCTCCATGTTATCTGATGCCGAGTCGTATCTGTGAGAAAGTGGCTCTATACATACTGGACCAAAGTGAGGTACAGGTTGTAGAGTCCACAATCCCCAGAGGTATAACAGAGGTTAAGGTCAGGACTGACCTTACTCTCAAAAGTGTTAGCTTGGTCGAGCAGTAAGGCAGAATCAGCGGACAGTGTAAAGCATTTGTTGTACACACTCAGTCAGCAAAAGGTTTCACACACTCAAGGACTGAACTCCAGGCCAGGTGATTTTATATCAAAAGATATAGGGCCAGATGTAGGTCACCAAATACCGGTCGGTAACGGCCGAATTCGGCCGTTACAGACAGGTATTTGGTGATTGAGATGTAGGGGCCATTATTTTACAGAATCGGTAAATTTACCGAATCGGTAAATTTACCGATTCTGTAAAATACTGAATCGGTAATTTTACTGATTCGGTAAATCCCAGATGTAGGTAGCACTGTTTACAGTGCTACAGGCCTTCAGAATTCGGTATTTTACCACCCAATACAATTGGGTGGTAAAATACCGAATTCAGGTGTGCATGCACATCTGTGCATGCACACCTGTGCCATGTGACACACAGACATGCCCTTAGGGCATGTATGTGTACCACATGTCACACAAGCCCATACTTGGGGTGCTAGAGGGTGTCAAAGTGACACCCCCTGCACCCTTGCAGGATTCGGTATTTACCGATTCGGTAAATACCGAATCGGTATTTCCCATTGATTCCTATGGGCTTCAAGGCCCATAGGCCCATACCGAATCTTACAGATTCGGTATTCCTAAATTCGGAATTAACTATATCTGCCCCCTTCCCATTTACAGACTCTTAAATACCGATTCTGTAAAATTCGGTATTTAAGAGTCTGTAAAAGGGAATTACTTACATCTGGCCCACAGTTGTTTTAATTTTAGAGCCAACAGGTATCAAAATATACTTTTCTCAATATGAGTACTCTCAGGTCATTACTTTGCAAAGAGACAACAAACTTTGTAAACACAATTGGTACAATGGTTGCAGTAGGCAACACAATTCTAAACAAAATTTAACATTGAGCTCAATGGGTTTTTCTACATAAATGCAGCTGATTATTTATAGATTACTTTTGTAACTTCAGGACTGGATCCTAGATTCAGTCCTGGGGTCTAAGCTGAAAACTGTTTTGTAAAAACGTTTTAGTTATTGCAATGATTTTTAAAGAATATAAAGGTATTTTAAAAGTTGACACTTAGAAACTTTTCAGTGAAAAACCAGCAATGATATCCAATGGAAGGAAATTCAAAGCACAGGTAAAGTAGGTTCTCGCTACTTTTATAATCCAATACTGGACTCCTAGGTTCAGCACTGGGGTCTCTACCTAAGACAGGTAAGCAATTACATTTTAGTAGCTAGTACGATTTTTAAGGAATATTTGTAATTTTCAAAAGTTGACAGAAGAAATTTCACAGAAAAACAGTCAATGGTTTCCTATGGACGAAATTTAGATTACTAGTAACCACGGTTGTGATTACTTTTGCGAGTCGGTACTAGGCTAAAAGATACAGCACTGGCTTCTCTCCTGATTACAGGTGAGTACTTCGGATTTCGATATTCGGCTGATTTTAGATGAATATTTTAACATTTTTAAAACTTCACACACAAGAAATTTCACAGAAAAACTGTCAATGGTTTCCTATTGAAGAAATTTAGATTACTAGCAAACACGGTTGTGATTACTTTTGCAGTTCAGTACTGGACTACAAGGTACAGTACTGGCTTCTGTCCTGATCACAGGTGAGTAATTTGAAATTCTTTATTCGGCTGATTTTAGATGAATATTTTAAAGTTTCAAAACTTCACACATAAGATTTTTCGAGTCAAACCAGTCAATGTTATCCTATGGAAGGAAAGTGAGTCATCGGATTTCAGGTGAGTTCTCGACTGGTGAAGTTAAGGTTCTAGGCATAGACTCAGGGGTCCCCCACGGTCAGGTAGGTACAGTTGGTACACCCTCAGCGGCACAGGGGCAGCCGGGTGAGGAGGTAGTTAGGCCCAATGTTATCCAATGAGGGGGCCTTCGGTTGGTGGCTGCTGGCTAGCAGGCCATGCGGCTGTGGGAGCTGGGCTGCTGGTCACTTGCTTAGGGCAAATGGGGAAGTAGAATAGGGTACAGGTTGCACTGCCAGGGGCACTTGAGCGGCTGGGTGCAGGGTGCTTTTGAGCCGACGGGGGGCGATCAATGTTATTCAATGGAGATCTTGAAAAGGGAACAAAGGCTGCAGGCTCGGGGACGGAAGATCTTCTAGAGCGACCAACACTTCGAGGGGTAAATTGGGATCTTGGAGGATAGGTAGGCACCCAGGAGTTGGGCACAGGGGGCTGTTGGGCACCGGGTGCAGGGGTGTCTTTTGAGGTCGGGAAATCTTACCCCCTGCTGTTCGCCGTCGGAGGGGTCCTTTGTCCTGAGGCTGCAGGCGTCGTCGAGGAGGGTCTTTGGGCACTGGATTCCAGGTCAGAATCGCCGGTGGGACATCCTCAGGGTCTTGATTTACTCCAGTCAAGGCCAGCCTTGACGGGTGCAGAGTGTGCAGGGTTCGCGCTTCTGGCTGATGCCAGGGCTTGCTTTGAGCAGTACCACTGCTCGGGGGAGACCCAGGTAGTCAGAGTCACAAGGCAGTCAGGTACTCTGGGGTTTTTGAGGTTGCTGACCACTGGAGAAGCCGGGGTTTAGCAGGAGCAGGTTCGAGGGCGGAGAGGCCGGTAGGGCTGGGGCCAAATCAGTTGGTGTCTTCCTCTTTTTAGCAGCTGCACAGCAGGTCTTCTTGTTCCTTGTTCTTCTTTCTTGTTTCGGAATCTGGATCTGTGGAAATAGGTTCAGGGTGCCCCAAAATACTAAAGTTACCGGTAGGGCAAGGGCAGGGACCAATGGGTCCCTGTCCTGGGGTGGGTACACCCCCTAGCCTGCTCCCCTCCTGTGGGAGGGGGAAGGAGCCTATCTGTGATTGGGCAGGGCGCCCCATCTTCAAGATGGCCGGAGCCCGGGGTTGTGCATCAATTCGCCTCTTTCACCTGAGGGGTGGAGTTGGCACAGGCTGGCACACCCCCCTGTATGATGTAGTGTTTCCTGCCAGTCTTCCCGCCAGAGTGGGGGTCAGAACTGGTGGGGGCCAGTTGCTGAGTACAGCAAGTGGTCTGGAGAAGCTCACAAAGGCTGAATGCCTTTGAAGCTTCCCCTGCCCATCCTGGGGGAGGAGGCTTGGCACCTCGTCCCAGGATGTGCATTGTTGCAGGCCCAGGAGAGCAGGAGCTCTCCACCCAGGGGTCCAGCAACATGTCTGCTGTGTGGCAGCCTAGGCAGCCTCTCAGACAAGACGTGGATTGTAGGTTAGGTTTCAGGGGGCATCTTTAAGATGCCCTCTGTAGTGCGTTTTACATTAAATCCCACACTGGCATATCAAACTTGTCAGCCTTCAGTGTAGTAATTATGGTGCTGGGGAGTTCGTAATGACAACCTCCCAGCACCATAGACTCGTAATGGCATCGCTGAACTTACAGTGCCCAGGAATGGCCCTGGGTACTGTAGGGGCACAGGGCTCATGCACCTGTGCCCACACCACTGGCATAGGGCACCCAGCTAGAGGGGTGGCTGATGTATGCCAGGGCAGTGGGTTTGTGGTCATGGCACACAGGGATGTGTGCCATGTGGACTCTTTGTTTAGTTCTACACCAGGACACTCAGCCTGCAAAGGCAGTGTGTGTGTGTGTGTGTGTGTGTCAAGGTACAGGGCCCCTAAGGGTGGCCCAATAAGTGCTGCAGCCCTTAGGGGTCTTCTCTGGTCACAATGCCCTGGGTACCTAGGGTATCATTTACTAGGGGCTGACATGTGGCCAGAGATGCCAATTGGGTTTAGGCTTTAGTACAGTTTTTGGGGCAGGAACACAGGCCCTGGGTACCTGATTGGCAGGAACCCAGGGCACACCAAGGACAAAGTGCATCAGGTATCAGGCAAAAAGTGGAGGGGCACTGCAACAGAAACTCACTTTCTTACAGTATCCACTCTCAGTTTTTCATTTAAGATATTTCTTTTTCTCCCACTAACTTTGCTTCTTGTCCTGCCACTTGAATTCGGTAAACCAATCTGCTTTTTCTTCTACTTGAGTGGGTGTTTAGAAAGTCAGCAAGCGGAGATTGCAATCGAAAGGTGGACACTATTTGTGTTCACAAAAGGAAATGTTTGCCTATGGATGTATTGTAAATGGAGTTGTCATATTACTTTATGTCCTTCGGACACTGTTTCCATCCCTGGGGTTCCCTCTAACAAAATAATTATCATGAGTCAAAGAAGAAGAACACATAGAATACAAATCCTGGCATGCACTAATTCATTAAATCAAAGCCTGGGTTGTGTCCTGGTTGCATGTGGATGCTGATAAGCCTGAACTAGTGCAGCACTCTCAATTTTTTTAAGGCTCTTGTGTGGGAGCCCATCCAGTTCATGTTTTTCCGTGTAGCCTTGCGTTGCAGCGTGCATGCAGTGCTCGCTCTGCCAGGCATGCTGTAGTAGGGTATGTTGTGTAAGTGCTGTGGAAGCCTTGCCCACTCTCCGTCCATATTTGTAATTGGCCGGTGTCAATGTCCTTGGTAAACGCTGCCTACTGATTCATTATGAGGCTTGTTAGTCCCGCCTCGGTACCACCCTGTCTCCATTTGTTGCTGCCCATAAGGACTGGACCTTTTACTACGCTCCTAACATGCATGTTTTACCTAGTGGGTGAGCACTATTTACTTTATTGACAATGGTGGTCGTCCTACTGCAGGCAGGACATGCTTTGGTGCCTTCTTTACTCCCCCTCTCTCTCCTGTTGTTCGTGCCTTCTCCCCTCCCATTGTCCGTGCCTTCAAATAAAACTCCGCCTGCCGTCCCTCCTGTTGTTTTGATGCCTACCGTGCCATCGCACTCACGTTGTCTGTACTGCGCTCGTTGTCCATGGTCAATACCATTTGCAAAGCAATAGGTCTCACGTAAATGCGAGTCCTATTGCATTGCAAATGTTTGTTTGGGTGAGAGCAGTAGGGAACTGGGAGAGCCGTTCCCTGTGGAGGAGGGAGTGGGGATTAGGAACTCGGGCCGGGAGCGCAGGGTAGTGAAAGACAGGGGCGGCTCTAGGCTCATGGCGGCCCTGGGCAGGGAGCGTGGGTAGGGGGCCCTGGAAGAGGGGGTCTGGGCGCGGCCCCGGACGAGGCGGGGGGTCAGGGTGTTTGGAAGTGGAACAGAGCCGGAGGCCGCCAAATCCCTGCCAGGGGCCGCCATGCAAATATGTATCCATCCTCAGAGGATTATTATTTTAAGGATATATATTGGCGTGGCGGCCCTGTGCAGGTGCACAGCTTGCACATGCCTAAGGCCGCCCCTGTGGGAGATTTGAATGGGAGAATGTTCCTATCTGTTTCTTAAACTATGGCCCTGTGAACTTGTATTTTTCTAGTCACTGGGGAGCCATGTCCCAATGGAAGCCTGAATTTAAACTTTACAGATGGAGTTGGCTTCCCTGCCCCGTCCCCTATCCTCAGGCACCATTTTAGGGGTGGCATTGCATTGGCTGTGACTGTTCACGACCCTCCTCCTTTGCACAATGCCCCGAAGGAGGGCTACCTGGCTGCTGTTTATTATTCTTAACTCTGCCCCTACCAGTGTTTCTAGCAGTCTCCCAACACCTACTTCTAACTCACTCTCTCTCACCCCGTTTATCCAGATCTCAACTATGGGGTATATTATCAAGAACAACGTTACAATTATCGCCGGTTTAGCGGCAGAAAACTGCAGCTAAAACAGCGATAATGGGATCGATAATATGTCCTGGCGAATAGCAGTAGAAGCCCACGTTCACACCAGAACATGGATTTCTACTCGAATTCTCAAGGGCAAATTATCAAGCCCATTATCAACGCTTTTTCTGTCGCTAAACCGGTGATACTTTTTAACGCCGTTCTTGATAATATGCCCCCATGTTCTTAAACGTAGTCCAAAGCTGCCCTCGGATACTTTGTGTAACTGGTTTCTTTCTGCCTGCATGGGGGTCTTTGTGACTTTGCTGCAAGCTAAACGATTCACTGGGTGTGTGGGGGGAGATGGCAGCGGTATCAACTGTTGATTACTTGATTTTGGGACGCCAGCCTATTTAAAACGAGAAGGGTACAAAAGTTTGCAAGTCTAAACTGATGGGCACTGCATGGAATTGTGATTTGAGATAAAGCTTAGGCAGCAGGTAGGAAGAAGACAAGAATATTCTGTCTGGATCTTAGTTAAATGATAATAAGAAATGTTTGGTAAATAAAATGCAGCGGTGGCAATATTTATTCAGCATTTATTCATTTACAAAAAGGATTAGAATTTTAAGAAGTTCATTTTCGTACATCTTTGAACAAAGAAAAATGGCAGTCATATTATAAACCAATAAGTCGTTATATTTAAAAAATAATGAATAAGAAGGTATCCCTTAGTGATATACTGGCTTTACAGAGTGAGACTTTAAGTGATAACTTGTTTTTTTAACTCTACAGTCTTTGCCCTTGGCTTTCGTTTTTTGTTCTCAGAGGCAGAACTTTGCTCTGGACTGCAGGGCAAAAGACACCAGAATCAACAGTGGCAGGCTGCAGCCGGGGGTGATAACCGGGGCATCTCTGACCCTTGCGAAGGCTGGGACCTCTCCTGGCCCCAAGCTGCATTCAATGAGCGCTGTACTTTACATATGGCGTCATGCTGCAGTCATACCGTGGATCTGAAGGCTCTGCAATAGGAACTTTACAAATAACTTAGGGGCATATTATCAAGAAACGGCGTTAAAATTATCGCTGCTTTAGCGGCAGGAAACTGCAGCTAAAGCGGCGATAATGGGCTTGATAATATCCCATAGAGAATTCCAATAGAAGATCATGTTCTGGTGTGAACATGGACTTCTATTGGAATTCTCCAGGGCATATTATCAAGCCCATTATCCCCACTTCAGTGGCAGTTTTCTGCTGCTAAACGGGCGATAATTTTAACGCCGTTCTTGATAATATGCCCCGAAATAACTTTTGAGCATGTCACACGCTCTTCTGCTGTTTCTAAATGCTTTAAATAACTTGTCAGTTATACAATTTATGATACTCAGTTTACAACCTTAGCAAAAATGCAAGACTGAGTCGGTTTTAATTCTGACTCATTACCTGCCAACAACTGCTTTGTTTGAGCAGTGAGTGTTGTTTAAATACAAATCCTAACTAAATTCAATAGGAACCATCTAAGACGCAACTGGTCAACCGGAATTTCAAACACAGATTAAAACTAGGGGATCTCAAACAACTGTTTTTTTATAAAGCAACCGTTGTGAAATATTTTATGACAGTCTTTATTCTATAACCATAAAACGAACGACAGCATTTAAAACACACAGAGTTAACAACACTGAAACCATGTTATCTCTTTTTACAAAATATTTTTAGTGACACTGGGTTTTAATTAACCTGCACCGAGGAAAACGTGCTTCTCCCCCTCCAGGGGCGGCTCTAGGCTCATGGTGGCCCTGGCAGGGAGCGTAGGTAGTGGGCCCCGGAAGAGGTGGTCCGGGCAGGGCGGAGCACAGAGGCCAGTGAAGAGGGGGGGGGTCCAGGGTGTTTGGAAGTGGAACAGAGCCATAGTCCGCCAAATCCCTGCCAGGGGCCGCCACGCAAATATCTATCCATCCTTAGAGGATTATTATATTAAGGATATATATTGGCATGGTGGCCCCTGGGGTTTGGGGGCGCTGTGCAGGTGCACAGCTTGCACATACCTAAGGCCGCCCCTGCCCCCTCTGCATCTACATTGCTCTCTAGCTCTTTGCTGCTGACCTCCACCCTGTCCTTCGTGTTACTTCCCACACTCTCTTTCTGTTCTCCATACCGTCTCCTCCCCACACTCCAGTTTATTGCTTTCCATCCTGCTGAACGCTGACCCTCCCGCCATATTACTTTTACAACACTCTGGCCATCCATATTGCTTGCCCCCACCATCCTGTCATTTGCAATGCAATAGGTCTGGCATTTTTATTTATTTATTTATTTATTAAGTTTATTAAGTTTTATATAGCGCGAACAAGATCCCGACGGATATCAGAGCGCTTTACAGTAGGTTGGTAGGGAGGACAAAGTGAAATATAGATACTTTAACCTATTGGTATTATAAATGACAATGCCAATAGGGGAAAATCTCGCAATTGCGAGACCGATTGCATTGCAAATGTTTGTTTGTGTTTGTATTCTGCCACTTGTAATCCTGTTTTTATAAGGGGATAGCATGGACTGCAAGTCGCAGCGCACAAAGCAGAAAAAAAGATGTGGCCTATTCACAAATGAAAAGTGGAAATGTCAAATTGCAGAGTGTGTGTCCTTTGGAAATCCTATTTTTGCAACACACCCGCTCAGACTTTTCAATGGTTCCGTCGCAAACTCATTTGTTTTGTAGTCTGCTGTGCAGGGTGGTTCCAAGTGTCTGTTTCAGTGGCTGCTTGTACAGGTAACGCTGTGGGGTGGTGAGGCGGAGCAGGGGCGGGGCAAGGTGTGGTGGAGGATAAGTGGAGTTTGAGATAAGATGGAAAAGATTAAAGTAAAAAATAATTAAATAAAACCACTTACCTTGCGCTCGCCAATCGCCAATGTGTTAACATGTTTAGAGGTACTTGGAAAGAAAAAAGGTTACTCTTGTCACATGTGTGGTGAGAGGGACCTTTTTATGTTTTGACTGGCGATGCGTACTTCAGTACGCATGCGCCAAAAAACCTTTTGATGTGTGTGTGTGGGGTCGGGAATACGCCCTCTCCTCTCATTGGCTAGCTCCATAAATGGAGGCTAGCCATTGGGAGAGGGCTCCGTCCGTCAATCTCGGACCAGATTCGGGGGCGTTCCGAGAATTTTTGGCTTTTGGCGACGTCACGCGACGTCAGCCAAAAGCCGGGAACGCCCCATTGAGCCGGCACCCGCCTTCCTGCTTGCGTGAGTGCTTTGTTTTTTTTGCCTTGTGTCTGTTCCCCCCCCCCCTCCCTCCGCTGTCAGTGTGTCCGTGTGTGTCTGTTCCCGCTCCCCCCCCCCCCCCCCCCCCTCCCCAGCACCGAAGGCAGGCCCGGCCTGGCCATGCGGCCTTCAATGAGCCGACCACACACAGCAGCTATCCACACTGAAGTCCCTGATACTCTCTCCTCTGTCACGAAGGCCTGCTTGCATCACCGCTGCGGCCCCTCGACACTTCAGCTCACACTACACTGAGCAGGGCCTAAAGTACTGCACCATGCGTGGCTCACAACAGCTCTGCCACACAGGTCCGCTCCCAGCAGCAACACCGCTCCAGCACGCCCCTGCATTTCGGCCTACCAGCGTCACCGCCTGGCCCGGAGAGGATCTCCACTGCAGCCGTCGCACACCAGGACCTTTCTGCAGTGGAACGGATGAGGGGGCCTACGGCGGGGGTGGTAGTGTGACGGTAGTGTGTGGGGGGGACGGTTGAATCCCCTTTTCATCGAGTTGTGGTGAGCTGTGGTATGCTCACCGGAGGGGGTTGTTGCCCTACGATCCGATGTGGGCACCCGATCTCCGCTCTGAATCTCACATTGTGTGGTGTGGCGGACGTGTTTGCAATGTTGTGAACATGACGCTGAGTGACCCTTGTCTCAGAGGCGAATCCTGCTCTGTGGAACACGTTTATTTACTAGAAGAGGCCCGAATCCGATAGGCCGTTTCATCAAATGCAGCACTAAACACACAAGATGAATTAAAGGCAAGGCCTGTGTGTTGTTGCAAAGGTCACAGGCAGCGCCGAGCTATGTCCGTCGGCGGGAAGGTGTCATGGACAACACTTCGCCTACAAATATTTCCAGCACAGCGTGTCCCCAGCACAGCGTGTCCTATAAGTGTTCTTGTAGAGTCACGTGGCGTTGATAAATGGTAATTTCGACTCAGAATCAGGAAGGCGGTGTTTCCGCTGCTGCGTACATCAATCAGACACCAAGCCTCACAGGGGCCATGGTTCGACCCTGAGAGACAGATCAAAGGAGAGAGACGCAAATACGTCAGGAGAGCCGAGGATACATGGATGGGTGTACAGAAAGTCAGAGCCATGGATGGCTCAGTGCCGAGTACTGTAGGCATCAGATCCATAGATGGGCGGTGCACAGCCAGTCAGAGCCGTGGACGGGCACTTGGATGGATGGATGTACAGGCAGCCAAAAACTACAAGGGGTGGGTGGCAGCCTGGCAGACTAGAGACACAAGTTGATTGTGGTAGTTTTGATGACATATTAATGCCAATGAAAAATGCACATTCGTTCAATTTACATAATCTCTGAAACATACATTTTTCTATTAGTCACTTAAAAACTCTTTCCAATCACGAATGCTTTCGTTCGAGCGAATGCGCATTTAAGATGTAGTAACATATAGCATTTCATTGAATTAAATAATGACTTTCATTGGGTTATAAAAATAATTTGTGTGCAACATTTCAAGGTGGAAATACTGCGCCTGCGGACGTGGATCTATCTGTTTCTTGTCTTTCTTTCATGTGGGATAAGATAGATAGATAGATAGATAGATAGATAGATAGATAGATAGATAGATAGATAGATAGATAGATAGATAGATAGATAGATAGATAGATAGATAGATAGATAGATAGATAGATAGATAGATAGATAGATAGATAGATAGATCGTTCGATGGATCTGGTCTCCACATTCTGTGATTCTCGGCAATTCACCTAATCCTGCCGTGCCTAAAAAACATGATTGTCGCGTCCTGGTGTAACTGGTGTTCATGTAACGCGCTACAGTGACTTCAGGTAGTGCTGGCGCTATATAAAACTGCACAGATAGATACATGTTTGTGCGTGGGAGCACGACTTTGACGGCGCAAACTTGTTTCAACTAACAAAGCGCGTTAATGTGTTTTCGTTTGGCTACGCATGAGTGTGCGTGCTCATATATGAATTTATGGAAGTGTACTTACATACATAAATCTCCCACCACTCCCTCGCCGTGTGTGTGACTGACTGCGCCTAGCGTGCACTAGGTATTCACGACTCTAAGCACTATACCAGCAGACAGAGGTGGTGATGGTCTCCACCGTCTCCTCTGCACCCAGTTTTATACTTCTAACGCCCTCTACCTCCCGGGGCGAGTTAAGAGTCTTCTCTGCTGGGAGGTGTGGGGCGACAATTACAATCTTGAGCGAATACAGCCACATTCGCAACCGGCGCCTCGCTGAGGCCACGAGGCGCATTAAGTGTCCCGTCTTTTACATGGGATTCACTGAATTTCGTGTTAACCCACGGGGAGCACAGAGGGCAGCGCCTTGATGCACTGGGTACTCTGAGCGCTGAGTGTTTAACCACGAGGTGCACTGAGCGCATACACGGGGTGCAGCTAGCGCAGAGTGAGTGACATATGGGGTGCACTGAGCACTGCGTATTGAACACATCGTGCACCGAGCACTGCGTGTTGGACACGGGGAGCTCTGGGGGCTTCGTTTCCAGCTCACGAGGTGCACTGAAAGCAGGAGTTTAACACACGGGTGCACCGTGCGTGGCTTGTTAAAAATACGGGTGTCCTGCGTGGCTAACACACTGTGCGGCGAGCGCTGCGTGTTTGACACAAGGGTTGCTCTGGGCACGCAACGCTCGCCGCTATGTGTTTAACGTCATGAAGTACATTGAGCGGGAATGTGTTTATGTATCCAGAAATGCAAGTCTCAAGACAAAGAGTAAGGGTTGTGGGCAACTGCATTATTTATCTAGTGGTAATGCGAGTGGTATACATATATGTTAGAGATTGGGGTCATTGTTTAGCGTAGATGTATTTTAATGCCCATTTACAGTACTGCTTTTGTAGAAGCGCTGCAAAATATACTAGTATAATTATTATAACTGGTATTTATTTCCACGAACACGCGCCTACAAAGAATACATATGGGCACACAACGAAACCTACTACTAGACCCACGTTACACGGGGCTTCAGGGGACAGGCCAGCTTCTTTCTTTTCTAGCATTACGTAACGCACCAGACGAGCCCTTTAACGACTAGGTTGTCAATCAGTGCCCATAAGTTCCATGCTGCCACCACCACCCCCTCATGTAGGCGCTGGAATGATGAAATGTTAAACCAGCGCTATCAGTCAGGAGTGTCTGCTGTGGGGCGGGCTCAAGCACGCCCTATATTCAGCAGGGGCGCAAGAGCCCGCCGAGGGCTTGATCGGCCAGGCCAGGGGGTACACGTGAGAGGGAAGGGCCACTGCGAGCCCTGTCCCCGAAAAGGAGCCATTAGCCAAGGGCTCAATGACTGCTACGTTCATTACACCACGCGGCAAAGGCTGGTGTCCCCCCTCACCCGGAGAATGGATGGGGCACTCGCCCTCACCGTCCGTATCCTAAAGACGCGAGGCAAGCCCATGGCCTGGTCCTTTTGGAGGGTCTAACTAGACCCTCTCTAGATGCAGGCAGTACTGTGGCCTCTCTCCCGCCCCTTGTACCCACAGACCCTTCTCCTCCTCTCTCTCGATGCAGGCAGTACACTGGCCTCTCTCCTGACCCCTCTACGCACAGTCCTCCCTCTCTCTAGATGCACGAGATGCAGGCAGTACAGTGGCCTCTCTCCTGTCCCCTGTACCCACAGACCCTTCTCCTCATCTCTCTAGATGCAGGCAGTACAGTGGCCTCTCTCCTGTCCCCTGTACCCACAGGCCATTCTCTTCCTCTATATGCAGGCAGTACAGTGGCCTCTCTCCTGCTCCCTGTACGCACAGACCCTCTCCTCTCTCTAGATGCAGGCAGTACTGTGGCATCTCTCCTGTCCCCCGTACGCACAGACCCTTCTCCTCCTCTCTCTAGATTGAGGCAGTACAGTGGCCTCTCCCCTTTCCCCTGTACCCACAGACCCTTCTCCTCCTCTCTCTAGATTGAGGCAGGACAGTGACCTCTCTCCTGTCCCCTGTACCCACAGACCCTTCTCCTCATCTCTCTAGATGCAGGCAGTACAGTACGAAGTACGCATGGGGTTCGTGCTTGCTGCTGGAACACCCCATTTCCCTATTGAATCATAGTCACAGATTCAAATCCCAGCAGGTCCACTCAGCCTTTCATCCATCTGAGGTCGATAAAATGAGTTCCATTGAGTTGGGTAACAGTAAACACCTGTTATTCAGCGCCAAGATGCCCACTGGCTAACTTGCGCTTTACAAATACACACCTTATGTTTTGTTGGTGCAGGCGCGCCCCTCCCATTGATGGAGGGTCACCCCTGTCTGTCTTACACTACTCTTGCTGCACTGGCTCCCGCAGGGCCTCAAGCAGGCATTCATCCCTTGATTTCTGCTTGCATTGCATGCCAGTTCCTTTTTTGGAAGTCCTAGTTCACAGGTTTGGCTTCCCGGATACACCATTGAACTGGAGTGTTGTTTCCTCTGCCTGACCTTCGCCGGACCCCAGGACAATTGCTTGAGAGGAGTGATGTGTTTTTGAAAGGGGGGGCGGCGGAATTAAATGGGAGGCGTTGGCGAGAGCGCACAGGCACTGTAATTGTTTTCTGTACGTCCTTTTTGATCCTGCTGAATGTTATTTTGTGCGCAAGGTTATTTTATGCCTTCAAGGGTTTATTGTTCAATGTATGGGAGCGACACCTGCGTTTATTGCGTTAATAAATGGCAGAAGTAAAGGATGAACGCCGTGTAGAACAAGGCTTTATTATTTTGTTTCCACTTGAGATTTTTTTTGTTTGTTACCTTCATTTTGATTGCATTTGTAAATTAGTTTCAGTGCATGCACAATGAGTACGTGTGTACTTTTATTCACTTTATTTCTTAAAGCTTGCCATTTGAGTTAATTGATGTTCTTTTCTTTTTCTCCTGTGCCTTTTCTCTGGCCGTTTATCCGTGCACCTACTATGTGGTTACACTTTTTTTTCTTACGAGACATCCTTTTATCCTTTGTCACTATGATGAGATGAGGCCTATCACGAGAATGTGTGTATGTACACAGCTCTATATACACCACCAGTGTCCCAATCCTCAAATTAACGTACGTAGGCTGCTCCTGGGTGGCATAGTTAATTTATTACTGTGTCTCAGAAACTGAGGGACTTGCTGTGTTTCGGCCTTGGGTATCTTGATCACATGATCCCACTTCAACTAATGGGTGCCATATTTAACAAAAAAACAGTGAAGATGAGACTGAAAATGCTACAATTGCATTAGAGCCAAAACCATAACATAAGATGGATAGCTGTTTGCAATATCCGTATTATGATTCATTTCCAGGAGATGGTTTATTTAACAACATTGATAGGCATGCTGGAAGTGTAGGTCTGCCCAAAGGCTCGATTTCAAGGTAATCGGACTGGTGACTAAGCATGACTGCAACCTATATACCCAGTCCTACAATGTAATACAATTAATAGATGTTATTGGGGCTGTTTGTGTGTGTCATTTGCGAGAGATAAAGCTAGTGGCATTGTAAATGACAATGCCATTTATTTATGTTAAAAAAACATAAATAAAAATAATGTCAAGAGCAATGCCAATAGCTCTAACTTTAACAAAGGCAAAACCATTGCATTGTAAATGCTTGTTTCATTTTAACGTTTCATGAAGGCTACACATTTGTTTATGACCACAAAGGACTGCTTTGCAAAAAGAAATCCTAATTGAGAAAACGCGCATTCAGTAATGGATCCCACGGGGTGTGCAGATGAAGGATTTGCTTTTCTGGATGCAGATCTTGGAATTATCTGCCAAAGTAAGAAGCAAATGCATATGGCAATGTAAGGCACAAAAGTTCGGTGCAACTCATAGCTGGACATTTATTCAGGACTGACAATTTAAATTGCAGAACATTATGCAAAGGTATGGATGCGCATCCGTTTTTTTGCTCCATAAATATAAGGTATGTAGTTAAATTTAGTACAGTTAATGGACCTACAGTACAGTATGTAACTAGGGCTGCACATCTGTTCATATAAACTAAATACTGTGGGCCCGATTCACAGAACTAACTTAAGACAAATTCCTGAACTTACTACTTTTGGTATTCACAGAAGTTAGGATTTTGTCTTAAGACAGACTTAAGACAGACTTATGACAGAATCCTAACTTAAGTCTGTCTTAAGACAAAATCCTAACTTCTGTGAATACCAAAAGTAGTAAGTTTAAGATTTTGTCTTAAGTTAGTTCTGTGAATCGGGCCCAATGAGGCAGATGTATCATAGTGTTGCGTTGTTCTTGAGTGAGGCAAGGTAGCGCATGGGAAACTCAACACTTACGTCAGATTTCCAAGCAAGGCAGGGCCACCTTGAGTAGCTTTGTGGTGCCTTGTATTACTCTTCACCAGGTAAGCGTTCCCTGGGTGGAGTGTGGGTGGAGTTTGGGTGTTGCCACATATCCACCCATGGTGTTTGGTACCTTCCCAGAGTTACCATGAGTCGTATATACCGGGGAATGCGACAAAATGCTATGCCTTCCCAGGGGAGATGTAACAAGGATGGATATCTTTATTTCTCCTCGTTTTTTTTTCTCTTTCTGTGTGCGCCGCATTCTGCAGCACACATAGAAAGAGAAAAAATCCTCCAAGAATTTTTGTGCAGAAAAGATAAAAATAATTCTGCCTACAAAGCAGGAACCCTTGCACCATGGTACAAGGATGCCTCAGTAGGGGCAAGTCAGCACATTGTGCCCCAGCGCATGGAAAGGACAGGATGCACCATGGAATATTAAATATTGCGCATTCCCTACCGCTCCTTTTCATGCAGAGCAGAAAGGTGTCTTGCTGCGTTGCGCTGCTTGAAAGGTTGATAAATACGGGCCTATATTCTCGTCACAGAGCCTCAATAGAGAATTAGCACACTGTAGGAGTTGTACAATTTGGTTGCTAAATTTGAGCCAATCGACCTAATATGTTTGACAACAGTGCTTAGCAAAACTAAAGCGCACAGCAGGATACATATTGCTCAATCTTCATTGTGTGATATGACAATCCTAAATATGGCATATGTTAACTCTAGAAAGAAGGAGGCACTGGATGGAAGTGTGATTATGTCAAAGTAGAAAGGAAGGGATGCTAATGCAGAGTGCACTGAATTGTTTCAGACAGGCATTCATTGAAAGAAGGCAAGCATTGCATCATAGTAAAAGGAAGTCATCATCACCCACAATGGGTGATTTGTCTAAAGATAGATTTGTTTTGAAGTGCTACAAACTAATCTTTTCAAATGAATGTGATACCAGGTAGATCATTCTATATATGTTTAGATTTGTGTAATAGGAATCCGAATTGTTCATCTGGATAACAAAATTGATTGTATTATATTTTATAAATTAAAACATTTTTAACAAAATAAAATTTTGGGAGAAAATTGAATAAAGATTTTTTAATGTATGAAGGAAATTCGGGAATTATTTATTCATTAGATTTGGTTTAAAGATATGTATTTCACTCTGACTGTGCAAAGAGGTTTTGGTTCAGTGCACATCTCTTTGATTATATTGTAAACTATAAACTAGCACACACAGCATTCCTTGTTGTTTAAGTTTAAACTACCCGGTCCCTTTTTGGCGTAATTGGGGTAACTCTCCCTTGATTGAGGACTGCAGTATTTCATGCCATACAGGTACTGCCTTTGACATTTCCATTGCAGTGCCTCTTTCATAGACACTGTCCTTGGAAAACCAAAGGACCACCCGCCAGACCAGAAAAAAACTCCTGATCTGGTGGGTGGTTGGTACACAAGTTTGGCGGTGCAGGAGCGGGGTGGTCCTGCTCCCGCACCGCCAAACTCATAATAAGGCCCTATATCTGCTAGTCTGTGTGTTGTAAGACTGTATGCCAACTGTGTGGGCCTGCATGTGTGTTATCTCTGTGCAGAAACATTTCAGTACAGGGATACTTGCATATCTTTTGGTCTGTATGCTGTGGTGGCTATGTTTCTGGTGGCCTATTTGAATAGGTGCCCTTATATTCATTGGTCTCTGCACCAAGGGGACTATATCTCTGCTGATATTTGTGCACTAGTGCAGGTACGTCTGGTGGTGTGTATACCCGGGTGCCTGTAGATGAATTTCTTTGTGCACAGGAGTCTTCAGATGTTGCCCTGTCTGCATATGTGAAAATAATTGAAACTATGTCATCTGAATGTTGCATGTCTCAGATTGCATTCACCATAGAAAAGCCACACCTAGGTACAGAATAAAATTGAACGGGATTCCCAGATGGAATTCCGCTCTCTCAATCAGGAGTGCCCCTTTGAAAGAGATGTAATGCTCCCCTGCCAAGCAAGCACCCGCCATATCTCCCACCCATTCCCTGGACTAACCGTCTTCCAAGACACTTTGGGAGCATGTAATGTTCCTTCCTCTCTCCCTAGCAACCACCTTATCCAGGCTCTCACCCTGCACCCTGTGGCGAAATAAATGCCATGCTGAATTCCGCTGGTTAAAAAAGGTCGGTATAGTTATTGCCCATCCTGTATGAATTTAACTTGTAATTACACAGTATTGGTGGGGTGTTACCTACTGGCTTTGTCAGTGCTTGCACTCATACCCTGGTAGAGCAATTAGCAGTACTAATATCGACACAGAGTCGCAAATTCCTTGGTCGTACATCTGGCCGCCTGTGTTTTTCGACAGCAAAGCAAATGTTCTTGTATTTCCTGCCTTGGGGATGTTTTTTTTCTTGGGGTTGGGGCTACTGTCCAGATTACCCAAGTGTCAGGTTTTTAGTATCTGCCTACACATATATCTACTCTAAGTTATCAACCTCAATTACATTGTCAAGGTGCGTGGATGTGGAGTTAGAATACTGAATCTATATTACCCTGGGGGTGTGTGTGCTGACATTGATAATATAGTAGAAACAGATATTTTTGAGCCAATATATTTGCAGGTAGATATTTCTGGAGTCTATGTTTTGACATGAAACCCGTCTGTGAAGGAGTTACATGGTTGAGTGGGCATAATTTGTCTTATGAGTGACTGACGTTCCATGTCACTGTCCTCCCTCTTCCACTTTCATGGGATTAACTATTTTAGACTTCTGAGGTGATGGAGCCCTTTGACCTTGACCATCAGCACTGTTTGGCAGAAACAAAATGTGAAACTGTGTTTATTGCACTGAATATATCCTTATGTGGAATTGCACAGTCTGCAGGCCGATTATCTTTGCAATCTCCTCTGAAGCAATCAGCTATTATTTTCATTACTTTCACACAATGCTCTCCCTGGCTCTATCAATGTATTGCAATCCTGTATCATAAGTATAGGAAATCTTACGATTAAGTGGGTGTACTCCCAGGATAACGCATTAAAGCTTGATAGGTCAGTCTAAATCATTTTTTTACTTTATCTCCAAGTCTATTTGGTCCAAATGTATTTCAGAAATTCTAAGACAGAAATCCAAAGAGTTCCCTAAAAAAAATCCTATGGCAGCAATATGGCTGGAAACTTCTTATAGCATCACTACTGATTCTCTTTTCTCCTTCTTATAGCTTGTAACAAGATAGGTATCCTTGATTGCTTTTGATCCTGTGATCACTGAGACTCCAACCACCTTATAATCTAATAAGCAAACTTTGCCGTATCTAAACGTTTCCGCCAGGACTGTACTTTAGGGATATTTGAGCCAGGGGCTCAGGTAGGTACCTATGAAATGTACCTGGATACTGTCAGTGTCCATGAAACCAGTAGCAATTCTCTTTTATCTCTACAGAAGCACCAAAGAAGGTCATCTCTCTGATCTTCTTCATACCTACCACCCAATTGGAGTGTAAGCTAAAAATACCATGTCTTGGCCACAGACTTGTCAGACAACCATCTTGGGAAAATAACTTTTCGTTTGTATATTTCATATGCCTGTGACATGAGCTATAGATATCAGTGAACTGCAGATCTGTGCACATCAAAATAATGTATGGTCATTCATTAAAACAGTTTTATAACTTTCTTCATCCTTTGCTCCCAAGTTGTCAGTCCTTTTGTGGTATGGTCAGACCGGCATGTATTCTACTTACATTTAATTCTTGAAGAATCCTTCAGGAGTGATGCTCGATTTGTCCAAATGTTCTCAGAAATATGTTCTTATAGACGCAGACTGATAATTGTTGCTTTCCTTTTCCCGTTTTTAGGTCAAAGCCAGGTTTGCTAACGACTTCTTGTGGACATTCTGAAAGATTTTCTGGGAATGCATCCCCCCCCCCAATGCGGTTTATTTGCTGGATTTATTTTCTATTTTTTGGTTTCTATTTGCTGGATTTGTTTGTTTTGGGCTGTCCAGCTTGAGTTTGTCCCTCGTGTGGAGTATAGCCAATTTACTGTATACTTTCACGAGTGCTCGTTTTCTGTAAACAGGCCTGTAAATCTTGTTCTTGTAAAATTTGCTGTCAGGCTCTGTCTTCTGAGGGAACGGTGTGTTTGCTTTTCTTTCTCTGACTTCAACGTGAGATGATTTATGCGACAATATTTCTGTGAAAAGCAAAGGCTTTTTTCTAGCACCCAGCAAAATGTAAATGCTTGCTATCGAACTGTGCAGATATTTCAGAATATATCAGAATTAGGAAAGTACAAATGAAGCTAATTTTGGGGAAATTCTGAAGTTTGGTGGCAACAAATATTTTCATACGATCAAAACAAATCAATACACTAAGTGATGACATTTCCACACATTATCGTTTGTATGCTAAATACTTTTATCAGTAAAACTGTATGTCTGTGCAAATGTATGTGAAAACAGAAGGGGGCTGGCTCTAATCAGCAAGGCCGAGCCTATAACGTAAACAACAAGAGGAGAATGCCAGTGCTGATAATAATAACTTAGAACTATAATGAATCCTCCATAAACTGAAAATCAAATTCAGAAAAGGGAATGCTTCTTAGTTGCAATTTTATTGTATATTCAATGATGTTTTATAAAAACCATTTTTACATTTGAAAAAGAGACATTGAAGGAAACACAAGAATGCAAAACGGACACAAGAAGATACAATTAATGAGGAATGAACCACCATTCGATACTACAGTCATATCACTTTCACCAGACATTCAAAGCATACAACCTACTCTCACACATACCATATGTACATTATCTACAATAGGAAAACATAAAACTGATACTGCCTTTGTATGAACCAAATGTTTGTAACTTGTACTGAAAGAATAGAAAACCATCAAGAGTTTTTTCAATTTCAAGCAATCTTGGTGAATTAAATGCAAATAGATAATATGCAACAAATGGCGAAATATCTGTGCAGAGAAGTACTCTTAGATCAATTGGCAGACCAGTAAGGGGATGGGCCTACGCGTTTCGAATCTCTTTTAGTTCTTTGGAGATTCTCATCAGGGCCTCGGGTAGCACCTAAGTTGCTGGCGGTGGTCCAGGGCAGAGGGATGTTAGAGGCGGAGACCAGTCAATCGCTCTCAGGAGAGTAAAGTGTCCTTGCGCTGAGGAAACCAACGATGGGTGAAAGGTGCCAGGTTGACAGAAGCCGAGGAAGTTGGGCGTAGTGTCTTTCTGGTAAGGAAGGCACAAAATCCTTCGGGGTCACGGGGGTGAAAAGCCCTGTTTTAATCAGGCTGACTCGGCAGAGGTGGCAGCGTTAGCACAAGCAGGCAGAAGTCGAGTGTGCTGTGCCTTTATACTGGAAGGATTTGCGAACTCCTTCACGACACAAAGGTGAAAAGCTAGTCTTAAATCAATCAGACTCGGCACCGGTGGCAGCGTCAGCACAAGTCGGCAGAAGTCCGGTGTGCAGGTTACGGAGACGGAGCCATCGGATTGCTGCAGCCGGTCGGCGTCGCGAGGAGCACTAATCACTCGCGCATGCGTATAAAGGCACAGCACACTCGACTTCTGCCTGCTTGTGCTAACGATGCCACCTCTGCCGAGTCAGCCTGATTAAAACAGGGCTTTTCACCCCCGTGACCCCGAAGGATTTTGTGCCTTCCTTACCAGAAAGACACTACGCCCAACTTCCTCGGCTTCTGTCAACCTGGCACCTTTCACCCATCGTTGGTTTCCTCAGCGCAAGGACACTTTACTCTCCTGAGAGCGATTGACTGGTCTCCGCCCCTAACATCCCTCTGCCCTGGACCACCGCCAGCAACTTAGGTGCTACCCGAGGCCCTGATGAGAATCTCCAAAGAACTAAAAGAGATTCGAAACGCGTAGGCCCATCCCCTTACTGGTCTGCCAATTGATCTAAGAGTACTTCTCTGCACAGATATTTCGCCATTTGTTGCATATTATCTATTTGCATTTAATTCACCAAGATTGCTTGAAATTGAAAAAACTCTTGATGGTTTTCTATTCTTTCAGTACAAGTTACAAACATTTGGTTCATACAAAGGCAGTATCAGTTTTATGTTTTCCTATTGTAGATAATGTACATATGGTATGTGTGAGAGTAGGTTGTATGCTTTGAATGTCTGGTGAAAGTGATATGACTGTAGTATCGAATGGTGGTTCATTCCTCATTAATTGTATCTTCTTGTGTCCGTTTTGCATTCTTGTGTTTCCTTCAATGTCTCTTTTTCAAATGTAAAAATGGTTTTTATAAAACATCATTGAATATACAATAAAATTGCAACTAAGAAGCATTCCCTTTTCTGAATTTGATTTTCAGTTTATGGAGGATTCATTATAGTTCTAAGTTATTATTATCAGCACTGGCATTCTCCTCTTGTTGTTTATGTGCAAATGTATGGTCATTTCAATTGAAAATGTGTTGCCTGTATTAGTAGTGAGCTACCACACCATCCATACTCCACATCACGCCACTCCACTCCACTCCACAAAACTCTACTGTACTTTATGCCTTTCCACTCTACTCCACTCAACACACACCACTCCATTCTACAACACTCCACTCCACGACATGCCACTCCATGTCAGTCCACTCTACATCATTGCACTCTGCAACATGCCACTTCACTCTACGGAATGTCACTCCACTATAAGACATGCCACTTCACTCTATACCAATCCACTACATACCCCTCCACTCTAAGACATGCCACTCTATGTCACAACACTCTACTCTACTCTATCACACCACACTCTCCGTCACTATACTCTATACTACTCCACTCTATGACACGCCACTCTACGCCAGTACGCCATGCCACTCCACTCCGCCCCACTGTGACACTTTAATCCACTCTGTGACACTCTACGACACTCTATGCCCCTCAACTTTACGACACTCTACTCCACTCTATGCCACTCCACTCTACAACACTCTGCTCCACTCTGTGGCACTACAGCTCTCTACTCCACTCTATGCCACAACACTTTACTCCATGGCACACTACTCTTCCAAAATGCCACTCTGTCATTCCACTCTATGCCATTATATGCCACTCCACTCTATGACTCTCCACCTTACGACACTTCACTTGACGACACTCTATTCCATTCTATCAAACCTCGTCTACAGGACTCCATGTACTTTACTACAATCTACACCACTCAACTCTATGCCACACCACTCTAGGACAAGACACTGTATGGCACTTCACGCTATGACACAACACTATACTCCACTCTACTGTACAACACTCTATTACATATTCCACTCCACTTTATGACACTTAAACCACTCTAATCTACGCCATTCCACTCCGCTCCACTCTGACACTTTACTCCACTCTGTGCCACTCTACTACACTTGACTCCATTCTACAACACTCTATGCCCCTCAACTATACAACACTCTACTCCACTCTATGCCACCCAACTCTATAACACTCTGCTCCACTTTGTAGCACTCTACTCCACTCTATGCCACTCCATAACACTTTACTCTATGTCACACTACTCCTCCAAAATGCCACTCTGTCATTCCACTCTACGCCACTCAATGCCACTCCACTTTACAACACTCGACTCCATTCTATGCCACTCCACTCAATGACACTTCACCTTAAGACTCCACTCTATTCTGCTCCACTCTACGACACTCCACTCTATGACATTCCACTTTACGGTACTCCACCTTACGACACTTCACTTGACGACACTCTATCCCATTCTATGAAACCTCTTCTATAGGACTCCATGCCACTTTACTCCACTCTACGCCACTCAAATCTACAGCACTCTACTCCACTCTACACCACTCCACTCTACCACGCTTTATGCCACCCCACAACACTCTACGTCCCTGCACTGTATGACACTCTACTCCTTCCATGACACTCCACAACACTCTATGCCACACCATTCTTTGACACTCTACTCCACTCTATGCCACTCCACTCTCCGACAAGCTACTCCACTGTACACTACAACACTGCAGTCCACTGTATGCAGCTCCCTCAATGCCACTCCATGCCACTTTACTACATTCGATGCCACTCTACTCTACTCCACTCGACACTACTCTATGACACTCTAATCCACTCCACTTTATGACACTCAAATCCACTCTACGTCACTACGCCCTCACTTTATGCCCTTCCAATCTCTCCACGGCACTCCATGACACTCTATGCCACTGCACACTATGCCTCTCTGTGCCATTCCACGACACTCTGCACCACTCCACTCAACGCCACTCCATTCTATGACACTCTACTCCACTTTATGCCACTCCACTCTATGGCAATCTACGCCACAACACCGGACTCTGCCGCACACAACTACCTCTATGCTTCTCCATGCACTTTACTCCAATCTATGCCACTCCACTCTATTCTATGACACTGTACTCCACCGTACGCTGCTCCACTCTACGACACTTTATGCCACTCCACTCTACGCCACTTCACTATACAGCAATCTACTCCATGCTACTCCCCCCAAACCACTCTATGCCACTCCACACTACTCTACTGTACGCCACTCCACACTCCTCCATTCCAATCTGCGCTGCTCCATGACACTCTACTCTACACCACTTCATTCTACGACACTCCACTCCATGTCACTCTCCTCTATGCCACTAACTTACAGCCATGCTGAACAATAGCCGAGCTGGTGTACAGCATAACTAAAACACATTGGCTAAGTCAATAGCTTTTGCATAGGTGAGACCTACTGGTTTACCAATGCTTGTTTATTCTATTTTGCTTTGCTTGTCTTCTCTCAGTGTTTGGGAGAAGACAAGAGTAAGACAGATCTAACAAGAAATGAGGTCTGGGCCCCCTGCACTTTGAGTACTATTACATTTGTGTTGACTGCAGTTTTCTTCTCAGTAGCTCCAAGAAAGGTATTTGACTAGATGTAAATTGTTACATGCTTTGACATCTTGGGAGACGGAAGACCAATTGTTTAGTGCAAGGTGTAAAAAGATACATATTATGCTTGTAGCAAAAATTATTAGGAAAGTCTGCCCACAGGCCTGGATTCCAAACTATAGAGGTGCAGAGGGCAAACACACATCTTTTCCTGGGCAAAGTGAAATACAGATAGGTGGGAAATAATCTGATCTAGCATCCTAATCGATGTCTTCACCTTCTAACATAAAATGGTATAACTGGTGCTACTCGCTTATTTAGGTTGAATAGGGCAATGATCTTAGTGGAGTAAACAAGTACAAGCATCTCCAGTGGAATTGGAAGTAAGTTATTTAGGACAAGGATGACTGCTTTTGATCAAACCTTTTTGAAGCAGAGCAGTTTTTATTAGAGGGACGATAAGTAATTAAGATGGTAAGTCTGGGTCCTAGAGACCTGAAGAGACGTATTTATGCAGGTTTTGCTATAAGGCCTTCCAAACTTCAGCCAGCAGAAGAGCTGAAATATGTGGTCTAGTGTTAACTAGGGAACAAGTAATAATTCTAGCTTCACTGAAATGTGTGATGCTGAACAACACATTATATTTCCCTGCACCTCAGTTCCATATCTGCTAAAATGGGGTTTGATTAGAAACAGGTTGAACCCCAATATTTAAGACAAGTCTAAAAAGAAAATACATTTCATTACGTCTTTCATCGGTTCAATTTCGAGCGCCTTCGAAGATATATCTGTGGAGTTTTGCTTGTCTAACAACATGTATGCAGAAAACATGGTAATGAGATCTTTCTCGAACCATCAATCAATGGTGAATTTATGAAGTCTGATGCACTTCTTGATCATGCCTTCGACAGTGATAGCGCTCAGTCCTCTGCTGTCCAACAGCGGTATAATGGGCTGGATCTTAGTTACGAGTGGGTTATAGGGGTTATCTGGATGAGGTCGTGCAGATGCTCACAGAGCAGATGAGGATGTCCCCATTCATGACCACCTGGGGAAGATGAATACCTTAATGTCCTGCGACTGCCATTAGCTCATAACAAACACGTTGGAGCATATAGGCCGCCCTTTGCGACAATAATGTAATCTCATTAGTCAGAGGAACACCTGGTGACCTCAAAGATGGTTATATACAAGTCTGTGGTTTGCAATCCTGCCTAGCACAATCATGGTTTATGGAACAAAGGTGTATAAAAGGATTAAACCAATTTTTTTTATTTTCCACAATGAAAAACAATGATGAAACAGCCCTGATCCACAGACCAAAGCGACAATAACTTGATCAAATTCAAGTCCAGGAATTTGAAGGTCTTCCAAACTGTTAGGAAGAGGTGTGGCGCCGCGGCCAGGGTGACTGACGCTGGATGCTGGGGATCACAGGTTCAATCCCTGGCTCCGGCGGCAGGGGCCTGCCCAGCACCATGTGACTCTGGGCAATAGCTTGCTTAATTTTCCCAACGGCCCCCAGCGCCGAGATACCACAGCGGGGGTGATTTGTGCGCTATACAAGTACTGGATTTCCATTTATAGAAGAGCAGCAATGCTGTGGAAGTGGGAGATGACGGATTATAGAACTGATAGTCTGTAAACTTGATATATTACTAAAAGCAAACAGTAATCTTGTGTGACCATTGAGCACTTTGTCTGAATGCTGTGGGCCTGCCCCAGATGTTAGTCAAGCCCCTTTTCACAGATGATGCTTGAGCTCAACTGAGCTGAAGAGGAATTCAGCAAAGCTTCCTGGACTGCCCTAGTGGAAGATCTCTGTTCATGACGTTTGTCAAGACTGCACTGCCTTGCTTAGATATTAGCGCCCACAGCTGTGGGCAATAACAGATGCTAACCACCTATCCATGGGGAGTGGGGGGGTATTTCTGTGAAGCAAATGGCAATGAGGTTTTGAGACAATGCCAAAACCTTCAACTTCTGGTTCACTGTTTCATGCTAACAAGTTGCAACTGCTGCCTGCTAAAGCTTACCAATTCTCTCTCCTCCGCTATCCCACAACTCCCGCACAACAACCTATTTGTTAGGCTTTATTCAGGTTACGCAATAATACGGATAGCACATGACCTCATCAGCCTCCCGTCCAGCCTCCAACTGTCTTCTCTCCTCAGTGTTCCACTTCCCGCGAACCCACACTCTACCCGCCGGATATTCCACATGGGAACCCAGGTAAGAGTGAAGAACATAACACTCTTATTTATTTATTCAGAGTTTTATATAGCGCGCAAAGATCTTTGCAGATATCAGAGCGCTTTACAGAAACAAGGGTGAGGATAGCAGGAGGGTGACGCAACATAAAGTTAGGTGCAGTATAAGTTCAATATCATGATCAGATAGCAGTCATGTGCTGATAAAATATCAAAAAACAATCAGGTAAACGATAATCTCTTCTCTCACAGCCTCTTCCCTACCTGTAGCAAATCCTACTCTCTCCCCACCTGCGATCTGCCAGGCCCTCACTACACATACCAGGCGTCTATAAAACACTGGGGCATATTTACATGGCAATTGTGCCACAAGAACATCACTTTTAACGCCGTTCCTATGGTGCAACGCCCTGCTACATACTTACAAAGAGGCATTAAGTAACTTTTTGTGGCTTAAAGCAGCTTTGTAAATATAGTACCCTTTCAAGCAGGTATGTGTGTGAAATGGGTGCTGCTTTGGGTGTTCCACTGCAACAACTATTGCTTTTTGACACTGCCCCAGATTTACAAGGATCTGTAACATAAACAATCATTAAATAATGATGATTTGCTACTTGTATTATTCTATCTATTATTATTATATGCTGCAATCTGCTGCACACATAAACGTAACAAATCGCCATTATTGACTGTTTATGAGCAACACAGGCCCCCTTGCCCTATGCTGCAAGGGGGCCATAATTGGTACTAGGCAGCCAATTTTAGAGCCAGCGCTAGGAAGAACACTGGGGTGTGCCGTATTGCAAATATGGAGGATCCCTGCATTTTGAAAATGTCAGAGTGCGCGCTCCCAAACTTGGCGCATATCCGTGCTCCGACATTTTATTGTACATATGCAGCACTGCTTTTTAAAGCTGCTCATCTCACTTGTAGTTTACCACCACTCAACCCTTAATTTGCTTCAAAGAATGGAAGCTTCCGAGTCTTTAATAAGGAAGAATAAGAGGAGTGAGTAATGAAGCTAGTTGCACCCTCTCTCTGCTGAGCTAGGATTCGGGTGCGGGCAGAACGTTTGATAAGCAGGCAAATAACCCTTGTTAATACCTGCATGGCAAGGAACACAAATGAATGTCCAGTTATCACTCCACATTTATTTATTTATTTATTCAGAGTTTTATATAGCGCGCACAAGATCTTTGCAGATATCAGAGCGCTTTACAGAAACAAGGGTGAGGATAGCAGGAGGGTGCCGCAACATAAAGTTAGGTGCAGTATAAGTTCAATATCATGATCAGATAGCAGTCATGTGCTGATAAAATATCAAAAAACAATCAGGTAAACGATAATACAAGACGATACTTAGTCTTTGATCCAACTACAATAGAAATCAGGAGAACTTAGGCTAAAGGGTTGGCTTATGACAATATCTAAAAGTTACAAAGAATAAGGGGTAGGGACATCGAGTTTCAGCAAACTAACGAGAATAGTCTAATAATAGGTGGTTAGTGAGAATAAGATATTATTTGACATTAGACAATCAGGTAGCCAAAGGTACCATTGTGGTGCGGAGTCTCTGATCAACAAACAATACAGTTCAGGTGTACTTAGCCATAAGGATGGCTTTCACCGCTTTCTTGAAGAGGGCCGAGGAGGAGATAAGTCTGGTTTCAGGAGGGAGTGTGTTCCAGATCCTGGGTGCCATTCCTGAGAAGGAGCGTTTGTACGTTTTTTCCTTCCGGAATCTGCGGGGTTTCAGGAGTAGATTTTTTGTACTTCTATTGGATCTCGATCCACCTTTGAAAGCACAAGTAGCTTATCCATTGTTGAATGGTGAACTTCATCTCATCCAATGGCAGGTCTTTAAATATGTCTCAAGCATATTTAGCTGAAAAAGTGGCCCAATCCCTATCTGCTTTCTGATACTGATTTTATTTTAACTGCCCTTTTTTGTAAAGAACTACATTCCACCTTACAGAAGGATCAGATCGACAAACTGGCTGGGCTCTGTTTCTGTGTGGCTACGGACGCGCTCTGTTAACCTCCCACTTCGTCTCAGATTCTCTCGGCTTCCGGCTTCTGGGTCAGTTTCGGTGTCGTTGGCGTTGCTATAGCGGCTGCACCTGCTCTCATTTTACCACTTTCAGCGTGCGGTAAATAGGAAAATCCGTGGACTGCAGCCCAGAGATCCGAGGAGACCCGAAGAGACCCCATCTGTGAGCGCCGCAGTGGACCGCGAGCCCAGTGGGCAGCGCGGGAGGTGCGCGCTCTAATTAGTGAGACGCCCCGCAGTGGTGGCAGTGTGGGGATAGAGTCCCCCATACCCCAAAACTGCGAGAGTAAACAACGGGCATAATCATTAAGGAGGCTGCTAGGATTAGAAGCGTCAAGGAGAAAATTACACCCTTGAAGACAACGAGGAAACATAAAAGCCACAGCAAGCCCAAGGTGGTGATTTTCTGAGTGGTTGGTGCTTGGAAAAGTGAGTTCTTATTGGAGAAGTGGTGGAGGAAGAGCACGGCCCACAGAACAGAGGTAAGTGAAAAAGTAAATTTTCCCTCCTTAATAACTGTAATAAGGGGAGCTATATTAAGTGTATATGACACAGGGGCGGCAGTGCACCTAGGAACTGTGGAAAACTAAAGAAAGTGAAGGAGAAAACTGCCCTAAAACTTTGTACCTCTGGAAGTAAGGCGTTAAGGGGAGCAAAAAGCTATGGCCCTAGGGAAAAATAAACCACGTAAAGCCCCAAAGAAACCCAAGAAATAAGGCAATAGATGCCCCGGGACGGAGTTCTCAACGGAATTACCCAAAGACTCAAATAATGTAATAAGTGTTACGGCGACACCCACCGAAAATAAAACACCAGTGATGGGGTCTACCCCGCCTTCAGGTACAATCAAACAGAAGGTGCTGTTGACCTCTAAGTCAGCAGGCGCAAAAGTTAGATCGGCAGTCTCAAATCTATTAAAGACTTTTTGGGCAAGCATTTTAAAGTGAAGGAGACATCAGAAAGGGAGATGAATGTGGTGGAGTCTACGCAAATTACAGAGGACCTGGCAATAAATGCGGAATCCTTGAATCAGACAAACTTTGATATCGCAGAGATCTCGATGGAACCACGTTTGTTTTCCTTCCCTCGGTTGTTTTAGTCATTAATTACTCAGGACATAGAAGTAGAGGTGGAGGAGGAATAAAGTGAAATCCAGAGTAAATCCTTGCGGGAGGAAGACTTTGCCCAAGGGGAATTTAGTCTCAATGCGAAAGAAAGACTAGCAAATGCCAATGCTGTCCATACGGATTTATCAGGTCTACCCCTGCATAGTCTGGAGGTGACAGGTTCTTCGAGTTTATCAATGCTCGAGGTTATATTGACGCTCCAGAAAACCTTGCAGGGTATCCTAGAGGTTTCAGTTTTGAATAATGAAATTTTAAAAACACAAAGTAACCAGTTTAAGAATATAATTGGGGAGCTGATTCAGATTAAAGGCCAAATGCATTCCCTAGTAAGACCTGTAGAGATTAAAGCAGATGAGGTGGAAGAAGTGACAAGAGGGAGCAGACCCAAAGAGGATGAGCCTACAGTATATATTTCTCGTTGCCCCATGATTATAAAGAGATATGGTGAAAGGTGGAGGTTTCCCAAAGAGGAGGAAGGGGAAACAGGTCCCATGTATAAGTGAGGTAGCAAAACAACAGGAGAACGGGAAGGAGGCAACCCCCGATCTAAGTCCTAGGGACAAGGTAGTGATACCCGAAACAAAAAAGCTAACCTTCGCAGACATAGGAGCAAGTACCCTTAGACCTGAGGAACAATTTAGGTGGGAATCAGGGAAAAGTCTGGTAAAGAGTGTGAAGGTTCCCTTGAGGAAGTACCCGGGGAGGAAGGAGGAGGTAGCACCTGAATGGCGGATGGAGACGTCCATTGGTGAAGGGCCCAGTAACCCAACCCCGGGGAAAGGCTGTAGGAATAGGGGTAGAGTAGAAGTTAATATGAAGAGAAGGGATGAAAGGCCAAATGAAAGTCTAAAAACCCTACAGACAAATAGGACCGTGGATACCTGGCTATTTTTAGAACCTATTGGACAGGGAAAGGGGGGGAGGGTTAAGAAATTAAAGCCTCTAAATCGCTCTCAGCTACTCTTGTCATTTGCAAAATGCCCCAGCTTAAAACATGTTAGAACAGATGATCTAAAGAAGTGGGGTTTTTGGTTACAAAGGTGAAGAAATAACAAAGGTTCTTCTCCACTCAGCACTAATAAAAGTTGCAATGGAAAAAGCAGAAGCTGAGATGTTAAGTGAAGAAATTAGAATACTAAAGAGAGGATGTGACAATGGATTATCAAGGGAAACAATTCCTTAGAAACCATGTGGGGTTGGGAGAACGGCACATAAAACTGATCATCTCGGGACGGGGTAATGAGGAAGCCCTGGAAATCACTATAATTACTAAAAAGTTAGGGTGGGGGGAGGAAGATGTCCTGGTTGGAAATAGGTACAGAGAATTGGCTTATATGGACTGTGAGGAAGAGGGGAACTTGAGTAACATTGACTAGGAAATTGGGTCGTTGCGCAACCTTTTCATCTTGTCCTGGAATGTTAATGGTTACAAAAGAGTACGGTTGCAGGAAGGCTTTAAAAATATCCTTGGGAAGACCGATATTGTTTGCTTACAGGAGACCTGGCTGTGCGACGAAACCCCCGTCACTGAAGGCTTTACTCACAATGTAAAACCTACAAGAAAGAACCAAGTAGGTAGGGCAAAGGTGGCCAGATGACGTTGGTTTCCACAAGGATAGCGAGAGATATACATCTCCTTGAACTAAAGTGTAATTGGGCATTAGGTAGCAGAGTGCTGATTCTAAATAACAACATAGGTGGTGGAGGCCTATGCATTATAAATGTGTACATACAGAAAGGGGAAAAAAATTAGTATAAAGCGGAGCTGGAAGGTTTAAAAAAGGATTTAGAGGATTTATACTAAATTCACCGAAGAGATGTGCTCCTAATACTGATTGATTTTAACCATAGACTAAATCCGCAAAAAACTTACGCCTGGCATAGCGACTTGCTAAGAGCGTATATAGAGTTTGTAATGTTCACCAGTAGTGACATCTCAAATCAAGACATGGAGCTTGGCCAGCTGCTGGAGGCTATGGGTTTGGTCTGTGTTAATGGTAGAAAAGAAACGGAGCGGCCCACAAAGCGCACCTTTAAAATAGGCAGCAAATGTGCCCTATAGACTATGGGGCAGATTTATGAAGGGCTTGCACCACGTTTATGCCGCCGTTGCGTGACGCAACGGCACGGAAACGTGGTGCATCCCTGCGCCCTATTTACATCTAGGAGATGCGTCACGTTGTACAGCACTGCGCCATGAGGAGGCGTTCCTGCGCAGGGGGGGCGTTCCTGCGCAGGAACGCCTCCTGAAAGTGGCTGAGTGACATCTATGAGATTTCACTCAGTCACTTTCAGGGGAATGCTGCGTCAAAACCCTGCGCCTGCTTGAAGCAGGCGTAAGGCAGCATTGAAAGAATAGGCCCCCCCAGAGCATTGCTGGAGCTGCGTCGCGCTTGAGACGCAACTCTAGCAATGCGCCACATTTCCGGCACAGATGCGTCACGCATCTGTGCCGTTTTTGCCCCATGGTGCGCCGCATCATAAATGCGGCGCACCATGGGTGGTATAGCTGTGGCGCACTGTGGCGCATGTTAACTGGCGCATCCCTCGGGATGCGCCAGTTAACATAAATCTGCCCCCAAGTTTTTACCCAGGCATGGTGCTTCCACTTAATACAACACTTCGAAATACTCAGGGTAGAGGGTAGTGATCACTTCCCAGTATTGATGGAACTGCAGGTAAACAGGGACCCGCAGAGACAGAAAGTGTTACAAGTAGATGTTGAATATCCAAAGCGACTTACAACCCGGATTAGTGAAGAATATATAAAGAAACTGAGCGCATTCCAGATAATAGTCGATTTAGAAAATCTACCACCAGGGGAGGATATATCGTGGTATGAGGATATAATAAGGCAACTGGTAGAATGCCTCAGGATAAAAATCAAACGGGGAAACTACGGTTTAGTCAGTAAAGCTAAATTACATCTAAATAATAAACCATGGGTTGACGAAGACTGCCGGAAAGTAAAGAAGTAGGCTGCTATTAGGCAATATGAAAGATGCCTTAGGCGTAGCTACAATGATGCAGCATCACTAGCACTTAAGAAGTTGAGGATAAAATACAAGGCAACTATTAGAGAAAAAAAAGATCCTTTAACCCCTTCGATGCTCATGACGAGCTCAGCTCGTCATGAGGCACAGTGGAGCTGTGCTTATGACGAGCTGAGCTCGTCATGAACTCAGGCATTTTCAATTTTTTCAGCACAGGAGGGGAAAATGCACAGCAGCGATGTGGTTAAAGAAAAATGCTAGATGACCTTACTTGAGGCAATTGAAGAAAAAAATGGCAAAGGCTTTTGGAAAATGATACAGGAATGTACAGGGAAAGCGGTAGGGACCCTGCAATGTTCTGTCCCAGAGGATAAATTGGTAACCTACCTTGAGGAAATCTATGGCAAATGGCCAAGGAGGGGAGAAATATCATCTACTAGCTAGCCAGGAGTCAGGGAAGAAGTAATAGTGCAGTTCTCCCCAGGCCATATTGAGACCATTATAGCTGTATTAAATTTAACACATGCTGCCGGCCCAGATAATCTACCTGCAGTCATTATAAAAACGAATCCAGACTGGTTGGCAGATTTCTTCTCAAAGATGTTTTTGAGAATATTAAATACAGGAATTATGCTAGATAGTTAGAAAGTGGCTATCATTAGACCGATACATAAAAAGGCAATGTAAATTCCCCTAAAAATTATCACCTAATAAATCTCCTAGATATTGGGGAAAAAGTATTCTCCAAAGTAATCCTAGGTCTGCTGAAAGATTGGGCAGAAGATAACCTGATAGTACTCCCAGAACAAGGTGGATTTAAAGAAGGGCATTCAATGGGGGACCACTGTTTTGCTCTCTGGGCGGACGCGCAGAAGTCGATAGAGAAGAGGGGTAATTTATTTTGCCTCTTTGTGGACTTCCGCGCTGCATTTGACTTTGTGGGTAGGGAGCAGCTATGGTCAACCTTGGTAGGTTATAAAATACACGATGATCTGCTAGCCGTTATACAGGCCTTACACACAGATAACTGGGCCCAGGTAATCTTGGATGAGGAGGGAGGATTGTCTGGGAGGATCCAGATTGGAAATGGTCTGAGGCAGGGGTGGGCATTAGCCCCTTTGCTTTTTACCCTGTTCATAGACGATTTACCCCTGAAATTAAGAGAGGTCAGAGGGGCTAGTCCAAAATTAGGAGGTAATCATATATCCTGTCTGCTATATGCAGATGACCTGGTGATTGTGGACCAGACAGAGATAGGTCTTCAGAGAAAATTAAACATGTTTAATGAATACTGCTTAAATAAAAAACTAGTAGTGAACATGGAAAATACCAAAATAGTATGTTTCGGTAGAAGCAAGATTAGGTTCCCTTGGTGTCTTGGTACAGAATTACTTGAGAGGGTAACAGACTATAGATACCTGGGAATATGGTTTACGAGCAATCAGAAATGGTCTACCCATCTGGAAGCTTTAAAAATGAGCGCAAAAGCTTCTGTGAAAGGTCTAAAAAGATTCAATAGCGTTTATGGTGAAATGTCAGATGGGCCGGTTATAAAGGCCTACCTAGCAATGGTTCCCGCACAATTTCTATACGGGGCAGAAGTACTTTTTCTAAGTGGGTAAAAATGTTGGGATAAAGAGGCGGGAAATATCCTGAAAAGCTTGTTCTTGCTGCCAAAATCATCAATGGTACAAGCAGCAAGATTAGAGCTGGGATTTACCTCTTGGGCAGTAACTGCCAGTATGGCCCTAATACGTTTTTGGCAGCTCCTAGGGTCAGGGGAGCCCCCCAAAAGAAAATTCCCAGTGGTGTAGAGGTGAAATTGCCATTAGTGAGCTGTCCTGGGCAAAAGAAGCAAGAGCCTCATTAAGAGAAGTGTATGGAGTGCTGGGATTAAAGTTATGCTCGCAGCTAGGACACGCAATATTAGGCAAAAAAGAACTAAGGGCACTGGTAGTCGACATGTCCCGTATATGTGACCGAGAGTATCTCTTGTGGAAAACATCGGTGTCCCATATGACCCAGGCTTGGAAATCAGAAGAACAACAGTATCCCTATTTAGACAGGTTACCGAATTACCGTCTACGACGTGAGGTACTAAAAGTGAGAATCGGAATAAACCCCCGTTATGCAAATAATGGGGTCAAAAATGTCATGATAAATAGTGATGGTAACTGTACTTGTACGTTAGGTACCCCCTGTGATATTGTACATATTTATTTAGACTGTACGATGGTTTTAGATATACGAAAGGAGATTTTATGTCCAATATTAAAAACATATAGGATTATGAATAGGATGCAAGCTGCTAACCTTCTAGTGGAAATGGCAAACTTGTATATAGCCTGTGCTTTGGGGAAATTTATGAGCAAAGTTAGGGTGTTTCATCAGTGTACAGAGTAACAGGTTCAAGCAGTTCCGTTAGTATAAAATGAGATTGCATTTTTAAAGGTTAATAGTAATGTATGTATTTTATTGGAAGATTTGGATATGTATGTATGAACTATTGTGATTTTAATAATTTTAGAAAGATATTTGATTAGTACCTAAAGGATCCCCGTTATCTTTCGTGCAATGATTATGTGTTGCATTTTTTATGATTGTATTATGTTATGTGCTTTTTAAAAGGATTACAAAATGTGTATACTTTTATGGTTGTAACAAACCAAATGAAGTTTTTATTGACAGACACCTCACAGATGCTTCAGAGGACATAGGGTATATGTACATAAAGGAGGAATTGTTAAATGCTATTAAAGTCACATGCAAAAAACCTGGAGGTGAACGAACTGGTCAGCAGGCAAGGATGGTATCTACTGGTGGATACCTCATCTGAATGTCGGATTCCAGAGTTGGCTATGCAGTTAGTAACCATGCCAGTCTGGAAAAAGAACCCTTGCCCCTGATGCGCTGAGATGAGATACTAATCCATTTAAACATTTTCCTACACTGATGGTTTACATCACAATAATTTTAGAGTGAACGTATCTTCCTTCATTGCCAGGTCTGCATTAGATAAAGGACTTTTGCTACAAAACTTAATGGGCCTCAGTTCTCTATCAGGCAGTGGAACGGACAACCCTGCAGACCTTCCCCTGTGCCATCTTTAGCAGAAACCACACATAGGGGTAGATTACGATGGCGGTGAATCTGCATACTCTGGGCCGGTGGAAGCCACCGCCGGCCCGGAGGGTGCAGATTCACCGCTGCGGCAAAGAAAACACCCACTACCAGATTATGATGGCGGTGGGATCAGCGGCGGACAGCAGGTCCGTCCGCCGCTGATCCGCGGGGTGTGGACCGCAATGTGGTGGCGGTGTCTGCAAGACATTGCCAGCCACATTACGATGGGTGCGGGAACATGATTTTCCGCGGCGGCTTTTCCGCCGTGGAAAAGCATGTGTACCTTTACTTCTGGGGGCCCCTTGCGAGCCCCCAGGGTGTTGGGTGGTGGTGGGTGCACATGGGGGGTACCTATGGTACCCCCCTGCAGTTGAATGCACAATGCGGCAGGCACCGCGCGGTGCCTGCCGCTTTGTGCATGCAAATGCACAGCATGCACTTTTAACTTTGCGGCGGGTGCTGCTTCAAGCAGCACCCGCCGCAATGTTAAATATACGGGATGTGACTGCCAGGGTGGCGGTCACATCCTAATTGCAATGGAGGGAACGTCGCTGCCCCTGCGGACGGTCCCTCCACCTCCGGGGTGGCGGACGGACGCAGGTCCATCCGCCATCATAATCGAGCCCATAGTTGGGCAGGCAAGCCAAAGGGGGGTAATTCTATGGCCTACAGGATTTGTAAGCGTAAGGCAGAGATCTATGTGTTCCCAGTTTACTGAGTCGTCTCTAGAATATGTGCTCAATGGCACACGTAGGACTTTGCAAGATGTTGTTTGCTCGGTGACCACAGTGGTGGTCAGTACTCTTCTTTGGGTAGGTGTTCTAGGACTCTGAAACTCAACAAGTACAATTTTGTTACGATGAGAATGACAAAATGTATATCATCCTGCAGAAAATAATATGTTGCCTCTTCATCTAAGCATGGTGTCTTCATGTGAAGAGAGGAGGCTAGCTCCTGGATTCTTTGACAGCCTTAGTGTCAGAGAATGCACTATGGCACGGGTAGATATATGACTCAGAGGGGGTGCTGGTACAACCTACCAGTGTTCAGCCTACCTATCAGCAATTCCATTTGACTCTCTGTATCATAGACATGCACATTTATGTTTAATAAAATATTTCATTTAATGTTTCTTGCATTAGAACATTACATCAAACATGACAACAATGTAGTGCAATGGACTGCAATACAAGAAGATATCCAAGTTGCATACTTCTAGTCCCCTTTCATCCCCATTGGCCTATAGATTGTCTTTTCTCTTTCTGCTTATTACTGACCACATCCTCACACACTTTAATTCTTGCACATTAAAATACAGAATCACCCTGCCCATATAGTTCCACATTTTATAGAATTTTATATTTTCACAGATTACGTTCTGAACTGCTGTGCAACGATCATTCTTCTCAGCCGTGGAAAGAGATGGTCATTATACTCCACTTTGAAGCTGTATTCTCTCCTCACTATTATTAGTTCAATTGGCAAATGTTTCTTGGGATATGTTGGGGCCACCAAATGGCCCATGACTCTTGAAAGGCTTGTTGAATCCAGAGGAACTCTCCAGTCTACTACTCTTGACAGAGCTCTTTTAATCTCTTGACAGAACTTTCAGTATAGTGAACACCCCTAGGTAGCGTGCAAGAGGACTCCTTTTCCGCACCTCTTGGTCTCAAGCCTAAATTGATAAACCTGTATCTGATTGTGTCATTATTAAGTGTACAAAGAGGCCTAGGGACCGATTTAGAGTTACTCCATCACAAATGCAACAATGTACCCTGCCCGCCAAGCCCATTGTCTGCCCACATCATTAGGGCCCGATGTAGGTAATTAAATGTTACCACTTCTTAAATACCGAATGATACCGAATCGGTATTTAAGAAGTGGTAAAATAGAGGGGGGGGGATGTAGGTAAAACAGAATCGGTAAATACCGAATTGTTAAGATTCGGTATTTACCGATTCTGTAAATACCGAATCGGTAATGCCCATTGATTCCTATGGGCATTACCGAATCGGTATTTACCGATTCGGTAAATACCGATTTCAGTAAGGGTGCAGGGGGTGTCACTTTGACACCCTCTAGCACCCCAATTCCGGACTTGTGTGCCATGTGGCACACAGACATGCCCTAAGGGCATGTCTGTGTGTCACATTGCACAGGTGTGCATGCACAGATGTGCATGCACACCTGAATTCGGTATTTTACCACCCAATAGTATTGGGTGGTAAAATACCGATTCTAAAGGGCCTGTGGCACTCTTAGGAGTGCCACCTACATGTGGATTTACCGATTTGGTAAATATACCGATTCGGTATTTTACAGATTCTGTAAATTTACCGATTCTGTAAATTTACAGAATCGGTAAAATATAGGCCCCCTACATCTGAAAACCCATTTACCGGTCGGTAACGGCCGAATTCGGCCGTTACCGGCTGGTAAATGGCCACCTACATCGGGCCCTTAGAGTCTTGTTCACAGACAGGCTTTTCAAGGAAGGCCTCCTGGATCCTAGGCATATAAGCTGGTTTTGAGAAAGGTTTGGGAGCATGGCACTGCCTTCAAACTCAAAATAGCCCTTTCTTTGAAGAGCCATACCAGTAAAAGTGGGTCTTAATTTCAGGCCACAGTTGAAAAGTAGGCGAGCAAGACAAGCACCAGAAGTGATGTAAGCACTTTGCATAGAGGGCAAATGTGGTACAGTCAGCTCTGGAGATAAAATAGGAGCTTTATGTGGAAGAAGAGCCAGTGAGGCAAAGCCAGCAAGTTGGAGCCATAGTTCTCTTTTTGGGGGGGAGGATGGGGGGGGAGAGTTTTATATAGCGCAAACTCGACCCAAAGGAATCAGAGTGCTTCACAAGAGCACCATTAGTGTTACAGGAGGACACATTCATTTTGTTAGGCACGGGGAAATTGTTATTTGAACAGAATCACAGGAAGTTGAGCATCCCTGCCGAGACTCGAACCCGGTTCCCCAACTTGGAGGTCAACCGCTCTAGCCCTTAGGCCACATCCGGTCTTACCGAATGTCTTACCGGTTGTGTTCCACCAAGTGAACGTCTGCTGCTGCTGTTGCCATGCAAATATGCACACATTATGGCGCCAAAGAAGGGACTAAACATACCCCTGTGAACTATCTTGTGAACTATGTGATTTAACAATTGTGATTTGTGGACTCTATATGCAAGATTGCCTTTAGATGCTGCCTGTGTTATTATCGGATTAATTGTGTGTGTTGCCAATCAAGGATTATGTGTAAGGATTGATAGGAACCAATCCACATCTTGGTGGTGTCACTCCCTGTAATGTTATAAGGCATCAAATGTTATGTGATGTGACTTCTGATGTTTTTATTAATTTCGGAGAAATGTCGCCATTGGTTATGGGGCTCAGTTGCAGAAATCATGATAGGATAACACACGTAATGTTAACCACAAACATACACATGCCTTTAAAAAAAAGCCAGTACAATGTTAAATCGAGAAACATTTAAACCAATGTATAAAAAAAGTTTAAAACAAGGAATGAAAATGCAATTTTATTATTTCACAACATGTGAGCTTTGAATGCGCTTTTACAAAACAATACTGTACATACACACTTTTTAAATGTGCATAGAGAATCATTTCTTGGACTCACTCTCAGTGGATTCAAGTACTTCTGGGCTGTTATTTCTCATTTCCTGGAGTTGTCAATACTATGGCTACCGGTAACTCTGGGGCAGGAAAAATCCAGCCTATTTAAAGTTGGACCCTGTGTGTCCACTAAGGAATGGGAATTGCCAGGGGAATCAGTAATTCCGCATCTGATTCACCAAGCAATTCCTAATTTTTGCCTAAACTTTAAGTGTTCAGGAAAAATTTCATAAGTACGCCCCGCTGGAATTAAGAGGGTACTCGTAACAATGGCCATAGTGGATTGAGATGGTAGTCAGAGGCGAACCAGATGCATGCCTTCATAGCTTACTGTCAATGTTTAATGTACAACTTGACTTTAGTGGTTGTAGCATCAGTTGTATTCACATAGGGCCACATGTACTAACGCATTTTCCCATAGACACAGAATGGGATACATCTGGCCCCTAGTCCCTTTTATTTGAAGAACATAAAAACACTGATTCAGGGTCCCTCTGTGCGGCTTCAGAATTTATGTGAAATTGTATATTGCGGCAGTGCTGACCACATAGGGCCACATGTACTAACGCATTTTCCCATAGACACAGAATGGGACACATCTGGCCCCTAGTCCCTTTTATTTGAAGAACATAAAAACACTGATTCAGGGTCCCTCTGTGCGGCTTCAGAATTTATGTGAAATTGTATATTGCGGCAGTGCTGACCGCAGCCCTATGAAGGAGGACGGTTGACCTGAGATTCCTACGGCTATCCTGTAATTGGTTTAACGGCTCCATGGAACCCCATTCAAAATGTCGGATAAGACGTCAGATTTACGTCAATAGCTTTGATCCAGATGGCCAGAATTTTTTTTTAAATTCCAGCAGTGCAAGAAAAGGGAGAATGAACCAAAAATACACATGCCACTTTTAAGGCTAGAACAGATGGTAAGCCTCACTGTCTGGACTTGGCTTTCTCTCACAGTTAAAAAAACAGACAAGAAACCAGGAGAAAGATCTCAGCTAGCACAAACATTGTTTTTCAAAATAACTACTTAACCTGATGCACTGATGAGTGTTGTGCTCATTCAATAAATCTTGGTCACCCATTTGTGGCTCTCTTGCGATAATTTTAATATTGTGTACTTTTTTTGTGATCACAGCACATTACAGCAATGAATTAATAAAATATTAACAAAACCATATTTCAGACCTGTTCTGTTTAAAAATGTTTGCATTGACACGTAGTAATGTCGACCCCTCGAGTGAAATTTGTTAGTTGCTAACATCGCGACTGCGAACATGAGGAGTACAACCACAATAGTACACAACAGTCCGCGAGAAGGATTGCATAGAGGCTTCTTTGACCATTCAAGCGCTTAGCTTTTTGGAACCTAGTCAGTTGTAAAACCAGCAAAATGATGAAAATGGCAATGTTCAGAATTAGGAAGAGTCTGGTGTAAGACGCGGACATCGAAGGAACACTACTTCGAGCCGGCGTCTCCATCTGTGATGATCCTTGCCTGCCTATTCTAAAAGAAGCAATGTTTTTGTGTTTTACGTTCGGAACATCTACAAAATCTAACAAGTCTTGCATCTCCTCCTCTTCATTGACGGGCTGCTCGCCCAAGGCCATCGCCATGGCCTTCTGTCGTGTTTTCTGCTCATTCACCTCGAGTTGTGCAAAAAGGGCCGCGCCTGCATTGATGAACTTGTTGCCCCGGGCTCCTTTCCTACTCTTTTTGGCTTTGCCTTGAGGTTTCTGATGCTGCTGAGAAATGTCAAACATCTTCTCAATGGCTTCCTCTGTGTTCCTTTTGTCTGAAAACCTCAGTAAGCGCTCTGCCATCTTTCTAAAACTATCTGTGTTCCCCACATTGGACAAGATATGCTTTTCCATCTGCTGGAAAACTGGCTTGAAGTGCTGTAGTTTCTGATCCACAATTCTACCATAATCCTTCACCGGTGCCACAGGAGAGTTTGTGATGGCTGAGGTTTTATCAAACAATATCTTCTGGCGGTCTGCATTAACCTCCGCAAATATCGACTGGCTTGGGGTTTCTCCTGTAAAGAGGTAAGCTGCATAAGCATGCTCACTAGTTGCCAAGAACACGTCAACTTGCTGGTAGTCTCCACTGACAGTGAAGCTCTCAACATCCACAGAAGGACCTATAAAGAGGTACACGGCCCTCGTAACAGGTTTTCTGAGACGGGTGGTAACGTTGACATAATTTGTACCGTTGTATGGGTAACCATGTGGATATGGTATGGATGCAATAACAGCTTTTTCACTCTGTCCGGTGTCATCCATCCAGAACATTTTATACAGCCCATCTCTGTGCCGAAGAAAGGCTCCATGCACACCATCTATGGACGCTTCCTCAAATGGCATGTCCACATTGTGGAAGAAGCTAGCAGTCGCTTCAATAGGGCTACCATGTTCCAGGTGGATTTGGTCCACAAGAAGGAGGAGCTGAGGATGGAGGAGCACAAGGTTTCTTTGGATGTTTTTGATTTTGAGGTCAGGGCTGTATGCTCCAACTCCTTCTCCCCTGATGAAAACTACACCACTCTTCTCTGCAGCTGCAACCACTTTCCCTTGACAGTTGGCTGCCAACCCATATTTGTACTTTAACCACTTTGAAGAGCAGTCTTCTGTAGTTTGCCCTTCCCATGGAGCGAAGCAGGTCTTTGATACCGCTGGGGAAAACATCAGTGCATTGTTCAAAAATGTGTACTTTGGACCATATAGCGCTTCGGTTATGAAAGGCACTCCATTTGGAGCAAATGTAAATGAGTTCTGGTCAGGGTGCTCATGGCCTGCATTAAAGTTCCTCCAGCCCTTGACCCACTCAGGGTATTTGTTTTGATGCACAATGTCGAATATTGCACGCCCTCCCAGCTTTCCTGATTTGAACGAAAGAAAAGGTCTGTTGACTTCTGCAGGTAAAGCACTTCCATAGGTCACAACTCCCCAGTCCTCAAAATAATGTAACCTTGGGATTCCAAAATCTGGTGGTGGCCTGGATTGTAATGTTGCATCATACCTGCAAAATAAGAAGGAAAGTATAAGAAACAAGACAGCACCTACTATGAAAATAAATGCAAGAAAACTAAATGTAAAGGGGTAACGCATTAAGATGGTCCATCATACGACATGCTGTTTGTTCCATAAATGCACTTAAAAGTTAACCGCAACACTGCCTCACTCAACCCCAGAATAAATTGTCATACCAAAGATGAACAACGCACATGCATGCAACCAAAACACTACACTTACTACACATGTTACTCTTCTCGGCCCACGTGATTATCAATATAGTCACAAAAATGATACATTCGATCCTCCGGGCTGTCAACTTAACACAATGACTCACAACCAAGGTCACTTCAAGTGACACATCCAACACGTCTAAGAAGTGCATGGAGCAACGTCCCATCAACCAACACCACAAACACAACATTCAATCCATGCTTCAGACCTACCTCAGCAACCATTCCCCAGTGTTTGAGATTCTGTATTTTAGTAGAAAGACACAATCGACACAAGCACAAGGCGGCAAAGCCACGCATAACCCAAACCAGCCAGAGCTGTGAGAAAATCTACAGTCCCGTAAAATCAGAGTGACAAGCGGCCATGGCAGAAATGGGCTACATAAATCCAATCCCATAGCATACCATTTTAAAATAAATGAATTGTAGTCCCTTGACAGAACTAAGAGTCCCTTCATAGTAGTGTACAGAGGTGTGTCATAGCTGTGTTTGTGAGGGCCTAGAGAGAATGGCACATAGCACCAGGGATTGTGGTGGAATATATACCCCGGTATAGGAATATCCATGTGCCCTTAGTGTTGCACCCACTCTGAATACTACACTATCTACAGAGCCATTAAGCCATCTTAGGCAAAAACACTTTGTGTGAAACATTTAAAAATAAATAGGACAATTTACTAAACTCTGACAAAAAAGATTGGAGCTGCCTATTCAACCAGAAAGGAACATACATACGTGGATTCCGTTTATCATACGTACGTGGATTCCGTTTAACATACATACGTGGATTCCGTTTATCATACATACGTGGATTCCGTTTAACATACATACGTGGATTCCGTTTAACATACATACGTGGGTTCCGTTTAAACTATGAATAGTAAGCTACTTTTCACTGAACCGGCATACAGAGCTCTTGCATAGGTTTTAGAGAACCCATTCGCCTCAGGAGTGCCACAGGGTGATGAGCAGGAGCATACAGGCATGTTAAAGTCTTTTTCACACTCAGGTGTGTAAACAAAGTAAAATGAAGATTGCTTCCATAAAACTGTCTAGATGAAAAAGTACAAGTCACTCTAGAACCGGCACCCTATTGTCATTGATGGCATTAATCATTGTACCATGACCAACAACACTGGTCAATTAGTGAGTGGATGAAAAATCATTAGCAATCAAGAGATTGGTCATATTTTATGTAACCAATTCCTTATTTGGTCACTGAGAGCAGGCGACGATGGGCGGTTACTTTGCAATACCTCTCAGCCTATGTTTGGCCACATCTACTACAATGATGGGGCATATTGCTTAAAAAATCCTATTAACAGGCAGTGGCGGTTCCTCCGCTAAGGCGGATGAGCGGTGTCCCACTGCTTTTCGCAGTGAAAAAAAAAGGAACAATAAAATAATAATAACTCAATGTTATTATTATTTTATTTGTTCCTGCTGCAGCATCTTGGCGGGGAGGATCTGCTCTGCTCACAGAGCAGGGGGAGGAATGGTGGGTACTATGTAAGTGCGCATGAATGTTTGGGGCCGGCCAATCATTCGTGCGCACTTTTCATGTTCTCCACCCAGGCAGCATTACAGCCTGGGAGGAGAACATGCCAAGGCTCCCATTCCCTGTCTGAGCGCCGTACAACGGCGCTAAGACCAATTACAATGCTGCATTGTAGCATTGTGATTGGCTATGGGCAGCCTGGGAACCCCAGTGCTTCCTGCTGGCAGAGAAGAAGCCAGGAAGAAGACGGAGGAGAGGTGGCAGCCAGCCATCTGATGAATACTTTTATTTTATTTTTTAAATGCCCCCTCACCTTCTCCCCCCTCCCCACTCCACTGCTGCTTCCCGGGAGCAGCTGCCACTGTTAATAGGAAAATAATTGTCTGTGTATCAATTATGTTTAACTTTTAGGACCTCATTATTAGAACCCTGGTGCACAGTGCAGTAATTATTGCACGCAATAAAATCCGACTTAGAGGTGTTCAAATTTTTTCATACGCGGTAATTATCCCCTACTACAGGGTTTGCATGCAAAATGAGGCATAACATGAGGATGTTAATGCTTACTGAACTAAAATATGTGTGTGCCTAAATATTCTGAGCGTATTTTCCCTGGTAAATTTCAGTTGATAGGTTTGATTTGCTGAAATTTGTAGGGGTTGGCAGCTGCAGCTGTTATCACACCTGGGCCCATATTTATGATTTTTTTTCACGCATCACAAAGCAGCAAAACACCTTGGGGAGAGGGCAGGAATTTGCCATATCAATTGTCATTTGGCACATTCCTGTCCTCTCCCTGCACTTGCACATGCAGTATGGTCTAGTGCCAATGCAGGCACCCTTGCACCATGGTGCAACGGTGTTTGTGTTACAGGCAGGATTGTTTTTGTGAAGGAAGGCACACCATCTTTGATCCATTTTCACTTTCTAAGTGTGCTGCTGAATGCAGCACACTTAGAAAAAGGAAACAACAAGGGGAAATAAGAATATTTCTCCTTCTTGCACCTCTATTGGGAAGGCGTACAATTCTGACACATTCTCAGCTCTAACGAGGTTAGTAAATCTGGCAATGCTTCAGAATACATAGGTGGATGCATGTAAACACCCACACTCCACCCATGCAACACCCTACCGGAGCAATGAAACGCAAGACAGCCCAAGTCGCTGCCTTACGTTACACCTGATTTACCAAGCCACGCAGGGTGCCTCCGCGTGGCACGGTAAATCCCATTCTAGGTTTTACATCACCCTCCATTGCACAAGGGTGACGCAAAATTTTGATAAATCGGGGCCCTGGTACTTACCAGATACAATAAAATTACAAAACTCAGGATTTACCACACATATCAGAATTATATGGGGCGCTCGTAATGAGGCCATGTGTAAAAAAGCTTATCATTAATTTGGGACGGTACCGTAAAATCATATTGTGTAAAACACTTGTTCTGCTGAGGCCAAAGCACATTTCTATTGATGTCAGCAGTACTGATTCCATAAGCAGCTTTTGCTGAGGTAGCAGAATGAGAAAAATGCATCATATCTCTACTAATGTAGTCTACAGGCCCAATCCAAGACAGATGTCTCCTCATCTTCCCAGCATATACTCAATCGAGTCATACCAAATAAATTCTGTGTGTAGGGTGGACCACCGTTGCCCCTTGGCTGGAGTCCCAGGTCCTTCCACCACTCGGTTCTTCCTTATCTGCTCCGCGAGCCAGTTCCCACTGCCATTTCGCATCACAAATTTGTCAAGGAACACCAGCTGACTCTCTGGTCCATAAAACCAGTTGTAGTTGGAGTCTGCAATGGCCACTGTTCTATGAAATCCTAGAATAAAAGAAGTCAAAATCATAACAACTATAAGACCAATACACAGGCGTCACACTGCATGTCAGCATTCATTAAGTTAGAGAACACGCATGCTGTTTTAATTGGCCTATATTGTTCTTACAAGTACATCAAGAATTGTCTCTGGAATACAATTTCTCACTATTTTTTCCATTGCCCTCACCCAATGCACTGTCTCTTAATCCCTATGTTTGCCTTAAAAAGAGGGGTAATCTCTTTAACTTTTTACATTAGGGAGAAGTAAATAATACTCTTGGCATGCACTTTGTAGTTTACAACCAACAAGTTTAAAGATTTGCTTTTCTTCTCTGGATATTCCTTTGTTAAGGATAAAAAAACCATAGGATAAACTGCACAACAATTAAATGTTATACAATATTTCAGTGTTTTATGTCTTGAAAAAAAATTCAATTCTGTCCAATTTAAAATTCGATGACATGACGGACACAACATAATATGACATACTTTAGATTTTAGCATGTTGTTGGCTACAATATCACCTTGGTAAGCCTTGCTTACTGGTAATAGCAGGCCATTCCTAAAAAAAAATTCATCTCTGTCATTCCACCTTGAGGGTAAGTTATCCTGTCCAAAAACAAGCCGAGGTAGGTCCTCCGCAATGGCGGACGAGCGTCGCCCTACAGCCTGGCTCAAAGCCAGCTAATGAAAAATAAAACTGTGTTCTTGCACCGTTTTATTTTTCATTTGTTAGCTCTGAGCCAGTGCTGTAGAAAGGGGTGGGGCCGAGGCATGGGAGGGGGGAGGAGAAGTGCCATGTGAACTCCCTAAGTGGGCATGTGTGTTTTAACCCGGCCAAACACACCTGTGCATTTAGGTTTCTCCAGCCCGGCTGCATTGGACAGTTGGGCTAGAGAAACCCCACAGACTCCATGGTCTACACGGAGTGCCTTTCCAGCCTGCTCAGGCCAATCCCTGCGCTGCTCTCATAGCATGATAGCAGCACGGGTATTGGATGGGAGTCTGTCCCAGTGGCTGATGGGACCAGGAGGAGCAAGGCGACGTAGGAGGCGGCCGGAGGCCGGCGGCTTGAGGTAAGTTATTTTTTTACAATATTATTCCTAACACCCCGTACGATTCCCATCTCTGAAACACTCCCTCTCCCACGCTACCCCTCACGCGTTCCCTCCACCCCACCACCAACCTTTCTTTGTGGCGCGTACCACTGAAAACAGGGCTTCTTTTGATAACAAGTTCTAACCTGAACTCTCATTGTAAATTTACAAGTACTGATTTAGAAAATTGTGGTCTCGGGAGGGACTGCTTGAAAATCCCCAACATTTGGAATAGCTACTTATTTGTGGCCTCTAACCGTTCGGACTTTAACAAAGGAGGCAAACGCACTGACCGCCATGGTTTGAATCAAGTTTGGTTGGTATTGGCAAATTTATAGAAACAGAAGCGGACATAATGCGTTGTGAGTAGTGACGAGCTCTGCAAACATATGTTTAGGACCCAACAGTCTCAGAAATATAACAACATTCTTTCTGCAAAAGTTAAAACATTAGCAACATTTTTTAGACCTACTACACATCAATAATGTATGCCAAGTAAGACCAATGAAGTGTTGGTTGTGACTGGGCTTGGGCGTATAGGAGGAACATTCTGCTTAATATTAAGGTAGGTTAATGGAAAAATTGATGGTTTAGAGCCTACTAAATAAAATAAGTCCAAACATGTTTTGGCTGTTCATATTAATTTATCACCTTTGCCTTCATTTGACACATTAATTGGCACAGCAACACTGGAAGGTAAACAGAACCGTAATGGTTGTACAATGTGGTGTATGAGTACTTCTAAACTCAGGTAATGAAGAGAAAGGGAAAACAAAATTGACAATCATGTATCACTCTAAGCATTAAAAGTGTGTATATGCAGGATAGTTAACAGAGCATATAAATTAATGGGAGTTAAACGATATTTAACAAATACATTTCCTAAAATACAGCAATAAACAAGTGGGCTGTAATGAGTGAGCTGCTTCATCTGAAAAAAGTATATGGTAGTCATGAATTACTCTGTAGCTATTCAGAGTTACTCCTACTATATTTTCATGCCCTATTCAGCACTTGGCTTTGGTGCTAAAATGCAGGAGTACTTGAACATATAGCTTTATTAAAATCACTGAACAAAACTATACTTACAGGGATGTAAATGAAGCTAAATGTACAGTTTCACAACAGTGCAATTGTGAGTTTTGGTACAATGTAACACAGGTATAAACAGTACTATACATATAAATGTAAAGACAGGAGTTGTATGTACACACCACACTGGACAGTAACTCATGTATGCTAAATATATTTACAACATAAACAGGATCATATCAAATGCGAAATAGATAAAAGAACACACTACACAATACCAAGAACAAAGCTCAATAATATGCAGTCATTGAACAGTAAGCTGGTAATTGCATAAGGTGAGCAATAATTCTATGGAGGTTATGGGACACCAACCAGAGCAGATGTAAAAACAATACTATTCTGAAAGCAGGACCACTGACAACATGCCTTACAACATTTGCAAACAGTTAAAATAATCATGAAGTTCGAATGGAAAAGGCACAGAACCAATGCAAGCAGCATGGATAAGGTATGATAAGGTTTACAAACAGATATGCTATGATTTACAAGTACCGACCCTGTGACCAACATGAAGGATCATCAAAATGGGCTGCTTTGTGTTGCTCCAGCTATTTAAGTGGCAAATGACACATCTCGAGAATATATACATAAAACAGCATAAAATAAAAATGAACATTTTAAAAAAGCTCTGAAGATGTGAAAATTTGAAAATGAATGCTAAACGTGAAGTTGGTATCTGTGGCTTAACTTTTGAGACCAGTGCAAGTAGAGCAAATAGAATCTAGACTGGACAACTGGTGGCCTCAACTGAAGCTCTGGTATGTGCCAACTAAAAAGAGATCATGCATTAGGAGTAAAAAGGATAAAGTGGTATTCTGAAGTCTAGCATACCACCTTGTCTCTTAAAAATAAACCTTCATTTTGAAAAGCTCCATTCTTCATATTAAAATTATCATGATTTTGGCATATTTTTGTCTGTGAGATAAATACAAATGTTCATATTTGTATAAGTGTATTTGTTTGATGTATACTTGCTTCTGTATTTTTGTGCATTGTTTTGAGGTTCAACTCTTATAAATTGCTTCCGGTAGTGCTTCAGTGGGGTCCGAAAAAAGTCAAAGGTTTAAGATCTGCTACTCTGGGGTGGAAATAGAGGAATCTGTCTATATGAAAATATTGACTGAGAAGGTGGACATTCCTATTTGATAAATGTGACTCCTTTTTAAGCTAAAGCTCATCACTACAAAGGACTGTAAAAAAATGGTTTCAACATTTTCAAAATGGCGGCCACATTGTTATCAAGTTTAGTGCTGCAGGCTCTAACAGAACAAACTGGACCAATTTATTAAGATTCAATTATTTCATTCTATTTGGTGAATTTGGCTCATACACTGCATGCCTCTGGCTGACTAAAGCCATACGAGGAGCCTGTGAGCAGAGTATGCAAAATCTGCAAAAACCTTTCCTCTCTGTGTTCACGACAGTGCTCTATAGCTGCATTGTATGCAAAAGATACTACTGTCTAGGAACCTAATGTTACACATGACCTACTACTTCAGCTGACAACATAAAAATGTGACAATAGTGTAGCATATTGATATTATGTGTTCTAGGACTGTTGTGGTTTTAAGCGGACACTGAAGAGGAAATACATAATAAGTGGGGAGGTATTAGGGTGTGGTTAACTGATAGTATGATGTAATGAGCGGTGTGTGAGTATATGCTGAAGAATAAAGTAAGGCTTGATAGTAGCTTCCATGTGGCGTGGTTCATCTGCATGCTCCTGGGAAGGGGAAGACGCTACAACTGACGAGTAGGGGATACATGCCCTAGAAAACAAGACTCCTCTCCCTGAGATTTTGCAACGATACGGTAAACTGCTCATGCGTGCCTCGTGGGCCCAGAATCGGCACATGTGGAGTCAAAGCCCTGCTCCGGCCCATACACGTCCGCAGAAGAAATTGAAGGCTCTACAGAGGAGCATATTCAAAACGCTTACCTACACTGACAGTGAAGTGGTCGACAAAGACGCTGCGCTTCTTTCCGAAGACAGAACCATTAGTAAGACTAAGCAAGAAATAACAATAACGCCAACAAGGTACGAAAAACAGAGAATTTACTCACTGTCACTGTCAAGGATGACTGAAGCATACTACGATGCATACTTCTCCAACGACTTTGGATTGCAGAAGTTGTCCGTGGGTACCAGCCTGCACTGTGATCGCCTGAATGGCACGTTTTAACACAATGAAGAAAAAAAGGAACGTGAAATGCTATGCAGCTATGTTCCTAAGGCCGCCACCACCTTTTGAAACTTCTAAGAATCAGAACATTGGTGCCAGGTGGGCTGAGTGAATCAAAACATTTGTTGACTCCATAGATACTCTAGAGGAAGAAGATGGCAAGAAGGTCATCAAATATTTGAAAACCTTGCAGGTGATGGAGTGAAAGAAGTGCTAAAGAAAATCTCACCGACTGATGTAAAATCGTACCAAAAGGAAAAAGAAATGTTGGGAGACCAAGTTCAATCCAATGCTGAATGTCCACTATGAAAGATATATCTTCAACCAAGCATGACAACAGGTTGGTGAAACAATGGACGAGGTTGTTGAACGTCTTGATGCACTCATTAAACATTGCAAGTTCTGTGACTTCACCTACGAAGAAGCCATGAGCCTCAGAGTCATTGATAACTGCCTTTCAGATTTGTTTGGAAGGCGCATGCTGAGAGAAACAGAGAGTCTACAGAAAATGCTGAAGGCTACTAGAGCAGAAGAACATGCAAACTGCCAAGCTGCTAACATGGAACCAAGAACAGCACACAATGAATCTGCACTGACTGTGAAAAGCAAACACAAGCATAAATAAGATACATGTAAGTCGACGTCTTCAAAGAAAACAAAGCTATGCTTCCAATGTGAATTTTTAGTTTCCTCATGAAGGTAAATGTCCAGCCATAGGACAGGTCTGCAAAGGTTGTGGGAAAGAGAACCATTTCATATCTGGGTTCTAAGCTAAAGGAAAATCAAGTATGTTGCGGCAACAAGAAAAGATGGATGCAAGAGCGTTCCAGAAGCATTTTCGCCACACCCCTTAAAACAAAAAGCAACATCACTTGCAACAAGTAGAACACAGCAAAATGAATCGTCATCAAGCTCATCGTACAAAGGTTCTTTGAAGTCACTATCATGTACCAGTGAAGAAGATTGATGTGTGCTGAGGATATCTACCAAAGAACAGCATGCACATGTGGGGTTAGTTGCCTGTAAAGAATATTACAATTCAAAAAAAGCTCACCAAACAAAGTAACAAACTTAATTTCGATACTGTTCCAAAATCACATTGAAAGTAAACGATCACCCAATACCTTTCATTATAGACAGTGGTGAGTAAATTATTATAATGCCTGGAAAAGTTACGACCTATTCCCTGTGCCTCATCTCACTCCGTCAAGCACAAAGGTATATACCTAGGCTGCTTCTGATCCATTGAAAAGCCAAGCTTCGTTCACAGTGACAATAAGACACAAAAAGGCATCAGTGCAAGCCACCATTTGGTCAGTTTTGCAAACGCTGCTCACATGGTGTTGATATTCCTCAACTACAACCTCTGTACTCTGTCGGAGATCACAAGCCAGTTCCCGTCGTTGCTCCATGCCCTGGGAAAACGCAAGAAAATGAAAGTCCAGCTTCGTATCAATGAAGATATTTACCCTGTTGATCAGCAACACTGTAGAGTTGCTTTTTATCTACACAAATTTGTAAAGAAAGAGTTAGAAGCACTCTTAAAACATGACATCATTGAATGCTCCACAGGCCCAACACCATAGGTTTAGCCCATAGTAGCAGTGCTAAAGAAGGTCAGTAGTTGAGCGATGCACATTTGCGTTGATATGCAACAGCCAAACAAGGCCATTAAGATGGAGAGAGACCCTGGTCCACACATAGCGTATATGATCATGCAATTGAGCGGAGCCAAAGAGTTTTCCCATCTGGACCTGAATAACGAATATCATCAACTCGAGTTAGAGGAGGACTGCAGGTACATTACTAACCTTTTTGGCTCATTATAATTTGTTCAGATATAAAAGACTGATTTGGGGGTATCTTCGGCTGCAGAGATATTTTAGGGCATTGTTCACAGAGTAATCCAACCTGTTGAACATGCTTTCAATTACAATGATAACATACTGGTTTTTGAGAGAACACGGAAAGAACATGGCAAAGCCCTTACCCAAATGTGCCAGTTACTTGTTGATGCAGGTCTCTCTCTGTGACTTCAGAATCCACCAAGGTGCAAGCACTGTCATCCACTTCTCCCCCAGGATTTTACCATGCTGTGATCCTTTCTAGGCATGGCCAGTTATAGCTCAAGATCCATTCGTTACTTTGCCATAGTGAGTGCCCCACTGAGACTTGACAAAGCGAAATATATAATTCCAGTGGTCTCATGAATGCAACCAGAGTTTCAAAGACATTAAACATGCAATTGAGAATGCAACTGAAATGGCCTACTTCGACCTTGAGTTATATACTGAAATAACAGTTGATGTGAGTTGATAGGGCTAGGGACACAACATAATTGTCATCTGAATGCTCAGAAACACATTGCAGCATATGCCAGTCGAAGTCTGTCTGAAACCAAATGTGCCTACTCTCAGCAGGAGAAGGAGAGTCTGGCTGTTGTGTGGCCCTGCGAATATTTTCATGTATTCTAAAATGGAAAATGATTCACTGTCATCACGGATCACCAGGCGTGGCTTAAAATTTTGGGACAGTAAAAATAGAAATTCCCTTAGAGTGAATTAGCATCAGATTACACAAACCTCACACAAATATACTCTTACCACAAAAAGAACACAAAGGTGGAACCCAATATAATTATAAATCCAAACACATTATCATCATATACAAACAAAACTTTTAGTGAATATATGCATTTATTAATCAATATACACAATTAAAAAAGACCAAATTTGACAAGAATTATCACTTTAAAAAATATCTTTTCAATTCATATACATATAATAAAACAATTAAAAAAAGAAGGGAAGAGACAATAACACGTGATTTTTATACAAACTCATCAAGCAAACATTAATTTGTTAGAATCTATTTCGTTACAGTCAGATTCCCATAGGTCAATTCTGACTAGATAGTTCCTCGAATTTGTTAAATTGTCAAATTTGGTCTTTTTAAATTGTGTATATTGATTAATAAATGTATATATTTTTTTGGTACCCTTTCCCTTGGCTAGCTGGGCCACTCCCTTTATTTGTTTTGACTTATAATTTTGGGAAACCTGAAGGCTAAGATGCCCCATCATATTGAGAGGTGGAGGTTAAGATTGCAAGAATACAACTATAAGAGCGTGCACAGACCGGGAAAGGATCAAAGCCCTGCAGATGACTTTTCACGAGTGCTGCTACATTGCTACATCATCACAGTTTGGCATCCAACACAGCTGAAGCATATCTCAACTTTATGGTGAGATCCAGCACACCATTGGATCTGTCTGTGGAACAAATCCGCAATGCAGATAAGGACATGACCATAATCAAAGAACTTATTACCAAGCAAGCATGGAGGAGAAGTACCCGGCCCCTTACCAATGAAGTTGAATTCCAAGAGTTCCAAAATGTACAGGATCAGTTACAGTCACCCAAGAAAGCATAATATTGCAAAGCTTGAGAATCACCATACCTGGAAACCTAATGCAGCGGGTCATTGAGCTGGATCATGAAGGACACCGTGGTATCCTAGCCAACAAAAGAGCCCTAAGAGATCGAGTGTGTTTCCCTAAGTTAGATGAGCGAGTCGAGAAGGAGCTGCAGGCGTCACACTTTTGCAATTGTTTGACCCCCAAGGTGATGTCTGACCTTCCTGCCTATGCTTGGGAGAGGATTGCAGTTGATTTTTTTGGGCCTTTAGGAAATAGACACCATTGTAGTCATAGATGAATATTCACATTTTCCCCTTGTGGCTTGATGACATCTTTGCAACGTGTGGGATCTCCAAGATCTCAGATCTGACAATGGCTCTGCCCTTTAACAGCAAAGAGTTCAAAAAATCTCTTGCCCAACTCAATCTCGAACACCAAAAGAGTACACCTCTCTGGCCTGAGCCAATGGTGTAGTTAAGCGATTCATGGGCAACCTCAGAAGAGTCATTCAACGAGTGTCCAAGGAGGGAATCGATCGGAAGCAAGCCATGTGCCAGGCCCTCTGGGCCTATCACTCACCTCCTCACTCCACAACTGGTGAGAACCCAGCTACCATGCTATTTGGGAGAGCCATTAGAACAAAACAACCTCAATGGACCCCTACTCGATCAATGAATTTGGGAGAGGAGTTGGCCTAACGGCTACACGGGCGACCTCAAATCTGGGGAACCGGGTTCCAGTTACGGCGAGGACACCAACATCCTGTGATTTTGGGCAATTTTAAAATGAATACTGACAAGGTTTGAAACACTGAGGCGACTCGGAAAAAGAAAATGAAAACGTATGCTGATCATTGTTGCCATGCCCAAGAAACAGTCTTTGACAAAGGAGACTAGGGACTGGTTAAGTCGAGAGGAAGATGAAAAACAGACACTCCTTCTGCCGTTGATTCTTTACAGGTTGTGGCGCGCAGGGGACATATGGTGACAGCACATCGTCCTAGACTATCCATCACTCAGGACACATCACAATTAAAACAGCTACAGCAACACTTGTCGAGTCCTGAAACCACACGTGAGGTGATCCCACCAGCAGGTCCGGCTCAAATACCTGAGACTATGTCACCGTTGCCCAATCAGGTTGGACCTCGATCATCTCGGATCACCCGAGCCGGCAGACAAGTGCTATCGCCTCGTCCACTAATTGAGGAAATGTGATTTTACTGATGGCTTCCACTTTTTATGTAATAAAGGGGGAGATATAGCATATTGATAATATGCGCTCTAGAACCTTTGTGGTTCTAAGTGGACTCTGAAGAGGAAATAGGTAATATGCAGGGACGTCTTAGGGTATGGTTAACGGAAATCATGATGTAATGCGCAATGCGGGAGTGTATGCTGAAGAATAAAATAATGCTTGACAGCAGCTCCCGTGTGGTGTAATTCATCTACATGCTCCTGAGCTGGGGAAGACACTACAAATAGGGTTCAGTTTAAAGACTTGTAATTACTAGTGATAACCACTGAGGTGGCATTATATTGCCTCCCAGGCTTGATGACGCACTACAAAAATATAGGTATGAAACTTCGGCCAATTTCTTTAACTACAAATCAAACATTCCTAATGATACCTGAAAACCACAACAAACACCCAGTAACCTTCTTACCAGCTAGCAAAGGGATTCTGTTTGAATCCACTTTGCCTAATGCATACTGAACATATTTTCCGGTTTCTAAATACAGAAGTGCTAATATTTACCCTGGCACTGCAACTGGCAAGAAACAAGCAATCCTTCACACCACATTAGTTCTCAGTGGCTCATTAAATCTAATCCAATAGACAAAAGTCTATGTTTGTTCTAGATGTACTATTTTGCGATTTTTGTTTTTATTTCCAGGAGGGCACACAGAGATCTATGGCATTTGTAAATAACCTGCTATAATGCTATAGCATCTTAAGTCTAACCCTCATAACCAAAACTAGTTTCAGAAAAGGGTTTTCAATGTGTTTTTGACTTTTTTTTGTAAATTTCTAGATAATTCCAGCTTCAACACCTCCATTAAATATTTTTACTGTTCAATTTCTTTTCTCACTTTGAAAATACACTTACTCATGAATTCTGCAGGAGCAGGTTTCCATGCGTTTCCATGCTGGGAAATTTCAAGAAAAACTTTTGTAAATATTCACAAAGTTACATCTTGTGTCTGTAGTAATATTTTGCACCCCTTTTCTATTAAGCAGAACTATTCACGAAGAACAAGCCACCTTGCTAGTGGACTTCTCATGAGAAAGTGGGAGTTCCACCTAAACCCCATTCTGTTAACATCTTAATCACTGTGGATGTATCACAATTGAATAGCTGCTTATACTGCATGTCACAGTAGGATGCAATGGAGCTCAACAAGACTGTTTCTGTGATTTATTAACACACAGTGGCCAATAGCTCCCCCTAGTGGGGTCATCACTTATAAACCCACTGAGCATGTGTAAGGCTCCTTCAGAGCCAATCAAAAGAGGAGTGGGATGTGCAAAATAACCCACTGCACCTAGGGCGCCAAACTACTTTGAAACTGCTGTGGGCCTCAAGATGTAAAAAAAAAACTGCCATTGGTTTCTGGCATGTTAATGGTGTTGGGCACAGTAGTGCAATATGGATTCTGAGATAAAATAGGTGCTGAACATACTACATACTTGGCTGGCCAATGTGTATTTTGATTGTCAATGCTGCATTAAACCCCAAATCAATGTGAATGATTGCATTGCAATGGTGTTTTACATACTGGGGAAATTTGCAGGAGCGGCTCCTCCGCTAAGGCGTAGGAACGTCGCCTCACTGCTCTCAGAGCAGAGCAGCAACAATAAAATGATAATAATGTTGCTATTATAATGTTTTTTTTTAGCGGCGGGGCTCGCTTATGGCAGGGCGGGGCTGATGGCACAGGGGGAGGAATGGTTTGCACACTCCCTAAGTGCACATGACTGTTTGGCCAGCCCTCTTAGGGCAACCAAACAGTCATGCACACTTTGCATGTTTCCCACAAGGCTGCATTACGCAGCCTGGTTAGGTACATGCAAAGCCTCCCTGTCCCCGTCTGAGCACTGAACCACGGCGCTCAGACCAATCACAACTCTGCATTGCAGCGTTATGATTGGCTATGGGGAGTCCGGGAGCCATGTGCTTCAGGCTGCCGGGACTGCAGGAAGAAGAAAGCTGAACAAGACGGAGGAGAGGCGGCAGGCGGGAAAAAGATAAGTGGTATTTTTTAAAATATTTCTTTTTATTTTCTCCCTGCCACCCCCAGACCACAGAGCCGTTCCCTACCAGCCGCTACTGGAAATTTGTTTTCAGTCTTGATAATGATGCTGTACTTAACAAGGCAGTGAATACTAGCATGGCACAATTGGACAATGTGGTTTTTGGCATGAGAGTGGTGCTGTATTTATCTTTTCATTATGGTTTCTGGTCTGTGGTGGATATTACATTCTGCAGTTTTCTTGTTAGGGCACTGTTAACACTGGTGTCATAGCTGTTGTTGTAACGGACTGGATAACTCTAAATCTGAGGAAAGATCCTCTACACCCTGGACTAGCACCAGAAACAACAGGCAGGGCAGCATGCAGCCCAGACACAGTTTATCTCCTGTTACACTGAATAGCACTGAATGTGCTGATCCTCTGTAAACACTTCTGACAAACTGGCATTCTGAGAAGTGCTCTGGGGATTTCTGTGGCATCTCTGGCAGACAGGGACATCAAGTAGCAGGTAATCAGCAGGACAGGCAGCACTCTTCACTGGCAAAGGAGCAGTGAAAGGCACTATGTTCTGGTGCAGAAATTAAAAGTGGTGTTTATTCTCTTGGAATGGGTGTTTGTATCTGCATCTACTCAGTTGGGAACACTGTATGGGAAAGGCACTGCCTCTTCTGTGGCACAAAGGTTTACCTGCTGTGCATTCAGCTTTTATTATACTTGGCACACCATTTTTGTTTAATTCACACACCTGTTTTCTGCTTTGGAAAAATATTCGCCCTGGGTACTTTGGGATATCATGATCTATAGGACTATTTAATTTGTTCCCTTTATAAACAGCCTGTAAATCCCATACATTTTCAGCTAGCATATTTGGACATATATGCTATACAATGCAGTGTTTGTACCATGTTTTAAACATTTTCTTTAGGGGAAAATAACCTCTATTCAAAACTCTATGGACAGAGTCAAGTTTGCTTGTTACACTTGCTCACTGGCATGTTGTAATATCTATGCAGGGCTCATTTTTAATCCCAGCACGGCCCTATGTATTTAAAATAAATAACTTTGTATATCATGGGTGCTTCTTTATTGACGGAAACTCCCATGTAAAAACATTCATTTTGACAAGGAAGCATGAGACAGAATTATCCGAATTTAAAGTCAATCATGTCAGATATTCATAAATGTAACATATTATGGTGTCGAGAAAGGGAGAACATCAGTGATCTCATCCTTGCTTCAGACAAATGGCATTGTTTCTAGAAAGCATAATCTAATTTATTACTTTGATCACAAATAATGAATGATAATTGTTTTCGTGTACTTTTAAAATGATTATCGCACCACATTTCTGGATGGTCTCCCTATCCTATTTTAGGAAGATAGTGAGGGTGCCATTTTTTGTTACTTACCAATCCGAGATGGATTGGTAAATTCTCGTGGACGGCTTTAAAAAAAAAACTAATAATAAAAGAAAATCTTTCCTTGCAGCCGCTGCCGGGTCCAGCATCTTCTCTCCTGCTGCCTGCGTTAGTCTCCAGGTCAGAACAGGAAGCAGACAGCCAGGCTCCCACCCCTAAGCCAATCACAACGCTCCAATGGAGCGCTGTGATTGGTCTGAGCGCCGTAACATGGCGTTCAGCCAGGGGCTGTAGGTGTGGGCATGTTCTCCATGCAGGCTGTAATGCAGCCTGCATGGAGAGCAGGGGAATGCACATGACTATTTTGGGTGGCCCAACAGAGCCGACTAAACAGTCACTGCGCACAGGAGTGTCTACGACTCCTTTCCTGCAGCTCCGCCCCACCCCCTTTCCTTTCTTTGCTGCTCCTGGCAGTGGGGCAAGGAGCAGCCACTGACGAGAGGCGCGCAAGAGCAACACTGTGCAAGTGGGGGAGAAGCACAAGGGCAAGAGAGAGCAAAGTGGTGCCCAAAAAGGTAGCATTGGAAGGACACAAGTAAAGAAACTACACTGCAGAGTATTGGCAAACACAAGAAGAAGAAAGCAAGCTTGAGAATAAACAGCAAATAAAGGAGTGTGTCAATAAACACAACCAATGGTAAGCAATGGATGGGTTGTCGCCTTGTCCCAAATAAAACTCAGAAGCCACAAGTAGGTTTCAGACACGTCTTTATTGAACAGGTGTCTAACCTTAACTAACTGCTTTAGCCTTTCCCTTTCCTGATCCGCCTCCCACGCCCCTTCCTGTTCCACCTGCCCTGTCCATGCGCAGGGTCAGGCGATGACTACACGACACAGGACTAAGCCCACAGTAATCAGACAATAGGTCACTTATGGATGGATGCAAATGAGCTTGGACAACCACTGGAAAAGTATATAAATACCCATAATGTTACAACTTTGTGAGAGTTATCCAATTTCCCCAAATGCCACAGGTCTGCTCCCACGGCAAACCGACCTTTCCAACTCAATACCAATGGATTGATTACAGTCACATGTTGTTTTTTTGTTTATAAAAATTCATAAATCTTCTTACTAAGATACTGGATTTGCAATTTATGCCGGTGAATTAGATTTTTTGCAGCACATAATTTCAATGTAGGTGTGCAAGCTGTTTGTGATTGAAGACCAACGACAGGGAGCGATTAAAACACAATTGAAGAATGAAAAAAATGAGTCTGCTGTAAAACTGCATTCCAATTTTCAAACAGTTCACTGACAGCGATGATGTAGTCAAGGTTTCTCTGATCTGTGACACCCATGTCAGGGTTGGTGCAGATATGTTCAGGGCTCAGGTACCATCCTGTTCCAGCCAACCAGTGTATGTGATGACTAAGAACCATTCCTTTCATTATATTGGAACCTCTCTGTGCTTACAAAGGAGCAGAGACCCAGTTCACCTGCTCTATACATTGCTCAAATAAAGCGTAGTTCTCAGCAGGCTGTGTGCCACAGCAGAACTAAGGTGATGCAACTGTACAAGGGATCACAGCTATCTAAAATGTACAATTCAACTAAAACAAATCACATCATATTTATTTGGTAAACACATCTCACTACTTCTATCTTCCCGGCCCCTGTGCCTTATTTTTACACATGATTTGCATTTTTTAAATGTATTTTTATTGGTATTTTCACAATACAGTATATATGACAAATAACTATTTCCCATCACAACCTCAGTGGAAATTACATCCTCTCTGGCAGGAATGCCAAAGGAGTCTTGCCAATGCTCTTGGATGGAAGTTCGTCAGCACTAAATTATGTGAGCTCAATTGAGGTTCCAATATCCCAGGCTCCATAATGACCTACTGAGGAAAGGGCAGTGAGAAATCAGGCTTTCTGAGTTCGATAGGGTCAACGTTGGGAACAGGCCCAGCACCGGAAAAGTGGAACAGGGTCCCAGACGGTGCATTTGCTCGCCTAAGTGGTTAGCAGCCCTATGAGTGGTGATCCCCAGGTTGCCATCAATGTAATGTGAGCGACTGTATTATCAAAAGTGCAATGGGCATGCATGCCTGCTTTTTGCACCGGGCAATTTGGCATAACAGAAGGTGTCTCTGAGACCTGCTCGGCCTCTTCTGTAATACAGATCGCGCCAGCACACACATAACACCAGGGCGATCTCAACGGGGGCCTATCCACATGCCTGCGCGGTATTAAAGAAGTGAGAACAGGAGTAAAGGATCCTGTGTGCCACAAAGAGGTCACCCCTAGGAAAGGGGGTGAAAGGGATACTATGGACCCCAGGAAACCTCCATGCAGGTGGCTACAGATAGTCAACAGACCCACCGGCAGGGGGATCTTTGCTCCCCTTACATATGCATGCCAGGTAGATGCCTGCACAGTGAAAGGGGTTTTGGAACAGCCGGTACACCTTTCACTGATGTGCCGTCCGCAGTAGGTAGGAGTTTGCAGATTTACTGCGGGCAGCACATTAATTCTGATAAGATGCACCAATCCAGTCTGCCCCTAATGCACCAAGTTAAAGGTGCACTGCTGCGCAGATCAGGGCAGTGTGCCATACCTGTGACATGCCCAGAAGTCTAGGTCCGGGTCCCTTAAAGTCCTCTCCATGTTCTTTGTTTCTGGAGACTATGGTTTGCTAGGACCAAGATTACTCTGAAGAATTTGCCCACCAGTGCCTGCTGCTAGGCCACCCGCCATTGAATGTCCAGAGGCAGGGTCGGACTGGCCTATAGGACAAACTGCCAGTGCCCTAAAGGACTGGTCAGACAGGTAAGTCTGCAGCTGTTATTTTTGTGATGTCTGCTGGGCCGGTTTTACTGTTGATTTCCCTATCAGAAAAAATATCACCCATAGCCGGCTCAAATCCATGCACTTATACAGCTTGTCTTTACATGTCAAAAGTGTCCCAATTTGCACACTTGGCCCACCTTTTTAGCTATCTGATTCGCTTATGGAGGAGCCACTTTATTTTCTGTTACAACCAACCCTGCCTGCATGACCACTCCTCCCTCCAGGATGTGCCTTGTGGCGGACAACCTGGGAAGATTTTATTTCTCCTATCCAAAAGACCTGAACAGCCGAGCTAAGAACCTACAGGACCGCGCACAACTAGCTTGCCTCTGACCTACTTGCTCAGCATCAAACTGAGATTGACTGATCCTCTGGAATCTTCCATGGGCTTTCTGTTGCCACTCTGCAACCACAACCTTGCAGGAGCACACCCATCTCCCTCTCTGTGGGCTCTTTCACTCATTATGGACTTGGCCCAAGCAGTATTGGTTACCTCACTATTTCTTTAAATCAAGAGACACGCTGTTAAAGGTTTATTTCTGGGCTCACTGATGGCCATAGGTCGCAGAAACAATACTCCTGCTACATTCACTTGTGTGTCTTTCTTCAGCACAGGAAGTTCATGTGAATATAGAAAGAATCTTTCTTCATTATCCAGTGCCTGTTTGACGCCTTCTAGCTGTCACTGCATCATCACTGGACACTTTCCTTCAGTGATCAATGTCCAAGTGATGCTTGTGTACCTGTTGCTGCAGAAACATTGTGCACTTTTCTTCGGTAACTGTTGTCCCTGTGTCTGTCGCTGCATCATTGGTGCACGCGACTCTTCAGCAAACAATGACCATGTGACACACTAATGGCCTGATCATAGGCCTTTGCAAGGCCCCTGTTGAGTTGCTGGCCAAGATTGAGAGGGCATGTGCTTTCACTACTGCTGCTCAATTCCCCCATCTTCTAAATAGAAACTGCAACTTGATGCAAACACTGCACAACCACTGGACAACTCTGCCATGGACCAAGGGGTCCCCTACCACTGCCTGGCAAGAGAGAAGTCATAGAAATTAGATAACCAAAGACTGAAACAGGTATGTAATCATGCAGCTGAGAACACTCAAAGCAACAGTTGCACGACTGATCCCTGAGAACAGCACATACCTCCCTGGGAAGTATGGTGAAGGTACAGTGTACCAGGTAATGCATTCCCATATCTATAAAGCCTACTACAGTTATTGTGAACATTGTATTAATGTAAATAAAGTCTTCATCGTTTTCTTCAAAGGAGAACAATGCTTGCACATTGAGCTTATTGTGCTTCCTGAATTAGACCTTCTTCCCTAAAGCATCCTCCAATAGTAAGCATTTAATCTTCAACATTACTACCCCATGGCAGCCAAAGCCACGCAGGTGGGGGGTGTTCTTGGCAATTCAGTGGGCTTTCAGTAGTGCTTGTTTCTTGGGTTTACAAGAACAGCAGTAATAAATGTATTTAGGATTGGCTAACTGCTCAGGAGGCACACAGGCCCCTGAGAACGGGAAACATCCTTTCCAACGCGGTGTTTAAACCGCGCGACCTTTACGACGCAGCCATTACAACGCAAGTCATTACTACGACTTGCGCTGGATGGCGCTCCTGGTTAAGGAATAGTTTGATTTTCTATTCCAACACCTTCCCTACTGTTACGTGGGCTGGAGTTGGAATAGAAAATTAAATTAATCCTCAATCCAGCGCCCTCCAACGCAAGTCGTTGTAACGACTTGCGTTGTGAAAACCGCGTTGTAAAGTACTGCAATCAAAATGATCGTGTTGTACTGACGTACATCCCTGAGAACAGGCCAGACACTACTATAGAACCCTTCATGTATATGCATGAAAACCAGTGTAGAAACGTTTTGGAGAGAAGAAAGCTTAACATCACACTTTAATAACAAACACAATAATTACTGCATGTAGCAAGTCATTGCTACATGCAAGGCATGCTACTTGCCCATTGCAGACACAAAGACCATGTTCACCCTACCAGAATTATAATTTTATTTTTGGAAGTGAAACTGACAAGCTGGGGAGAAATTGAACGGTCGAGATAGCTGCTTCATCGTTTTTAAGCGAACTTCAAGACTTTCTATGAGTGCAAAAATGCCATACTAAGGGCCCGATTAGACGTTGCACAGTGCAGCAGGTACCGAAATACCACAACCGGAATTACAGTATGAGGGCAGTATTCATGCACCAGGCAAATACATTTTTTTTGGGCCTGAATTGTGATCTAATATGCAAGTCTCAGAATTATCAGTTTCTTTCCAGATTGTTTAGTCAAGATTCTGGGACGGTTTCTGCACAGAAATTACACCTATGCAAGAGGAATTTCTGTTCACAATCAGAAGTGCAGTTTCAAGGTAAGAATCAACACCCAGTCAAATCAGAATCAAGGGAGGCGATAGCACTCCAGCTGGCTCATAATCATCCAGGCCTCAGGTGGTAACTGTGTATGCCAGTGGCAAGTAGAGTCAGCCATTTCCAATTCTAAAAAGTTTAGGTTTACGTCAATGCCGTAGTGCCTTAATAGTCCACCAACTCATGGAATTTGACTGTATAGCACTGAATATTGCTACATTTTTAAAATGTTGTATTCGACACAGGAGAAATCTCTAATTGACATACTTCAAACTCTGATCTGTTACACACTCCTCTAGGTTTTTAGAACAAATGGAGTATTTTATGCTATTTAAATATTTTCGGAACAAAATAATTTTAAAATATGTATCGAATGTTATTATTGTAATCAATTTTTTTATGTATGTGCTTTCATGGTTTTCTCCTAACTGAAACCGAATAAAGTAATTTTGATTTGATTTGATTTGAAAAAACAACAGTTGATGGACAGAATGCAGAACAATGTCATACATTCACCCCAGTACAGAGATCTGGGACTAAATCCATCGTTTTTTTGCACTTCACACCACCCCAGTTCAGACATGGCCATATGCAAATCAGCCTTGACCCTGTGCCTCATAGGAACAGTCCAGCCCGAACTACCAAGCTATGTTGTTCCTAGACCGGAATCAAGCATCCTAGGACCGGTTTCTGGCTATCAGCCGTCTTCAGCCAGGATAGCTTGACTCCAGTGGTGTGGAGAGCATGCTCACCACGCCACTGGAGTCAAGCTACCCTGGCTGAAGAAGGCTGATAGCCAGAAACCGGTCCTAGGATGCTTGATTCCGGTCCAGGGAAGACATGGCTTGGCAGTTCGGGCTGGACTGTTCCCATGAGGCACAGGGTCAAGACTGATTTGCATATGGCCATGTCTGAACTGGGGTGGCTTGGTGAGCAAAATAACGATGAATTAACCCCAGATCTGTGACTGGGAGGTGAATGTTTTGCCATTGTACAACATTCCGTCCATCATCTTGTGTGTTATGCTGTTTACCCTATGTGGGAAGGGTATGCCCAGACGTGGGTCCAGTGCTCACTACGCCACTGGAGTCAAGCTATCCTGGCTGAAGAAGGCTGATAGCCAGAAACCGGTCCTAGGATGCTTGATTCTGGTCCAGTGAAGACATGGCTTGGCAGTTCGGGCTGGACTGTTCCCATGAGGCAATGGGTCAAGACTGATTTGCATATGGCCATGCCTAAGCTGGGGTGGCTTGGTGAGCAAAATAACGATGGATTAAACCAAGATCTGTGACTGGGGGTGAATGTTTTGCCATTGTGCAACATTCCGTCCATCATTTTGTGTGTTTTGATTTGATTTAGCTCAGCCATTGTCCCAAGAAATGGAACTAGCCATCAGCTTCTAGCCTAAAACATGAATTTATAAGATGCCACCAAACCTCAACTGAAATACATGCAAGAATTTAGAGAGGGCCTGTGATAAAGGGAGCTTATGCATGGTCGGGAGCCTTTTCAGGGCGTGAATAAGAGCCAGGACAGGTTCAACACCCAGGTTCTTGATGAGAGTGATTAGAAATATAGAAGGTAAATGCAAAATGATTTGACTTTTATGGCTTTGTAAGCAATTTCTACCTTTACACTGTATAAATATTTCTTTCTATGCACCTAGGCTGAGATACTTGGACTCACAAGTCCTCTACCGTCTTTTTTAGGTCAGGCTTGGCAGTGTAAAAGTGCATAGAGTTCAAGATGTGGGATCACTATCTTCAAGATGAAATAAAGTTACTAGTAGTAGCTTACCTTTGGGAATATCAAAATGTAGTAAAGTAAAACTTTGGATTTTAAGTTAAACTTTTAGTCTAACTTTACCTTTATGAATTGGGTCCTCAGAAAGGAGCCTCTTAGAGTGGTTACAAATTATTTTCTTTAAATCTATTAACATTTTATGATGATGTTTTTCTCAGGTTTGATACTTAGGAAAATAAACAGTAAGTCAATGATTCTTACCCGGCAAGACAGTTCTGTACATGAAGGCAAAGTGCTGTTTGAGCCAGGGGTGGTTTAAGTGGTTGATGTCAAAGTGCCTTTGGACAAGAAACATGTACTGAAACAGGGAACGTGTGGTGTAGCTGCCGTAGGCCACTCCTTCATAAAGCGATCCATCTGTGACATCATTGAGCAAGACTATAGATTTCTCCATGATCGATAGCACTTGCTTGGTCCATGTGTACGATTCCTGGAGGTAACCTGAAGAAGAACATACAGGTTGATGTCAGTTTACAAAAGCTCTCGGCATCGACTGAAACGAAAGCACATAGAGGTAGATGTGAAATTACAAACCTCTCACAATTTTCAAGGATGTATGTCTACAGCAACTCAATTAGTCAATTCAAAACACATCTTCTAGCCCAAGCTTTCACAAAATGCATGACACAGAAACCAGTTCCAAGTAGTAATTTCTTATCAATTACAATTCTTATCCCAAAAACACTTTAAAAAATGCATGCAAAAGTGCTATTTTCAGTAATGAATACTGGATAACACTCACAAAATCATAAGATTTATTTATGTGTCTAACCTTATAAGATCCTTTAAAATAATGGTGAAAAGAAGAATTGATATAGCAAAAACCTTTAATCTGTAGTAATCAAGTAGCACTGCAGATATAATTGGCTTTGGCAAGGGCCGTGCAAGTTTGGTAATTCCCCATTCCCAGGGGTTTATATTATCCCTGTTTGTTGACATAAAATGACATCCTTGAATTGTCATGAGCATGGCGTATCCTACACACAGGTTCAGATCAGCCCTCTTTAACACCCTCCAAAAAGACTATTCGCCTTTTGAGGCTCTCACGCCTAAAGACTTTATATGACACACAATTTAAAGTGAAGAGATTAGGAAGTATGCATTTACCATTGATAAAACACCTCCTGGCAGGCTCTTTGTCGAACCCTCCATAGCTTGCTAAAGTACACTACACACATTCTTGAGATGACCACAATGGCCTACAACCTTAGAGCCATGCATACAACTCCATTGTGAGTTAAACCCCTTCTGTGTGGCTCACTCCTACTAGGTTCTACATCATTTAACAATCTGCAAAGCCTCAAAATCTTCAGCTAAGTTCTGGAAATAAACATCCACATCTTATAAATGTGTTAGTTACATAGACTTTATCTACAGCACTGTATTACAACTATTCAATAGGGGCATATGCAAATATATCCACTGATGGATAACCTATTGTTAACTTAAGTTTTGACTTTTCTCACCGATTTGATTGAAACAGGCTTTAGTTTAAAGTCATAACCTACTTTGAAACATGCCACTGCAACCACTATTGGGTGCCCTCTGCCTTTACCTTGCTTAACATGGAGTACTACTTGCACCCAAACGTTTACTGGTTTGTAACGGGGCACCATATAATTTTCAACATGCACAATCACACTTGCCTTCAGGTCTTACATTATTTCAAAAGTGTACACAATGTAACGCTATGGTATGCGTGACTATGAAATTATCAGTTATGTCATCAAAAGTGTAATTTGAGATGTCATCATTGATGTCATCAATGATGTAATCAATGATGTCACTTAACATGTCACGAGCGATCTTATATGTGAGGTCATAAGCAAAGCATGACGTCGGCACAAGGAAGTATACTAACCTATACATATCAAAAATGTTACTTACTTCCACCACGCGGACGAGGCAGAAGTCTGGAACAGTATACTTAGGTCAGTCTGGTCAACTCGAGCTGGCTGTCTGGGTAGGAAATCTACACAGTAGTGTTTGGTGAAGGTATGAGGGGTGGACCATGTAGCTGCTTTACATATGTCAGCTAATGATATATTTCCCGAGAAAGCTATAGAAGCCCCTTTCTTCTGAGTGGAATGAGGTCTGGGAGGGATGGGGAGGGTATTTTTAGCTTTGGCAAAACAGGTCTGTATGCACTTAACCATCCAAAGTGCAACACTTGTCTCGGAAAAAGCCCGGCCTCTATGTGGTTTGGTGTATGACACATATAGTTGTTGTGTCTTACAGAAAGGTTTTGTTCTGTCTATATAATACATTAACGCTTTTTTGACATCTAGAGTGTACAGATCGTGTTCTGCTACAGTCTGTAGGTGTGGAAAAAAGACTGGCAGCTCGATTGCCTGGTTAAGGTGGCAGCTAGAAACTAGTTTAGCGAGGAATTTTGGATTGGTTTTAAGAACCACTCTATCTTGATGTACCTGGAAGAAAGGCTCTTCCAAGGTAAGAGCATGTATTTCACTAACTTGTCTTAGGGCAGTTACGGCTGAAAGATAAGCCACCTTCTGGGACGAGAATTGCAGTGGGCAGTGAGGTGGTTCAAAAGAAGGGCCCATGAGTCTAGTGAAGACTATGTTAAGGATCCAGACAGGAGCAAGAGGCATCCGGGTGGAATAACCCTTTTGAGGCCTTCCATGAACATCTTAATGACTGGTATTCTGAATAGTGAAATATGTTGCCTATTCTGTAAGTAACTAATAGAAGTATAGGTGAGACCAGTCTTCTGTAAGTTAAGGAGGTAACAAACAATGTCATGTACCAACACTATGAGAGGATAGATAATTTTAGGAAGACAATGTACAAAACATTTCCAGTTGGCTGCGTAACAGGCCCTGGTAGTAGGCCTGCATGCCTCTTTGAGGACATACATACATTCTTCTGGTAGGTTAAAGCAACCAAACTCTAAAACCTCAGGAGCCATATAACAAGGTTGAGCTGCTGAGAGTTGGGGTGCCCAAGAGTGCCGCGGTTTTTCTGTCAGAAGATCCGGCTTGTTAAGGAGCTTCTTGTGTTGAACTAGAGAGAGTTCTAGCAGCGTGGAGTACCATGGCTGGCGTGCCCAGTGTGGTAAAACTAAGATGAGCATGAGGGATGTCTGTCTCAGCCTCCTGACCACAAACGGAAGAAGTGGGAGGGATGGAAAAGGGTAGGCAAATATCCCTGACCAACACATCCATAGTGCATTGCCCATGGACTGTGAGTGTGGTAATCTGGCAACAAAGGTCGAGCATTTTTACATTTTCAGTGATGGCAAACAGATCTATCTGCGAGAATCCCTAATGCTAAAAGTACTGGATTAGGGTCTGAGAGTGGGGTTCCCATTCGCGGACTTGTTAGTGTGACCTGCTGAGCAGGTCTGCAAGATCATTATACACCCTGTGAATGTGTTGAATGAGCAGATGATTTCTGTGATGTATCGCCCACCGCCAGATGCTCTGGGCTACACTGGGCAGCTGCGGTGAATGGGTGCCCCCTTGTTTCTGTAAGTAGAACATGGCACTCATGCATAACGGGAGTGTATCGCCTTGGATGAGAGGGTGAAAAGCCTGAAGAGTTAGCAGCTGAATGGCCAGCAGTTCCAGGAGATTAGTGTGAAACGTTTGTTAGCCCGAGGTCCACTATGTTGTAGGAAATTTAAAATTTGAACACACAGTAGAAAATGTGAAAAGCAAAAACATAGCGTGACAACAGACACTAGCAGAAAGCACAAAGCTATACATGGTGAAAGGTTTAGGCCCAAATCTCGCGCTGACCAGAGAAAGGTGAATCGTTCACTTGTGGACACAATGGATTGGGTAACTTGAAAGGGTTTCAGTTAAAGACCAACTAGTGTTTAGCAAGCATGAAATTAATTATGATTTTAGCATACAAGATCACTGGCACGCACATTGCTTTCAAATGGATCGTAACCTGATTAGAAAATGGGTGCAGGAAATTAAATTTGCTTAGAACACACGGAGGTCTTAGGTGCAAAATGGTAAATGCACATACTCCACTAAAATTACATTTACCACAAATACACATCCATTCATGAGTAAAAGAATTCTTCATTTGTTAAGCATTGTTGGAAGTGCAATAATGACTGTGTAGAGGATTAGGTCAGAGTTTGGGTTTATGGGGTCACAGGTCTTTGAGTATTTCTCCGTCTTTAATCTGTAACCTGCAAATCAATTATTATTTGCTGTTTTGTAATAAGGCATTGTGAAAGATGTGCATAAAAAGAGCTGCCAGTGAAGCAGCAATTTGAGAGAGACCAGCAGCCAGCCTAGTGTCTTTCTTTATTTTTTCACATTTTTGTTCCCACTACAACAATTGACCCTAAACAGTGAAATGATTGAGATGTGCTCCCCAACCTGTGAGTGAGGCATCCGTGGTGATGGTCTCTTTTGGAACTAGGTCCAGGGTGGGTCCCCGCTGTAAGAGGTTGTTTGCCTTCAACCACTGCAGAGAGTGATGTGTGCGGTCCCAAATCAACACTAGGGGCCATATTTAGGTGGCCAAATACCTGTTGGGAACACCGAAAACGGGTCGATTTTGGCGTTACCGACCGGTATTTAGCCATGTGAGATGTAGGTAATACCGAATTGAATCGATAATAACGAATCGGTAAACAATTACCGATTCCTTATTTACCAATCTGAGAATATCGAAACAATGAATACCGAATCGGAAATAACGATTCGGTAAAAACCCCAAAAACGCGATGTAGCAAACCTCGTTATTACCGAATATGACCAAAATCGGTAATAACAAATCGGTATTTACCACTTTTCCTGAGCAGGTGGTAATCAGGTGCAGTGCATAAAAACAGGCTCAAAATGCATCTGTGTGAACACAATGGCGGCCCTCTACCTCATAGCAAGGCGGCTACGCTTGAGAGCAGCAGGAGTGAGGATCTGGAGACGGGAAGAGTGGGTGTACAGGCTACGCATCACATTGTTCCAATTGACTGAACCTGAAATCCATGAAAGGTACAGACTGCACCCAGATACCATCCTTGACCTAATACGGGACCTAAAACCCTATCTGGAGCATCAGACACCAAGGGCCCACGCAATCCCAACCCATGTCCAGGTACTCTGTTGCCTGCACCTCCTTGCATCAGGAAGTTTCCAGGGTGTGATAGCCGCAGTGGGTGGTGTGTCACAGAGCTGTCTTCCCTGGCGCTGTGGTGATGGCTGTGGTGGAGGATTTGATGGCTGTGATGGCGCCGAGCTTGTGGTCCCTGCAGGCATGCTGTCATCCTCATGTTGCCTCCCCTCTGGCCTGGCTGACTTAGCTCTGCTGCCCTCTGCTGCACTGCGAGATGACTTGCATGTAATGACACAAATGTAGATGTACTCACTGCTGTGTCTGCAATGGAATTACATTAAACATCATGCCTACAGAGCACAGTGATTATCCGGAGTAGCCAATTACTTTACCATGCTATTGTGTTTGCTAGCCTGACTGTCCTATACATGAGTTCCCTCTGACTACATCACCCATAATGCATTGCAGGTAATCAGTAAGACATGGAGTGGAGTGGGAGCCCCAATGCCACTATGGGGATTGGGGTTGGGGAGGGGGTAGCACAGCATGCTAGGCATGTTTCTTACCTTGTTTTCTTGCTGTTCTGGCGGACCTGTCTGCGTCTCCCACGCCACTCACACTCTCCGGCTAGATGGTGGACTCCACCATCAGTTCCAGTGGTGTTGGTGCTGGGGCTCGGTTCTTTCCTCCACCTGTTTTGGCAGCCTGCCTCTGTCTCTCTGCCATCCTTAGTTTTGCTGTCTTCCTGAGGTCGTACCACCTCTTCCTGATGTCCCCTATGGTGCGCTGGGTCACACCATATGGCATAGATTTTGTCCCGAATGCCACTCCAGATTTGCCTCTTCTGTGACTCGGGCACTTGGTGGGACTGGGCTCCAAAAAGCTTGTGATGGTCTTGGCTGACATCCTGCATCATTACCTCCAGCTCCTTGTCACTGAACTTCAGTTTTCTTTTCCTGTCACCTCCCTCCTTCTCCCTGTCCTGGCTTGCCATTTCAATGCTTGTTATCTTGTTTTATTTTGTTGCTTGTAGCTGTGAGGCTCTGTTGCTGCTGGCTCCTCAGCTCACCTGCCTGGCTGCCTCACAGTGAGCTCCAGGTCCTGTGCAGCTGCCTGGGTGTGGCCACTTCCTGTTTGGGAGGTAATTGGGTGATGCAGGATTGGCTGATTCAACGAATTGCGATTTTTTGAATTACCGATTCGGTATTTACCGAATCAGTAATGTATTCTGTAACTCCGATTCGGTATTCGTCTTTCGGTATTTTTTTTTTTTACTGATTCGTCACATTCGGTATTTATTACCGAATTTTAACGATCTGTAATGTTTACCGATTTTTTATCAACATCGCGTTTACCGAATTCTTAATACCGATTCAGTAAAATTCGGTATTAAGGATTCGGTATTCTTGATTTACCTACATATGGCCCTTGGTCTTTTAGATGACCCTCCGCTTGAGACTACTGTGCCGCTAGGCACTTCTGTAACAGGCGCATGTAGAGCCTGGCATGAGGGACTATAGCTCTGCAAGAAATGCATCACAGTTCTGACCATCACCTGACGATCTGGCTGAAAAAGAGGGAAGGCTTGACCTCTTGCTGGACTGGGATAAGCTTTTCTCACGCACGCATCTAGAATGGCTACAAGGAAGGGCTGTGCTTCAAAGGGTTTGAGGTAGGATTTGCTCAGATTGATGGTGAAGCCCGCACTGTGCACAGTGTGCATTATGGTTTGAGTGTGTGCTAGGGAGAGTTGTTGTGTGGCGCTCTTGATCGTCTAGGTAAAGGAACACGTGGATTCCACTCCTCCTGATATTAGCTGCCACCACAGCTAGACATTTGGTAAAAACCCCTGGAGCTGTGGTAACCCTGAATCAGAGCACGTTGAAGTGATCTTGATGTTCACTTACCACAAACCTTAAGTTTCTACGATGTGCTGGGTGGATGGGAATGTGGAAGTAGGCATCCTTCAGATCTAGGGCGGTCATGAAGTTGTCTTGCTGCAGTAATGGTATGATGTCCTATAGAGTCGCCATGTGAAAGTTCTCCGACAGAAAGTATTTGTTGAGAGGCCTAAGATCGAGGATGGGCTCGAGAGAGCTGTCCTTCTTGGAACCAAGAACGTACAGACAATATACATCTTTTCCGTGGTGTTAAGGCAGAAACATCACTATGGCCCCTTTGTCCAGGAGAACCTGCACCTCCTTCCGAAGAAATTGCAAATGTTCTTTGAATAGTCTGTGTTGTAGAGGTGGTGTTTGGGTTTGTTTATGTGAGTTCCAGATAATATCCCTCCTGTATGATATCTACAATCCAACAGTCTGAGGTGATTTCCGACCAGCGCGGTAGAAACCCCAGCAATCTTGCCCCAACAAGTGTTGTGAAATACGGGGGGAATGGAAGAGCGTCACTGTTTTTGGGGAACGGGGGAGTACTTGATTTTGGGGTTGCATCCTTGTCTCTACCCGTGCCATTGTCCCTCATGTATCCACCCCTGTAGTAACACCATGAGAGGGATTGTTGCGTTGGTCTAGTGAAGGTGGAAGAGGTTTCTAGAGCGGGGGTCTTGGATGTGCCACAAAGCTGTAAGCATTGAAAGGAACCTCGGGGGAGTGGTGTTTGAAGGGCGCCTATGACCTTGCCATATCAGTGTCTTTCTTTATTTTGTCAATCATCTCGTCAACGTGATGGCCAAAGAGATGCTGACCATCAAATGGGACAGTCAAGAGTTGCCACTGGATCTCCGGCTTAAGCCCTGAAACACATAGCCATGCATGTCAGCGCAAGAGGATGCTTGTTTTAATGCTGTGAGCGGCCATGTCCACGGCATCCAGAGCGCAGTGGATATTGTTATTATAAATAACCTTTCCTTCTGCTACCAACTGCTATCCCTTTTTGCAATACTGTTCTGGGAGATGTTCTACCAAGTCTGCCATTTGATCCCGTTGGTCCCAGTCATCCCGGGAGATTAAGCCTATGGAATTGTCTATTCGCCAATGCATCGCTGACTGCACCGTCACTCTCTTGCCCCCAGTATCTACCTTCTTGCATTCCAGATCAGACAGGAGCACATCACCAGTGCCCTGTGTGTTAGTGCATTTTCCTGGCTGAATGAACAACCAGATAGTCAGGGGTTAACTGCAAAGGACTGTATGAAGGATCACTGGGGGAGGACTTAAACTTCCTCTCTAGGCGTGATAACTCCTGCCTTAACTGGTTCCTTGAAAATCTACGTGGCTGGTTTAAGGACCTCCTGAGCGAGGGTAGGTATTGGAGGGAGCGTTGGGTAGAGGAAAGGGTTTCCAGAAGAAATCATCCTCCGCTTGTTGCAAATGGATCCCTATATTGTGGAAAGAGACAGCCCTATGTAGAATCTCATGGTATGAAGTAACATCGTCTGGGAGACAGGGTTTAGCAGGGCAAAGGTTTGGATTGGACCTGCAGGGGGATCTATATTATAGTCATCCCAGGGTTCTGGGCCCTGTGGGTCAGGAGGGTCATATGGCTCACAAGGGAGCCTAGGACTATCCCCGCCCCCAAGTGTGAGGAACCCCAATATGAGTGCCGTGGAGACTTCAACGGCAACACAGGAGAAACAGGAGGAGGTGAAGGAGGAGGATGATGAGCAGCAAGTACTGGAGAGATAACCCTCTTGTCTCTTTTGGGCCTTTTAGGAGCAGGAAGCACTGGGGGGTTGTTGGCCTCCTCAAAAGTCAATTTCCTCTTATGAGGAAAGAGTCATTCGGCACCTGTGGAGGCTGAGACAGAATCCAACCAGTGCCTGAATATGAATGAGGTACTGCTAAGCATCAAGGTGTTCCTGCAGCAGCTGAAGGATTGGCTGTCCGTTGCTGTCAGTAGCAGCAGAGGAGGCAGTAAACCTATCAATCCCAGACATTTCTGAAAATTAGACACCCGGAGGAGTCCAGGGAGGGGTGGTATGGGTGGATCCCCCAACGTTTTCTTACCCAGATTCCCCTGCAAACCTCAAATTTAGCTAAAAAAAAATCACATTTTTGGATAGGATCACTGCGTGGCACGAATTTGCTAACACCTAGCGTTCCCCCCTGTCTCCAGGGTAAAATGATACCACAGTTGCTAGTGTCTCCATCTACTCCCGGGCGGGCGGGGGAGAAAGACTGTTTGGCATTTAATGTAGGTGGGGGCATGGTTTTACCCATTGTGTGAAGCCCCCACCCATCTTAAATTTTAAAAAATCCCTTGTGTCTAGTGGGCTACCTGCCCCCCTCGGGGGCATAGCTGGGGTAATAACCTCCATCTGCCCCCCTGGGGGGCAGAGGACTGTTGAGTTTGTTTGGGGGGGGGGCATTGGCATGGCCATTTTGAGCAGCCCCCACCCCTAAACTTACATTTAAAAAAATCTTTGGTGTCTATTGTGCTTTCTGCCCCCTCAGTGGGTAAGATTGGAGGCCATTGCCCTCATATGTCCCACGGGGGTTAGAAAGACTGTTAACAATTACATTTAGGTGGGGGCATGGTCTTGCCCATTGTTGGCAGCCTCCACCCCTCTTTTATATGAAAAGAAAATCCCTGGTGTTGTGTGCTTTCTGCCCCCTTCTGCCCCCTGGAGGAGGGGTGGGCAGAAAGACTGAATATGCCCAAAAGCATTTAGAGGGAGCAAAGGCCCTTGCCCAAGGGGCTACTTCCCCCTCCCTGGTGTCTAATGGTGGATCCCTGCTAGGGGATCGCCCTCCTGTGACGATCCCCAAGCAGAAATTCACTAGGGAGGCGTACCATTGGAAATTATACCTTTCCCATCTGCCCATGTGCTTGGGGGGCTGAGATAGCCCACGAGCACATAGGCAGTGAAAGTGAAACGAGCCCATCAGTGAAATGCATCAGCGCAACGATAGTCATTTCAGTGAAAACCCAGAAAAGCCTCAGGTGCTTGGGAAGCGAGTCGACAGCTCCCAAGGCTGTTTTGGGAAAAAGGAAACCCTCCGGTGCCCGCACCAGAGAGATTTGAAGTGCCATGTGCGCTGGAACTGTCCAATGCACACAAGCACCATTGTGTCAGATGTCTCCTGCGCGTCCGACGCATGGAAGGTGTTAAACTCATCTTTAGTGCAAGATGTTGCCTGTCAAAATTGGTAGCAGTGATGCTGGCTCCAAGCAGGAGTATTCAAAACAACATACTATGAAGAGTTAGATTTTTGTTCCTGGCTTTCATCAGCCTTCCTGACACAGTAATTACAGAAAGGCAAAAAGCCACGCCCTATCTAGAAACATCCTCACATTGAACAACAGAAACAGCAGTCCTACCCCTAAGATCTACCAAATGGAGGTGCTCAAGAAGAAATAATCAACAGCTTTTTACTAACAAAGTCTCCTTGAAGTTCTATAAGTAGCCCTGTCTCCATCCTCCCTCCCATCAATGTTTTGGTCTCAGCCCTCCAGCAAGTGGAATGCAGTGAATATAATTCCATTGTCTGTGGAAGCTGCATCCATCCTTCATTGTGCCGTGGTAAACCAGGAGCCAACAAAATAGAAATCGACTGGTCTCAGTACTCATATTCTCACCACACAGACAGTCCTACTACCTTACATATGTTACACACTCACTGAACATACACACATAGGGAACATCAACACAAGGATCTGGGGCTCACGAAACAGTGGAACGTTATGTGAAAGAGGTCCATAGACTACCCTCTCCTTGACACAAAGTTGGTAAAAAAGCATGGTCACAGTATTGATTCACAAACGCTCAGTACAGGAAATGTACAGTAGTCCTAGGCCCACCATGAGGGCAAGTTGTATGCACACTTCTAGGTCAGAGAGCAAGTTCTGGACCTTGCATTACCAGGGACAGGTCTGGGCATCTGCACACATGCAAGATTAGTGTTGACCCCAGGGCAAACGAAAAGTCAGTATAACAGTTTCATAAACCGGCAGGCACTTCAGACAGGGGTACATGCTTGTTTACCATGCAGGGGATGTACTCACCTCAACACTGCTCTGGAGCCAAAATTGACTAGCGATAGAATTTGAATTTTAAATCTACTCAGTTGAAGCAATAGCAAGACAATACAATGGGCAAGGCATGAGGATTTTCAAAACGTTAGTTTTATTACTCTTTCAAACTATACGATTTGAAAGTAAATGCAAAGAGCACATACTTAATAGTATAATACTAAATCTTTCTCATTAAAGGTTTCAAACAAAATGAATTTTCAATTGAAAGTTTCAAATTATTAACTCCAATCCATACGGTCCTTTTGTCCTTGGAGACTTAGAGCAAGGTGCAGTTCCAGAAGTTACAGCATTAGCACGCAGGCATGGTATTGAAAGTGCTAAAGAGGAGGCTACAATATCTTCCCTATCAAACATCCTCTTTCTTTTCATCAAGTTCCAGAGATGTGTCCTCATGTGAATAGTAACCTACATACAAACTTTACCAACTTTTATCTGCACTGCAAAATACCCCAGTTTGATTGTCTACCCGTTGCTAAATTATGCAACGTGCTCATGAAAGAAGAATATTCAACAACTCTGAATCAGATTCAAAGCTATTGCATGACTTTTTGCATCCTATTTGTGGGTTAACCCAGTGACTATACTTGGATCTATTAATGTATAAAATTGTTTAGTGATTGTATTGCGCTCATGTAGACAATATTTCACTTCAGCAAGCATGGAGGAGACACAGGTGGTGCATAATGTTCAGTCGGACACTACGTGACACTTGGAGAGTAGCACTAGAGTGGGTGACATGTGGCACTAAGTTTGGAGAAGAGAGACAAAGAGGGGGCTGCTAGAACAGGTTAGATGGTGGTGGTAGTAGGGTGGCTGTAGGCTGGTGTGGCTGCTTGTATGGTGGTAGGCTCAAAGGGTGGTGATATTTAGGGTGGTGGATGTAGGGATGGTAGGGTGGTTGAGAGTTAGATAGGGGGTAGGGTGGCGGTTGTGGTAAGCTGGAGGTAGGAGGGTGGTGTAGTTGAAGCAGTGGTAGGATGTTGGTAGGGTAGTGGTGGTAGAGTGATTTTGGTAGAGTTGTGGTACGGTGGTGATGCTAAGGTGGTGGTGGAAAGGGTGGTGGAATTTGGAGAAGAGAGACAAAGAGGGGGCTGCAAGGACCAAGAACAGAGCAGGTAACAGGGAGTAAGCATGGGCGAATTTTGCGAATCTGGCATTCGCGAATTTGCGTATTTGCGAACTCGCAATCCGCAAAATCCGCGAATTCTCGCGAATTTGCAGATTTCTTTTTGTGTTCGCAAGTGTTTATGCAAGTTCGCAAGGGTTTTGTACCAGTTCGCAATTGTAAACTTACTTGTCGGCTCGCAGTGGTCGCGACTATGTTGTTTCTACATCTGGTTCATCATCACAGGTTCCCAGCACCCTCTGTTTCACCACTGCCACCCTCTGTTTCACCCATGCCACCCTCTGGTACATCAATGCCACCCTCTGGTTCATCATCACTGTAGATTATGGGGGGGGGAAAGCAAGCACACCTGCCCTGCTTCAACTGACATGAATTAATTTGGGGTTGATTTATTAATGTGTCACTGTTTTAAAATTCCAGTCTGGCACCTGATTCCTTATCTGTAATTTGCTTTCTGTTGCAGTGCAATTTTTTTTCCAGGACCTTTGTGGCCTACTTGTAGCTATTCTATGAGCCTGCTGTGAGGGTCAGAGCAGGGTCATACAATTGTTGCAACTAGCAACTGAACTCTGGAGGGGCCCCAGTCAGGATGCACTACAGGGAATGGTTACTAATGATGAGTTTAAAGTTGAACTTTTGCACCTGCTGAGTGCTTTCAGTTTTGCAAAACTCGTTTTTCTGCAAAACAGTAACTGTAATGCCCCAAACAAACATAGGCAACTGAACTCTGGAGGGGCCCCTCAGGAAGTGCTACAGGGAATGGTTACTAATGATGAGTGAACTTTTGCACCTGCTGAGTGCTTTCAGTTATGCAAAACTCGTTTTTCTGCAGAACAGCAACTGTAATGCCCCAAACAAACTTACTTGTGAAAGTTGATTTCTAATCCAAAAGTGATCCAAAGAAAGTCAAAAGGCCTCAAATCCAAAAAAGTGCAGGCAAATGTCAACCTGAGGAGTTATTCTGATAAAAATCATCATTTTCAGAAGGTCTATGCTGCTTGCTAGTGGATTTCTTGTGCAGAATTGCAAATTTTGTAATTTTGCGAGTGCGAGATTGTGGCTGCCTGCCGCACCGACATGTTCGCAATTGCAAACTCTCGTGATGCGTCGCCAAACTCCCGCGGGATCCCGCAGCAAGATCCAAAATGGCACAGCACTCGCAAAATATCGAGAAAAACAACTCGGCAAATGCTGAATGACGGTAAGTGAACGCCGCACGCCGCAAAATTGTATCACCAAGAAAAAAAAAGCCGCTGCGTGCGAATTTGCGGATTTTCGGTAAATTCGCGAGCGTTCGCGGATTGCGAATTTACCGAAAATCCGCAAAATCCGCGAGCGGAACGGATTTTCCGCCCATGCTTAACAGGGATACAGGCCTGGCTCTTATTTCCTCTTACTTCCTTGTAAAACGCTGGTGACATTTCAAGTAGGGTACACAGTCAAAATATCGAGTTGTAAATATCAACCTACACAAATATCGAGTTAGAAATATCTAAGGTAAAGAATATCGATGTCAAGAATATCGTGGGACAGAATATCGACCCTAAGGTAAGTAATATCGATTTTTTTTATATCGATGTAAGTAATATCGTAGTCAGTAATATCGATATCAAATATATCGATGTTAGTAATTTCGATGTTACTAATATCGATATTTGTACTATTGTTATGTATTTTAGTATGTATTTAATATGTATGTGGTATAAGTTTTTTGTTAAGTATTTTACTTGTTTTAAGTTATATGTGAACTATTTTCATATATTTATAATGTTATTTTTAAGTCAATTTTATGTTTTAGTACCGGAGCGGGTTGTGGGTGTATAGGGGAATAGGGTGGGAAGTGATTTAATTATATTAAATTAATTATTACTTTTTAGGAATTATAAATTAATTTTAGTTAATTTTTGTGTTTAACTTCTGTAGCACGTAATGGGTTTATAGGGGAATTGGGTGGGAAGTGTTTTAATTGTAATTAAGTAATGAATTATTTTTATTTATTGGTATTGATAATTTACGTATTTTTAATTAATTAATAATAGTCAAATAATCATTTTAATTGGTAATTAATTGTTTTAATTGGTAATTAATATTAGTAATTGGTAATTAATTTATTTAATTGGTAATTAATGTTTGTAATTGGTAGTTAATGTTTGTAATTGGTAGTTAATGTTTGTAATTGGTAATTATTGTATTTGATGTGTAATTAATTTTTGTAATTGGTAATTAATTTATTTAATTGGTAATTAAATTACTTTTTATTGGAAATTATTTGTAAATAATTTGTAATTAATGGGTTATAAAAAGTATTTTTGGCATACAAATAATATTATTGTTTAATGTTTTTTAATTGGTAATTAATTATTAATAATATTTGTTTTGCTTTTACATTATTCTATTGCTTAATCTTTATTATTTGGTAACTATTATTTATCAATTGATATTTATTGTTAATTTATTGTTAATTATTTATTCAAATCTACTTTTTCCTTTAATATTAATGAGTATTTTTAAATGATGTTTAGTTATTTAAAATATTAAAACATTAATAAATTTAAATATAAAAATTATTTCTAAGTATGTTTTATTTAATTTGTTTGGTATCCAACGCTTTCCCTACTGTTGCACTCTCTGGAGTTGGATTAGTAATTTTACCCCTACGCTATCCAACGCTTTCCCTACTGTTTCACTCTCTGGACATGGAATAGTAGTTTTTACCCCTACGCTATCCAACGCTTTCCCTACTGTTTCACTCTCTGGAGTTGGAATAGTAATTTTTACCCCTACGCTATCCAACGCTTTCCCTACTGTTTCACTCTCTGGAGTGGGTATAGTAATTTTTACCCCTACGCTATCCAACGCTTTCCCTACTGTTGCACTCTCCGGAGTTGGAATAGTAATTTTTACTCCTACGCTATCCAACGCTTTCCCTACTGTTGCACTCTCTGGTGTGGGAATTGTAATTTTTACCCCTACGCTATCCAGCGCTTTCCCTACTGTTTCACTCTCTGGAGTTGGAATAGTAATTTTTACTCCTACGCTATCCAACGCTTTCCCTACTGTTGCACTCTCTGGTGAGGGAATTGTAATGTTTACCCCTACGCTATCCAGCGCTTTCCCTACTGTTTCACTCTCTGGAGTTAGAATAGTAATTTTTACCCCTACGCTATCCAACGCTTTCTCTACTGTTGCACTCTCTGGAGATGAAATAGTCATTTTTACCCCTGCGCTGTCCAACGAATTCCCTACTGTTTCACTCTCTGGAGTTGGAATAGTAAGTTTTACCCTTACGCTATCCAACGCTTTCCCTACTGTTGCACTCTCTGGAGTTGGAATAGTAATTTTTAACCCTACGCTATCCAACGCTTTCCCTACTGTTGCACTCTCTGGAGTGGGAATAGTAATTTTTACCCCTACGCTAGCCAACGCTTTCCCTACTGTTGCACTCTCTGGAGTGGGAATAGTAATTTTTACCCAAACGCTATCCAGCGCTTTCCCTACTGTTTCACTCTCTGGAGTTGGAATAGTAATTTATACCCCTACGCTATCCAGCGCTTTCCCTACTTTTGCACTCTCTGGAGTGGGAATAGTATTTTTACCCCTACGCTATCCAACGCTTTCCCTACTGTTGCACTCTCTGGAGTTGGAATTGTAATTTTTACCCATACGCTATCCAACGCTTTCCCTACTGTTGCACTCTCTGGAGTTGGAATAGTAATTTTTACCCCTACGCTATACAACGCATTCCCTACTGTTGCACTCACTGGAGTTGGAATAGTAATTTTTACCCCTACGCTATCCAACGCTTTCCCTACTGTTGCACTCTCTGGAGTGGGAATAGTCATTTTTACTCCTACGCGATCCAGCGCTTTCCCTACTGTTTCACTCTCTGGAGTTTGAATAGTAATCTTTATCCCTACGCTATCCGGCGCTTTCCCTACTGTTTCACTCTCTGGAGTTGGAATAGTAATATTTACTCCTACGCTATCCAATGTTTTCTTTACTGTTTCACTCTCTGGAGTGGTAATAGTAATTTTTATCTCTATGCTATACAATGTTTTCCCTAATTTTGCATTTTCTGGAGTGGGAATAGTAATTTTACATTTTACGCTATCCAATGTTTTTAATACTGTAGATTTTTATGGACTTTAAATAGTAGTTTTATTTATTATTTAGAATGAATTTAGATAATGTATTATGTTATTCATTTTAAAAATATTGAAAGTATATTTAATGTTTTTGATTTATTAATTTGTGGAGATCTATTTGTAATTTATAGTATTTTTAAATAATTTATAAGTAATTATAGTAATTATTAAAATGTATTATTAAGTAAATATATAATATATATTTTACATATGTGTTTAATGTTATATTATTATATATCTATTACTTATTAATTTTAAACATTACTAAATATTTTTAACAATGTTTATTTTATTTAAAAGTATTATTTACTTTTTTTACACATTATATTTTAACAGATATATAACGATATTTTTAATTACGATATTTTTATCATCGATATTTTCGTTCGATATTTTTGTACTTACCATGTTGTAGATAGGATGTCGATATTCTTGCCTTCGATATTCCAGCCTCGATGTTTCTGTAGGTTGATATTTTGTCTGTCGATATTCTGTCATAGATCCTTCAAGTAGCACAGTGAAGGGTGGGTATGGATTCCAGGTGCCTGGGACTGTACCATGAACTGCAGTGCATTGGTACTCCACATCCTTGGAAACCCTGGGGAGTTTCTGGCACACAGGACAAAACAAGCAATTGGCAGAAAAGTAGGTCAGCCCCTGTGTATCAGCCAGGTATAAATCCCTGGATTAGGCCACAGAGGAATTCCACATGCCTTGTCTGGAAACGATGCTTGTTTTTACCCCCATCCTCCAGCCAGCCAGAGCAAAGAGAGAGTCAGAAGGAAGAAGAGAGAAGAGAGAATGAAGGGGCCCTTAAAAGGCTTAATCAGGAAAGGATGTCTTTCTAACTTCCTTCCTGCCTGGATTTGTTTGCTGCCCATCTCTTTTTCTGAAAAGGCATTCCTTGCCTCTCTTGCTTGTCTAGGACTCTCTTATCTCTTAGGTGATTATGTACTCTTCTGGGTTCACATTTTAATTTCCCACTTGACTGCTACCTGACTTTAGTGCCTTTAGATGGTTCCTGTATATGAGTCCCATATTCCAATTCTAGGATAGCTGTCTGACTAGGCTCTGCCTTATAGCTCTTCTCCCTCCCCTTCTAAACCATCTTCTTAATCTTGTCTGAGGCATTTAATCCTTTCTCGTACTGATCCAGAAAGCTGCAAAAACAGGATTCAGAATATGAAGCTGTAGTGACTTTCGCATAAGGCGAGTATTAAGCTTTTGTATTTAAGGGGGGTATCTATCACACACTACTATTGAATGGTGACAAATTACCTCCCTGTGTCATTTCAGATTGCAGATGTTGCTGTTGGCTGTTTTCCTACCCTGGGCGGGATCTCCTGTCTGCGTTTTGTAGTCACTTTCTATGGTAAATTTCTAAGGGTTTCCTGAAATATAGTGCCTACTAGCATCAACTCGAAGTGTCTGGTAGGGGGGGCAAAGGAGCAGGCTGCACCATATACAATAGTTGTGGTCCACAAACCCTTTGACTTTATGCAATGTACAGGTGTGCTATTTTGCCAAATTGGTTAAACTCTACAGGAAGTTGCATTTTAATTCTGGTGATTACGCTTAATTTCCAGAGAAGAGTTACGTTGTTAACAATTCAACAGCTAACGAAGATACCTACTGTTGAGTCATTTCTAGAAATGGGTTTGTAACTTGTGTGGGTGGGACCTTCCTGCCCACAGTGAGATGGTATAGCAATGGTGAAGATAACTACAAGATGATGGCCCTCATAAAGAATGACCTATTAACTTCATATACGTACAGTAACTCTACAACACAAATCAGAGAGCTTTGCATTTTCTATCACACCCGACACATGCTGAGTGCAATAGAAACGGAATCCCCTCTATACATTTCAGCAGGTCAAATCTGAAGATATCTATCAGGAGGACAATGCCAGTAAATCCCTGGACATGAGTATTCTGGTTCTGATAGCACCAACATTTTTATATCATGCTCTGTTTTAGGGACAAAGTTAGCAAATATGCAATGATTATCATGCATAATATATTCCACACACCTTAGTGTCGATTGTTGTGCAATAATTATCACACATACCCGGAAGACTTGTATTAACGGTCTAACACGAAGGCCCATCACTATAATATATTGAAGGTTCAAATCAGTGACTGTGAATAACATTTTTAAAAGGATACAAATGGGAACACATCAACATACAGTGTCCCTTTAATTAACCTGCTTGCCTTTGGGTACATTTGCAACCAATGTGTACCATTGGAACCAGCTGGATGAAAGGCAGTGGAGGACTTCTACCAGTCTGATTTATAATGAGGGATCCAACGTTTAAGTTTTTTACAGATTTTTACAGATAAATACAGACAGAAAACGATTTATTTTGCTGTCAGTATTTATTTTTAAATACATAAAAATACAGAAAATAAGTCTCCTTTGGATAATTGTTTCTACTGTCAATAATGATGCCAGGTCAGTATGTATACAGAATGAGAGGTAGGGGAGATAAAAAAAAGACCTTAGATTTCCTATTTAAGCTCAATTAAGTGCAGATCTAAAGTTATTTATGCTATTCTACAATGCAAGTGTTCTCAGATAACGCTATTGACCAGCATACTGCTGAGACCTTTTGGACAGTCAAATGTGAGTATACATTTATCAATCAAATTAATGTGGAAAAATACCCATTGCAGCTTCATTTATAGAGAAAACACAAAATAAAATTGGATAAATACAGATAAAATTAGCAAAAAATAAATACGGATAAATACAGGCGGAAATGTAAAAAAACAAATACCATAAAACCAGGATCCATATTATAATTACTAACCTTGGTTCATCATGACAAGGCTTCCAGCCAGCAGGGCAACACAATTGGTGGGCTGGTGGTTGTGCAAATACTGGAACCCCCATCCACGCCGGTATGACGTCTCGTACATATATCCAGAGGCACTGGCAATCACCTCCAGAAACCTTTCTTGCTGAGTCTTGTTAAGATGGTCATACAGGAAATCATATGCTGTGGCGAATCCAACCAATGAATGTGCAAGAGGGACTTCATCCCACGGGGCATCCTTCACTAACCTGCCAAAAGACAAATATATAGATGAGTGCGCTTGCGTGTGTTTTTTACACTTTAGAACACATATGTTCAACACCATTACCTAAGGGTCACAATCATGCCAAGCTTTGAGTAGTGGAGTGTGAAATTACTGAAATTTTGCAGCCTTAAATTTCCGAATTTTTTTGATTCTTCGTAAAGTTTGGAAACTTTGGAAAGTTGGAAAAAAACAGTAAATCTTGTGGGAGTTAAATTGCGAATAACTTCATTTTAATTTGTGGTGAAAGAAATATGCCGTGAAAAGTATGTTTTTGGAATAATTAGCCCGCCAAGACCTTCATTATGCAGTAAAGTTTACCGGCAGGTGACATTGTGTAAAATTCATAAACTCTGCATCTTTCCACGAAGTAAAAACTGTGCATGTCGCCCAACTTTGCTGACATAATTTTGATTGTGAACATCAATTGCTACAATAAATGACCATGTGATATTTAAATGACGATCATCTTAATTCACTGTAAAGACATGTAACTAATGCATATTTCTTAACAGTGTGCCCTGGTTGTGCCCTCGACGACAATAGCAGGACAACTCTGCTTAAGAATGATTTAAAGGTCCACAAAGCTTTATAGACAGAACTCGTGCGACTGCCAAGGAGGGCTGGATCACAGACATCCAGGCAGGTTCTCTTGCTATTAAAGATATGTTATTGGTATTGCAGCGCGAGGCCTGAGAAGAACTGACTGAGCAACAATGACAGAGGGAGACCTTCCCATGAAACCTTGGTGTATGCTAGTGTAGCCAAAACAACCGTACTTTGTCATGAATTACAGTTTTTGACATTTACAGCACTCTGCATTAAAAAATAAAGCACTGCTCAACCACCTTGATGCCCAAGCCATTGGCATGCCTCTCGAAAAATGTTATGGGAGTATCGAAAATGCTTACTTATCTGTGTGCAGTCACATAACACAACAAGCATTTGCAATGCAATAGGTCTTGCATTAGGAAAGTTTGAGCTATTGGTCTTGTAAATGACAATTGTTTTATGTGTTGGTTTTGAAAAAAGCTAAATTAATAGCTTTGTCATTTACAATGCTAAAAGTTATAACTTTTGCAAATGTGACACCTATAGCATTTGTAATGCTACATGTTTTGTATTTACGTGACTTAGATGTATTGATATTACAAATAACAATGGCTTTTCATTTTTTTTAAATAATGAATACTTACATAAAAGTGATTGTAATTTATATTGGCAATAGCTTAAACTTTTGTAAATAACTTTTGTGAAGATTATGTTCAGTGTATTTTATTGTGACGAAAATCCAACAAAAGTGAAATATTAACATCTTTTTGTGACATTTGTAATAAAGCTTGAAACATTGAGAAAACATATTTGAACCAGTTGTTGCTGAATGGTTGCACAGATTGATGCTGTGATGGCGCGGAGTGATGTTGTGGTGGCGACGAGTGATGCAGTGGCGTTCAGTGATGCTGTAGTAGCGCATAGTGATGTTGTGGTGGCCCTGAGTGATGCTGTGGAGGCCCTGAGTGATGCTGTGGAGGCCCTGAGTGATGCCGTGGAGGTCCTGAGTTATGCTGTGGAGGCCCTGAGTGATGCTGTGGAGGCCCTGAGTGATGCCGTGGAGGCCCTGAGTGATGCCGTGGAGGCCCTGAGTGATGCTGTGGAGGCCCTGAGTGATGCTGTGGAGGCCCTGAGTGATGCTGTGGAGGTGCTGAGTGATGCTGTGGTGGTGCTGAGTGGTGCTGTGGTGGTGCTGAGTGGTGCTGTGGTGGTGCTGAGTGATGCTGAGGTGGTGCTCAGTGGTGCTGTGGTGGTGGTGTGGTGGTGCTGAGTGATAATGTGGTGGTGCTGAGGGATAATGTGGTGGTGCTGAGTGGTGCTGTGGTGGTGCTGAGTGATGCGGTGGTGGTGCTGAGTGATGCTGCAGTGGTGCTGAGTGATGCTGTGGTGATGCTGAGTGATGCTGTAGTAGTGCTGAGTGGTGCTGTGGTGGTGCTGAGTGGTGCTGTGGTGGTGCTGAGTGGTGCTGTGTGATAATGTGGTGGTGCTGAGTGATAATGTGGTGGTGCTGAGTGGTGCTGTGGTGGTGCTGAGTGATGCTTTGGTGGTGCTGAGTGATGCTGTGGTGGTGCTGTGGTTGTCCTGAAGTTCCCAACTCTCCTGCCACTGCACCCTGCACTTCGTCAACCGGTGCATAGGAGATGTCCCTAGCGGGGGGTGAGATCTATCCAGGTCGACATCGACCACTGAGTTGAAGTCTCCTCCTATTATAATGGGGCCAGCTAAGAATCCCGCCAGAGCCCCAGACAGCTTGGTGAAAACGGGCGCCTGGTCTATGTTAGGCGCATACACACTGCAGAGCGCTATATCCTTGCCTTTCAGTTTCCCTTCCACTGCTACAAACCTACCCTCCGGGTCTACAATGTGCTTAGTGGATTGAAAAGGAGTCCCCGCCCGCACCCAAATCAGCACCTCTCTGGCGAATGCAGAATACGTGGTATGAAATAATTGTCCCCTCCACCTTCTCTGTAGCGCTATACCCTCTTGTTTCGTTAGATGCGTTTCCTGCAGCAGCGCTATCTGCACCCTTCTCCGAACCAAGTATGCATGAATTGTATGCCTTCGTGCCATTGTGTGCAGTCCCCTCACATTCCAGGTTAAACACTTTATTTGTCCGTTGTTAGCCATAATTACACGTTACATTGCAAAGTCCAATAGCGGCGTTCAGCCTGGCACACAGGGTCACACTCCCCCCCCAGTCCCAACTCAACAGAACCCCCCCACCCACCCCGCTTTGAGCACCCCCAACTACTCTAAGCGCCCTTCCCCCCAGAACAGGGCCCAGCCTAGCAAGCGCAGATCCCATCCAAACTTGTTGAAGACCTAGCTTCCTACCCCCAACAACCCGACTATCCCGCAGTCGACAGTACGGAGGCCTAATGGGCCCGAAAGGCGTCGCTCGGCTTCGAAGGTGGTCAACCTAGTCCCAGTACTTCCAGCCCATGATCCCCCCGTGCAAGGCCAACGTACCATCCCTTTCCCAGTGTTTGTCGCCATTCGCCAGCAAAGGCGTCCCCCAGGCACCTTACCAACCCGACATGGGGCATCTTCAGTCTCATTCGTCCATAAGGCCTCCCAACGTCTGTGGCATGACGTCCGGGCCCTTACCACTGTTTAAGTCCGATTGTTCTGCTTCCGAGCCAGTAACTAGGCCCTCCGCCTCCGAGCTGTCGCACGACCTGGATCTCGTAGTCCCCGACAGTTCCATTACCGCTTGCAGCGCTGCCTTTCTCTTGCCTTCAGTTTGTGATTCTGTCGGTTTCTTGGCTCTCTGTCGGCGCTTCCGGATCCTCTGTGATTTTCTAATCGGCTGCTGGGTCAGTTCATCCTCAGCCCTGTGCTTTGTCCCATCGGTGCCGGCTTTGTACGTGTCCCACCATGCCCAGGTGTCCGCCGAGTTGTGGAAGAATAGCGCCTTATCGTCCACCACCACCCTGAGTTTGGCCGGAAACAGAAGTGAATACGCCAGACCCTTAGCTCGAAGTTCTTTTTTGAGCGACAAGAACGAGGCTCGTAGCTTCTGCGTCTCGTACGTGTAATCAGAGAAAAGCGTCACTCTGCTATTGTCCACCTGGAAGGGGCCTACCTCCCTTGCTCGTTGCAACAGCCAGTCCCGGTCCTTGTAATGCAACAATTTTATTACTACCGGGCGGGGCTATTGGCCCGGTTTAGGAGGACGAGCCGGGACCCTGTGCGCCCGCTCCAACGTAAAGAAGGGAGAAAGGCCCTCTGGCGCCACCTCCGTCCTCAGCCATTGTTCGAGGTATCCCACCATATCGTCCCCTTCTTTCTGTTCCGGAAGGCCCACTAAGCGCACATTGTTGCGCCTGTTACGGTTTTCAGCATCCTCCGCCCTCCTCTCCAAGGCCTGGATGCGGTCCAGTGCGTCTCCTAGTCTCCCTTCCATAGTCTTGTGCTCGGGCAGTATCTCCTTGAGGGTGGTTTCCGCAGCTTTGACCCTATCCTTCAGTTTGTCGTGGTCGGCTCGCAATAGTGCCAGGCCCGTCGCCACTTGGGCAATATCCTGCTGTAGCACCTCCTTGGTGGCTTGCATGGCTTCCAGGATGCAATTTTGCAGCTGCTGCAGGTCCGTCGGGGATTGTGGCAGGCTTTCCGCCGCTCCCGAGCTCGCAGCTTCCTCCACTTTTCCCCTAGGTTTCCCCATTTCCGTTCACCGGAGGAAAGGAGGGGGGGGAGAAACTTCGGAGCTCTCTTCAGCCACTCGGTGGAGGGCGCCTTCAATATTAAGTGTCTGAAATCGACAGGGAGCGCCGCAGCCCGAACAACGTGGTAGCTCAAGCCCCCGCTCCGTCCCCAGCAGGCTCCAGTCAGCTCTGACCCCAGGTCACCAGGCCCCTCAGGGAGAGTGGGATTCAGTTCGCCAATGCAGCCTCCGGTGGCTCCAGTCGATGTCGTCCCGGAGTCCTCTAGCCGTCCGAACTCTGTTCCCTCTCGCTGGCGTCGCTCCTGCGACTAGGCCCACACCTCGACCCCTCCGTGGGGCGACAACTCACGGGAGTCACCTCTCGCCTCGTCGTCGTGGAGTCCAGGGCCTCTCTCAGGATACTACCGGATGCGAGCCCAGTGCGCCTCTGAGCCTGGGTGCTTACGTCTCTCGCACCACTGTTATGCGCTGAGTACTCCACGGCCCCTCAGTGCCAGGGCGGTGGCCATTTTACGCCCCTCAACCTTTGTTCGTAGGAGACTCAACCTACCCGGGCTGCAGGTTCGGCAATCTCCCCTGCTCACAGCTCTGTGGAATGATCAAGCGGGCTCAGGTGACAACCCTGTCGTCCCAGGCCGTCCCCCCGAAGAGTCGCCAAGGGGCTCGAGAGCCATCTCCGGGCGCCATCTTGTTCCATCGTCCCTTCGGCGCTTCTTCGCGCTTCTCACGAGCCGATGAGCGCCGTGGGCACCCAGATTCCGTCGCCTGAGGGTCCTTTGCTGTTCAGGTGCCCTTAAGTGGTAGAATGATGCACTTTAGGGTGGATTTCGTGCAGTTTTTCAGGATAAAAGCAGGAATCGGGAGCGGAGCTCCGGGCTCACGCCGCCAGTCCGCTCGGCATCCAAGCCACGCCCCCTCATTGATCTATTATATATACATATTTATTAGTGGTCAGTATTTTAAAAGAAATGTCTTCTATTGTTGCTCCCCCACATGTTTTGCCTGTCGCGGGTGAACCAAAAGTGGAATGGAAGTTATGGTACCCTATGTTTTTAGCATATGTGGAGATATTAGAGGAGGATGGTTGTTCCGCCAGAAGAAAACTTGATCTTTTGAGACATTGTTTGGGGGGACAAGGAATCAAGGAATTTACAAATTTACCCCCAATTGAAGGATCTGAGGAAACTGATGTGTTTGAGATTGCTGTCAAGCAATTAAGCACTCGTTTTGGTAAGAAAATAAATACTGTAATGGAAAGGTTCAAGTTTTATTCACATGCTCAAAAAGAAGACAAATCCATTGAAAACTATGTTTCTGCTCTACGTGCTTTAGCTGGTTCTTGTGCATTTGATACCATCAACTATGAGGAAGTATCAAGGGACCAAATCAGGATAAAAACTAAGAGTAAGAAAATACAAGAGAGATTGAGGTTGGGTACGAAGTCTCCTTTGAGTGTTGTCGTTAACATTGCCAAAGGCATTGAACAATCAGAAAAGTTTGTCAGTGAGATCAGAAGTCAATCTCAAAGTATTTCCGTTACAATTCAAGATTCTGCATCTGAAGTATCCCTAGTTACAAACCAGTCCTTTTCAAAGAAAACTCCGGGATGACGGAAATATTGCCCTTCGGCCTTCAAAACCTGTTCTCCCCTAAACAATGGTGGCCTGAGGATGCTGAAGCTCCTCCTAACACTCTTTCCTCTGCGCGTAACCTGGGCATCAAGTTTGATGACCAATTGTCATTTAAGCAGCAAGCGGCAGGCGTGGCTAGCACGTGCTTCCATATCATTAAATCACTAAGGAAGTTGTTGACCTTCTTCCACTTGCAGCAAGGAAAACAGTGGCAGTAGCATTGATAAAATCTAGACCGGACTACTGCAACAGCCTGTACGCAGGTACCAACAAAGCAGTGCTCCACAGGCTGAAGTTAGTCCAGCATGCTGCTGCCTGTCTAGTACTTCGCTGGCCAAGAAGGTCATCTGCTTCGGCCGCGCTCAAGACCCTACATTGGTTACCTATTCACAAGCGTGTCTTATTTAAGGTCCTTGTTATCACCTTTAGAGCCTTCCAGTCACAAGGACCCAGATACTTGTCTAATGGCTTTAAACGCTATCTAGCAGCACGTTGCTTGAGGTCCGCAAATCAAAATCTTCTGGTAACCCCCAGATTTAGATTGGCCACTAAAGGGGGGAAATCTCTCTTTGTCTTAGGCTCTAGGGCCTGGAACAAACTGCCACCCCAGCTTCGGCTTATATCTAAGGAGAGTCACTTTAGGAAATCCCTGAAGACATGGAATTTCTCCCTCACTGACGCGGCCTGTAGGGCACTGGTGTAAAGTTTGTAATGTGTTCTGAGTTGCCTCCAGTCCACCAACCTATTCCAGCTGGGTTGGCCTTGAGCGCCAAGATGCTCCTTGGAGTGGTAGTAGCGCTATATAAATGAGCCCTTACATTACAGTACAAAACAGTTCCTTTCAAAAAAGAATTTGAAGTCAGAGATAATAAGTTGGGTAAAAAGGAATTAACTCCCGGGGATAACAAATTTGGTAGTAGGCGTAATTTTATAATTTGTTACAGATGTGGCAGTTTTGATCATGTTGGAAACTTTAAGGGATGTCCAGCATTGAACAAAATATGCATAAAATGTAAAAGAACAGGTCATTTTAGAAAAATGTGTAGATCTCCTCAAAAAGTGAATTATGTAACTTTTGGTGAAGAGGAGCTGTCGGAACAATTTAGTGAATTCAATTGTATTTCTTGTGTGGGTACTAACTACACTAAAGGTTTTCCTTCTTGTGTCATATCTATCGATGGGGAAGAAACACAAATGACGGAGGACTCTTGTGCATGGTACACCATAATTGGTAAAGATGTTTTTAGAAATTTATGGGGAAACAGAGAACTACTTTCTCCTGAAATTTGACCTGGTGGTTATTCAGGACACAAAATTGATTTAGAAGGTTTTTTTCGGGCGGATTTGAATTTTCAAGGGAAAAGGACTAGAGGTAAGGTGTATGTAGCAACCAAGGGTGTGTCAATACTTGGTTGGCCTCATCAGAAAGAAATGGGGATGAAGCTTGACCCTAGTGCTTCTCCGTCAGTGTACATTGTGTCGGGGTGTAATGAAGAATTTGTGTCTAGCATAAAATAAATGTATCCTGTAGTGTTTGATGAAAAGCTGGGAGAATATATGGATTTTAAACATAAAATTGTACTTAAGAGCAATGCGATTCCGGTAAGACACAAAGTACGTAATGTGGAGAAGTGTGGCTCAGGGGTTAGAGGCGGCAGACCTGGAAGCTGAGATCGGCCCTGGACCAGGGTTCAATTCCCCGCCTCTGAGGGTCTTGGGCTCAAAAAATTCCACGGACTCGATAATTCTCGCTCCGGTGCCTTCTCAACTCACGGGTTCACACTCTGGGCAATAGCTTGCTTAATCTCCACAACGGCCCCTTGCGGCGGGATGCCTGGCTTTCACCTTGTGGATACCCTGCCGGGGTTATCTCACAGGGGAATACCAGGACGGGTTCCCTAAGCAAGCGCCGGGAAACCCTTTGTGGGTAGCTGTGCGCTATATAAGCTCAAATACATTTACATTTACATTTACATCTGGCTTACCGCAGCAAATTAAAAGAAATGTTATTGGTATTAGTCCAAAATAAGGTTATTGAGCCCATAGAATCTTCCCCGTGGGTTTCTCCGGTGGTTCTTTCACTTAGAGGTAATGAGGATCTTCGTTTGTGTGTCGATCTCCGCAGTCTCAATAAGGAAATTTGGACTGATAGACACCCTTTATTCACAAACTAATTTCTACATTGTCTGGGGCCTGAGTTTTCTCGACATTAGATTTGGCTAGCGCCTATCACCAGGTTGCATTGCATGAAGATTCTAAATGCTTAGCTACATTTATAACACCGGAAGGTATGTACCAATTTTTAAGGATGCCTTTCGGTTTAGCTAGTGCAGCATCTGTGTTCCAAAGACTTATGAAGGAGGTTTTGGAGGATTATTTTGGGGCAATAGCCTTCCAGGACAACATATTAATTTATGGGAAAGATTGTGAGGAACATGACAGTAATTTGAAGATGGTTTTGCAGAGTATACAAAAGAAATGGCTAACTCTCAAATATTCTAAATACAAATTTAGACAGGGAAAGGTTGAATATTTGGGGCATGAGATATCCAGTGAGGGTATCAAACCTAAGTTTAACCATGTTGCTAGCATTGTAGAAGCACCTGCACCTGCTAACAAGGAACAATTGTATTCATTGTTGGGCCTTACTGAATTCTATAGCAAGTTCATGCAAAATTATGCTTCAAAAGTATTTGATCTTAGATTGTTGTTGAACAAAAATGCAAAATTTGATTGGGGAAAAAACCAACAACTTGCTTTTGAAATGCTTAAAAAGGAAATTAGCTCGGGGCCATTCTTGAGACCATTTACCGTTGGGGAAGAATGTATTGTAGATGTAGGTGCTAGTGGTACAGGCTTAGGTGCTGTTTTGTTGCAAAAAAGTAATGGAATTGAGCATATTGTATCTTATGCATTGAGATCATTGCGTGGTGCAGAATGTAGCTATTCCACTATTGAGAGGGAATTATTCGCTTGCACTTGGGCTGCACAGCATTTTTGACAATTCTTGTTGGGAACTAAATTCGGGTTAAGAACTGATCACAAACCATTGATTAATATGTTAGCTGTGGGTGGTGGTAGAACATTAACAGCACGTTTGGCCAGGTTAGCTGCTAAGTTGCAAGAATTTCAATGTAGTGTTGAATATATTCCTGGTCGTTTGAATGTGCATGCAGACTGTATGTCTCGGTTGCCTCTGCCCTATGTTCTGGATTCTGACAATACCATGGAAGAATGTGTAGATGTAGCTTATACTATGGAAGATGTCGTGTGTGGCTGGTGTGTCTGGGGTCATTTCAGAAGAAGATTGGAAAAAGCTATGGTCAAAGATGATGTTTTGTGTAAAGTGGTTGAATATTTACGTGTGGGAAAGGAAATTGAATGGTGAGTTGAGTTTGTTTTTTAAGGTTAAGGATGAACTTATGTGTTTACAAAATATTGTCACTAGATGTGATAAGATTGTTCCTCCGTACGGTATTAGAGAGAAATTGGTGATTATTGGACATTATAGGACATATGGGTATGTCCTATACCAAGAGGAGGTTAAGATAATGTTATTGGTTGCCTAGTATAGACAGCATGGTGGATAGGTGGGTTAGAGAGTGTGCACCGTGCTCAAAGAGTGACAATTCTGTCAAAGCCTTATCTGCTCATATAACTCCTATTGAGTATGCTGGAGGGCCATGGAAGAAGTTAGGAATCGACATTATTGGTCCTTTGTGTCTGTCTTCTTCTAAAGAAGTTTTTGCTTTGGTTCTAATACATTAGTTTTCTAAGTGGCCTGAGCTCAAGGTGGTGGACAAAATTACTTCTTCTCAAGTCATTGAGTTTCTTGACAGTGTTTTTTGTCGTGAAGGTTTACCTTCTGAACTTATTTCTGATAATGGTACGCATGTCACCAGTAAGGAAATGGAATTGTTATTGAAGAATTATGGGATAGTGCATAAAAAGGGTTTCAAATTACAATCCCCAGGCAAACGGTCAAGTTGAGCGCTTTAATAGAGTTGTCAAAGAATCTATTTAGTTAGCTGTGAAGAGTAATATTGTTTGGAGAAAAGCATTGCGGGATACCTTACTTACTTACCGGATCTCTCCAAGTTCTGTAAGGAATATGCTACTTACCAGTATGCATCTGTTCTTGGCATAGAGGGCTGCAGAGTGGTACATTATGAATAGATCGCCATCTGGTGTTGGGCTCGGATGATTGCACTTTGTTTTTCTCTTGGAGAGTCTTTTGTATCTTGGTGACTCCTCCCTTGGTAGGTAGTGCGCATGGGCATCGGCTCCATCCTTAGATTGTTTTGCCATAGTAGGGTTAGATGGAGTAGTATAGTAGAATACAGATAAGAGTGCCCATGTAAGTGTATCTAAATAAGATAATGTTGGAACAGACACAGGTTTCCGGGGAGGCTGGGAGGGCATGTACCACTCTGCAGCCCTCTATGCCAAGAACAGATGCATACTGGTAAGTAGCATATTCCGTTCGAGGCATATGGGCTGCAGATGGTACATTATGAATAGACTATACAGCAGTTCTCTCCCTAGCGGTGGTCGCCCGTGTCTGTTGCAACTGTCTGAAACAATGTTTTTAATACTGCTTGTCCCACTCTAGCTTGTTGTGTTGTGTGCACATCTACATAATAGTGTTTTGTGAAGGTGTGCGGTGTAACCCAGGTAGCTGCTTTGCATATGTCATCTAGTGGAATGTTTCCCAAAAATGCCATAGATGCTCCTAGTTTACGTGTAGAGTGAGCTCTAGGAGGAACAGTTAATGTTCTCTTTGCCTTTAAGTAGCATATTTGAATGCATTTTACAATCCATCTGGCAATGCCCGCTTTGGAGATGGGATTGCCTTTATGTGTAGGAGAAAACGCAACAAATAGCTGTTTTGTCTTTCTGAAAGTTTGTGTTCTTTCTATATAGTACAATATGGCCCTTCTAACATCCAATGTATGTAGGGCTCTTTCTGCTACTGTTTGTGGTTTTGGAAAGAAAACCGGTAATTCCACTGACTGATTGATGTGGAATGCTGAAATTACCTTTGGTAAGAATTTTGGGTTTGTTCTAAGAACCACTTTATTTTGGTGTAACTGCATAAATGGTTCTTGAATCGTAAAAGCCTGCAGCTCACTTACTCTTCTAAGTGACGTGATAGCTATGAGGAAGGCCACCTTCCATGTGAGGAATTGTATTTCACACCTATGCATAGGTTCAAAGGGTGGCCCCATTAGTCTGGTAAGTACTATGTTGAGATTCCAGACTGGGGAAGGTGGTCTTCTTGGTGGAATGACTCTTTTGAGTCCTTCCATGAAAGCTTTAATTGCTGGTACTTTAAACAGTGAAAGATGTTGTCTGTTTTGTAGGTACGCCGCTATGGCTGCGAGATGAACTCTGATAGAGGTATATGCTAGGTTACATTGCTGTAAGTGTAGTAAATAGCAAATGATTTGTTTAGTGGATGCGTCCAGAGGGTTGATGTGCTTACTGTTACAGTGTATAGCAAACCTCTTCCATTTTGCTGCATAGCATGCTCTGGTGGTAGGACGTCTTGCTTGTTTAATGATTTCCATGCATTCTGGTGGTAAATCTAAATACCCAAACTCTATGACTTCAGGAGCCAGATCGCTAGGTTCAGTTGTTTGGGATCTGGGTGCATTATTTCTCCATGGTTCTGTGTAAGATGCATGGGTAATAATCTTAGCTTTTGATGTGGTACTTGTGAGAGTTGTAGCAGCGTGGTGAACCACGGCTGTCTTGACCACGTGGGTGCCACTAGTATCATTGTCATTGAGTGTTGCTGCAGTTTCCGAACCAGTAACGGAATTAGTGGTAGAGGAGGGAATGCGTAAGCAAATTTGTTGGACCAATTTATCCACAGTGCATTGCCCTGGGACCGGTGGTGTGGGTACCTGGATGCGAAGTTTTTGCATTTTGCGTTCTGATGATTGGCAAACAGATCTATCTCTGGTTGCCCCCATTTTTGGAAGAATGGCTGCAGTATTTGGTCGTGCAGCTCCCATTCGTGTACTTGTTCTGACTGTCTGCTTAGGATGTCTGCTATCTGATTTTGAACTCCTGGTAGGTGTTCCGCTAACAGGTAGATCTTTTGAGGAATGGCCCATCTCCATATGTCCTGTGCTAGTCTGGACAGTTGGAGAGAGTGTGTCCCCCCCTGTTTTTTAATATAATACATTGCAGTCATGTTGTCTGTTCTGATCAGGACTGCTTTGCTTGTTATTTGCATTTGGAAAGCTTTTAGTGCTAGAAGTATTGCTAATAGTTCTAGGTAGTTGATGTGCAGTTTCTTTTGCTGCACACTCCACTTCCCCTGCACTGTGTATCTGTCCATGTGCGCTCCCCATCCGGAGAGCGATGCGTCCGCTGTTATTATCACTTGTGGAATTGGCTCTAGGAACGACCGTCCCTTGGAAATGTTTTCTGTGTTCCACCACTTCAGAGAGCGATACGTCCGGTCGTTTACCAACACCAGATCTGTAATCTGACCTTGAGCCTGATTCCACTGTGTCGCTAGACACTCTTGTAGTGGGCGCATTTGTAGTCTGGCATGTGGTATTAGCAGTATGCAGGAGGACATCATGCCTAATAGTTGCATAAACACTCGTGCTGGTAGTGAGTGTTGTGGTTGAAATCTTTGTATTAACCCGACCATTGTCTGTACTCTGATTGGGTTGGGGTATGCTATTGCCTTTTCTGTGTCTACTGTAGCCCCCAGGTATTGCTGAATCTGGTTTGGTTGCAGGTGTGATTTTTTGTAGTTCACCGTGAACCCTAGGTGGTGCAGCAATTGAATTGTCTTCTGTGTGTTGTGAAGACATTCTTCTTTTGACTTGGCCTTTATTAGCCAGTCGTCCAAGTATGGGAAGACATGCATTTGTTGTCTTCTTAGGTGTGCTGCCACCACAGCTAGGCATTTTGTGAAAACTCTTGGTGCTGTTGTGACACCGAAGGGAAGGACTTTGAACTGATAGTGTTGTCCTTCTAACACAAACCTTAGGTATTTCCTGTGGGCTTTGTGAATTGGGATATGAAAGTAAGCGTCTTTTAGATCCAGTGTAGAAAGAAAGTCCCCTTTCTTCAGTAAAGGGAGTACATGTTGGAGCGTGACCATGTGGAAATGCTCCGAATTTATGTAAGCATTGAGAGGTCTGAGGTCTAATATTGGTCTTAGGGACCCGTCCTTTTTGGGGATCAGGAAGTATAGAGAGTATACTCCTGTTCCTTGTTGATCCTTTGGAACCTTCTCTATTGCATGCTTTTGTAGAAGTGCTAGAACTTCTTCTCTTAACAATGTCAGATGATCTTGACTCATTGGACGCTGTTTGGGGGGGATGTTTGGTGGGGTAGCTGTGAGTTCTAGGCAATAACCATGTTGGATAATTTGTCTCACCCACTTGTCTGATGTGATGTTCTCCCAGACAGGTAGGAACTGTGATAGACGTCCCCCGACTGGTGTTATGTGGTCTGGGGGGAGTTCTATGAAGTCACTGTTTTGGTGTTGAGGCGTTGCGGTTGTTATTATTTCCGCGGCCTCTACCCTTATTGTTGTTACCTCTGTAACTGCCTCTTGAATTACCTCTGGGTGATGTTGGTGTGAAAGAGGTGGATTGCTGATTCGTTCCTGTATTCTTTGAGCCCCCTCTATAGGTGGATCTACGAAAGGAACCTCTGTGTGTTGGCTGTTGCAATGCTCCCATTGACTTAGCCGTTTCTGTATCTTTCTTCATTTTTTCTAAGATCTCGTCTGTGCTTGAGCCAAACAGTGTCTTCTGATCAAATGGTTTGTTCAGTAGGGCTGTTTGTACTTCTTGTTTGAATCCTGAGATTCTAAGCCATGCATGCCTTCTTAGCATGACACTGGTGTTAATAGATCTTGCTGCAGTGTCTGCTGCGTCTAATGCACACTTAATGGAAGTATTGGTTATTATTTTACCTTCCTGTATTAATTGATCTGCCTTCTTCTGATGTTCTTTTGGGAGATGTGTGAGAAGTTTTTCTAACTCATCATAATGTGCCCTGTCGTAGCGTGCGAGTAGTGCTTGTGTATTGGCTATACGCCAGCTATTCGCTGCCTGTGATGCTACTCTCTTGCCTGATGCATCTATTAACTTTGATTCTTTATCTGGTGGAGGAGCCTCTCCTGTAGATAATGAATTTGCTCTTTTACGAGCGTTTGAGACCACCAGCGAGTCTAGAGGTACATGCCCTTTAATAAATATTGGGTCCTTTGGAGCCGCTTTGTATTTTTTATCAATTCTTGGGTTTAACACCCTGGCTCTCACTGGGTTTTCGAATATTTCCTCTGTGTGACTAAGAAGACCCTTCAACATAGGAAGAGTACCTGATGTTCTCTGTGCATTAGGTAGAGTCTCTAACAAGAAATCCTCTATTTGAGGTTCTGTATGCATATCTAGTTTGTGATATTTTGCTGCCCTATTAATGAGCTGCACAAAACCTGTGTTATCATCAGGTGGTGAAGGCTTTGAGGGATATAGCTCTGGGTCGTTGTCCTCATCTGACCCTACATCATAATTTTCCCATGGGTCCTCCTCATCTGGGATAGTTTCGTCATCCTCTTGAGGTTCTCCCTCCCCTAGATCACTGTCTACATCTGACTGAGGTGTAGCTGGTCTTGGTGTGGAGGGTGTAGGAATATTTGGCCTATTGTGAGGAATAGGAGAAGAGGGTGTGACTCTAGGTCGAGGAGAAGCAGGAGGAGTTATATTTGTCCCCATTGTTCTCTTTTTTGAAGGAAGAGGTTTATCTTCTGACTGTTCACTCTTTCTCTTCTTCGTGACCACTTTCCCAGTTTGTGGATCAATAAACAAGATCTTTTGTTTGGGATCTGTCTGTTGCTCCTGAATCGGTACCGAAGACCCTGGTTCCGAGAGCTGTTTTTGTTTTCGATCATCAGATCTTGTTGTTTTCGACACCGAATGTCTGCTCGATTCCGACTTTCTGGGTATCGAGTGTCTTTTGGGCGATAAATCATATTTATGTTTCGACATGGAATGTTTCGATACAGAGCTTTCCCTTGTTTGTTGCCTCGGTGCCGAAGTCGATGTCGCCCTTTTCTCGGATCCGACATGGTGGGAGTCCGAGTGTTTCGGTTTCAGTTTCGGTTTCGTTGCCGGGCCCGAGGGCGGGGCGTCGGAAACTTTTTTCTGCGGTTTGACCGGGCCCGAGGGCGGGGTCGTTACCGCACGGGGTCGGTTTTTCGGTAAGGGGACGTCGTCACTCACGGTTTGTTGCTCGATGAGTTCTTCGACTTCCGACTGGTCCCCTTCCGACCCCGACTGGTCCTCTTCTTCCTCGATTTGCTCGTCTCCGAACAGCTCCGGGATCGCCTCCGCCTGCATTCTGGAAACCTCGTGTCTTCGAGCTCGACGATTTCTAATCGTTAGCTTGGAGGAGAATGCTGCACAGGCTTCGCAGTCCCTGGATTCGTGTTCAGGCGATAGACAGAGGTTGCACACCTCGTGTAGATCCTTGTGTGGGAACTTAGCACCACACGTTGGACATTTTTTGAATGGAGTCCTTTCCATGGACTCCGGGCTTGACTGCGTCGAGAAAGGCCTCCTGTTCTTCGACGTAGATCCAAGTTTTTCTCTTCGATTTTGAATTTGCAACGCGTCGGAATGGAAATGAACGCGTTCGATAACAATACCGTCGAATTGGAAAGGGAATACGCGCCGATAAATCACTTTCTTCTGAAGTTGATCTGGAGCGTCTCGATCCTCATCCGAACCCGATGGCGGAAAAAAACAATCTAAGGATGGAGCCGATGCCCATGCGCACTACCAACCAAGGGAGGAGTCACCAAGATACAAAAGACTCTCCAAGAGAAAAACAAAGTGCAATCATCCGAGCCCAACACCAGATGGCGATCTATTCATAATGTACCATCTGCAGCCCATATGCCTCGAACCTGGATATTCTCCATTTGAGATGCTGAGAGTTCGGAAGCCTGGATCCAAACTTATGCCTTGGTGGTTGAAAGTTAACAATTCGTATGATGCTGGGATAGATTTTTCACAGGTCAGGGAACGTGTCAAAAGATATCAAGAAAAGATGAAAAAATATGGGTTTAAGCATCAGTCGCAAAATCAGAGGATTCATGTTGGTGACTTGGTACGAGTGAAACTTGGAGGGTCAAATAATAGGAGATGGTCTAGGTGGTCTGATCCTATCGAAGTTGTTGAGGTATTTACCAAGGCTGTTAGAGTTAAAGATGGGAAAGTTTGGAATTTTAGGCGTATATCTTTGTACAGAAATAGGTCTGTAGTCGGGAAACCTCAGTTGACTATGAAGTACTCTAGGAATGTTGATGATGAAGATTTTCAGAACTTTTCTCGACAGTTTCAATATTTCTGAGCCCATCTCATGTGGTCCTGACAGGAATGATGTTGAGCATATTTCTTCTCCTATTTGAAAACAAAATGGTAATGTTGAACAAATGGGAGTTATTTTAGAAGGTTCTCAAGTTGTTGACAAACAAACATGTGAACTTAGGAGAAGATGTCGTGTTAGAAATGTACTGAAAAAAATGGAAGATTTTGTAAGATTTTGAATTTCTGTTATTCCTTAGTTTCAATGTTATGTATATAGTTTTTTTTTGTTTTTTTTGTTTTCTGAAGGGGGGAGGTGTGTTGTATTCATTATGGTTCAGTCCAGAGCATGGTAGAATATGTTTGTGTTTACTTAGTATTCTTACTTCTGTGTTCTGCTCGGGATTTCTATGGATGGGCGGTTGAAACGGGGATTGATGAGGAGAACCTGGAGTAGAGTGGTTGTGTTAGCTGTCCTTCGTGTACCCAAGAAAAACTTTATCAACATTCATCTGGATGTCATTGTGATGATTTTATCACTGCCCAACTGTGGTCTCCATATCTACAATTATTTGGAGTATCGTCACTTTTTCTGACTGTGGTGCTGCAGGTTCTTAGTTTTATGATCTCCTCCGGCAGCAGGAATCCTCTATGCAGTCTTTTGCTCAGCCTGTTATGGTTTCCAGACATTCCTATTTCCAGATGACCCAGTGTTCCTACACTTGGAATTACTGGGAAGGTGTAAACTTGCAACCACTAAAACCACCAGAGCTCTGGAGCAGGAAGACTCCCAATTTAGCTCAGCCCAATACCGCTCTACAGCATGCGGGAGCATGCAATGCTGCCCCCTGCAGCCTCTGACCCTTCCCTACCCTGAAACCCTCCCTACCCAAGAGTTCTTGCACAGCAGCCTGCGGTGGCTTCCCTAATCACATTTACGGATTGCTCAGAGTAGGCAGTAATTGTGGCCCTGGAATCGGTGATAACCTGCAGAAAAAGACCTGGCAATTTTGAGTCCTAATGGTTATTCCCCACCCCCTACTCCAGGGACTGGATCTCGTTATGATCGATCACGAACTCGGAGATACTGCCAGAATCTATTTATTCTGGCCATTCGATTCCCAGTCTGAGTTTATTTCTGCCCACTCACGTGAAACACAATAAAGCCACCCTGGTACAGTCTCCCCCATGTTGGCGACCTTCTGATACAAGAAAAAGTACAAATTCAAGGAGTAACATGTAGTGCCAACTCACAACATCAGCTTTTGCTACTTGTTCAGTCTTTTTCCTTATGAATATGTTCTTTATGAATCAATGCTTAATTTGAGCCGGTGGATTCTGGTGCACCAGCACTTAATCAACGCCCGCGCTTCTCATGAGCACCAGTTGAGGACACATTAATTTACGGGGAAATTAAGTAATTTACCCAGAATCACAGGATATTGAGCCCACGCAGAGACTCAAACAGCCCAGCTCCAAAATCGACAGTTGTGGCCACTACGCCACACCCTCTCTGTACTTTCATGTAGTTAGTTCTGTTTTAGGCAGCTCTGACAAGAGAAATGGGCTGCTGCCACCTGAAGAGAGCCCCAACACTTATTTTTTTTTTACAAATTAGCCACTGTTATGAGTACGTAAACTACATATTAACAGTAAGGGTTAAAGCCACTTCCTGCCAATAGTTATACATTCTTTTATGACATGGCTTGTGTACCAGCTGTGGCTCACCACGAGACTATACTCAATGCAGGTAAGCACACATATTATGAATGGGCATAACCCAGGCAGTCCCTGCAGTTAATGGGTTGGGACAGAGTTGGGGGGGAGGGGGGATCTGGTTCTGCCATAGTAATTATGAGCCTTACAAATTCCAAGGTGTGTGCTGAACCACCTACACTAGGTAATTACTATATCAAATGCAGGTCCCACTGTGGTGGGGCCGATAGAAGATTACAATGAAGCTAAAGCGGTCTTTGCAGCAGCTTCCGAGAGTGGGAGATGCGCCTAGCACCGCCACAGTGACTAAGAAAAAATACAATGTCCATAGCCCCACACAGTGTGCGCAAACACCACTGGACTCCATTGTGAAATACTAAGTTGCCCTAATGAAATATGGCGGTCAGCAATAAGATGCAAAGATTGTATTTGTCTGTCTGTGACACAGCCAACAATGTGAGTTCAGTGATATCTCACTGCTGTACTTCTGCTTTCTAATTAGGACCACTGTGACCTTAGTAAGATAAGTGGAAGTGATTGAAGGTCGCACTATTGCTAAATAACTTGCATCATACTTTACCAGTGAAAATTAACTCTGGGACCGCTCTATTTTTATACCACACTGTGGGAAACTTCTTCATATCAAGAACCATCTGAGAAAGTCTATTTAAGGGAATGCCAATGCTTTTTTCATTCCACTTTTTAGCGTTTTTTATTATTTTTTCCAACTTTAGCTAATAATATATTTTTTGGGCTCCAATAAAAATCATATTTTACTGTTATGTGCACTAAAACTAAAATAGGGTTTAATAATAAATAATAATAATAATAAGCATTTATTAAGCGCCTGGCTGCACAAAACTGTGTGTCCCCGCGCTGACTGCAAATGCAAAATCCACCTAAAGGAAGAGAACAGGCAAACGGGGTATTTTCTTAGAATGCCCATCTGTTAGGAAACACTCATACTCATCTATTATGATTATAAGCGGGTGTTTTTTTTAAAAATTGAAACATTTTATTGGAAACTTTTGGCAACTGTATTTAGGTAGTGTGTGCATTTTTATTTTTATTTTTGTGGCATATATTTTAAAAAATACCCTTGACCCAGCTTGCCAAGCTCAAATCTACTGGCTTTTCTAAATTTGTGACTAGTGCTGACTTTGTGCTGAGGTCTGCGGGCGGTGTGCAATGGCACTCATGATTGGGGACTGGGACCTATTTTTCATCATCAGACGTCGACCCAGAGCAAAAGAGCTCATAAGGGGGAGAAAGAAGGAACAGAAAGATAGGGAAACTGTGAACAAGAAAGAAAGCAAAGATCATATAGAACCTGCCTACGTGAAATAAACAGACAGGAATTCATGGCTAGTGGAAAAGGCAAGAAAGCAAAGAAAACGAACCCTTTCACAAGCCCTGATCCCTACCACACAGCTAACACTTTAGAAGTGGTCGACTTGGTGTGGCCAACATAAAGCGACTCCCCACAAAAAGGTCAATAAACATACGACATTTCGTCCTGCTGGAAAAAAAATGAAAACTTTATCAAAATATTCACAGCTGCAGAATGCTGAAATAAAACCGATGACATTATTTGGAACATCGAATAAGTCATGGAATAACTAAATAACCACCAGGAAGAGGGCACACTAAGAAAGCTATTATTTATTTCCTTGAGAGTTGTACTATAAATTCCATAACTCGTGTGGTTTTCGCGTTCAGGTGCTGGTTCCAAGAACAGCAGCCGTAACCTTCGAGTCAACAGACGCTCAAAAGCCCGGCCCTCACTGGCCACACTGGACTCGTCTGTCAGTGCCGGGCAGTTACAGTCCTTCGTTTGTTTACCTCCTTGGCTTCCGCCTCTTGGGCTCGAGGCATTGCCATTCACAAATACCGCGCGCGCCCTGGAGCTGCGTATCCCTCACAGGTGCAGGGAACAGATCCGAAGTGACAGGCGTTTTATTGCAAGACCGCAGGGAAGGGGGCCTGGGCCAATGTTTACCCCGCGCGCCACGCATCTTTAGCTATTACCTCATCACAGAAGTGTCTGCATCGGGTAAGAGTGCAGCAAATCTGATTTCACGCGGTTTTTGCCATTTACAAAATAAGTAACAGGGCATTTGAAAACAGTTTTAAAAAGGGAAATCCCTTCTGCATTTGACTCACGTCTGCATCCAGAACAGCCAAGTTTAGAATTCATTCAAAGAGAAAGAATGACATGTGGCCTAAAGCCCAGTGTTGCCAACTTTGGAACTAGGGAACCAGGTTTGAGTCCTGGTGGTGGCTCGACATCTTTTCGTTATGAGCCAGTCCCCTGTCCCACCACCTTTCCTAGATTTTATACGCGGAAATCTCTGTCCAGAAAGTGAAGATTTTTACACACATATGTACATGTTTTTGTAGTAAATTTGATGGGATGGCTGGAAAATAGGGAATACTTGGGAGAGGTTAAGAGGCGAGCGGAGTCCCACAGGGTTCATTACTGAGCCCCACCCTCTTCAACATCTACATGGCCCCCCTCGCAGCCATCGTCCGACAACACGGCCTCAACATCATATCCTACGCCAACGACACCCAGCACATCCTCTCCCTCACCAAAGAACTCCCCACTGCCAAACTTAATTTCCAGAAAGGAATGCAAGACATCGCAGTCTGGATGCCCAACAGCTGTTTGAAGCTCAATGCCGCGAAGACAGAATTCCTCGTCCTCAGTACCACCCCTTCTGCATAGGACAGCACCTGGTGGCCTACCGCCCTCAGAAACCCACCTACCCCCTCGACTCATCACTCACCATGAACCGACAGGTCAACACCGTCACCTCCAGCTACTTCAACACCCTCTGCATCCTCTGCAAGACCTTCAAATGGATACCCCCTGAGTCAAGGAAGACGGTCACCCATGCACACATTACCAGCGGAATGGGCTATGGAAATGCACTCTACGCCGGCATCAGGAAGTCCCCACTCCGCATACTCCAGACAATACAGAACACAGCCGCCAGACTCGTCCTCGGCAACCCCCGACATGAACACATCAGCCAACGCCTACGAAGTCTCCACTGGCTCCCCATGGAGAAAAGAGTCTCTTTCAAAATCCTCACTCATGCCTACAAAGGCCTACACAACAACGGACCCAAATACCTCAACGACAGAATCAACTTCCACGTACCCAAAAGAAACCTCAGATTTTACAACCTCGCACTGGCCGAAACACCGTGCATCCACAGAGCCAGAGCAGGCGGTAGATCCTTCTCTCACATTGCAGCCAAGACCTGGAAGGAGCTACCGGCAGACATCAGAAGCGCCCCCTCCCTGAACACCTTCAGGAAAACCCTCAATACCTGGCTCTTCGGCTAAACAGATCTGCGGAACCCCCTTCAGCCTCTTGAGACCCTCACGGGTGAGTAGAGCACTGATTGATTGATTGAAGAAAGACACATACATCCATCCACAAAAGAGTAACCCAATTACTATTCACACACATTGCCTCTACAGATACAACCATCAACAAAAGACCCGAAACACTCATGTGTGTACACCAGATAAGAGACAGAGTAAGTCCAGCACCAAATGTGGCCAACCATTGGTAGAGAAACACCCTCTCACAGAAATAATGGAGGCACAGACCTAAAATAAAACCCCAGAGGCCCTAATATTTAAATAAATTACATTATTTTAACTTTCTAAAAAGATACATATATTTATTTACAGTTAAAAATATATAAATATATACAACATAATTATTAGCTTGTCATATGATTTGTTTATAACTTTTTTAATTTCATAATAAATGTAACTCATTTTTAAACATATTTAGAATATTTACATTAATCTTATACATAACTATAGTAAATTGTACTCCAGAATAAATACATATAAATATTGTACTTTATGTGAGATTTTTTGATTTGCCTCTTAAGAAAAATATTTGTAACTTAATTTAATATATTCAAAATAACTATTTATTTGCAAATTAAGGCTACAAGTCTTTAGAATTGTTTATTTTGTTCTAAATCTTAAATAAATATTTTAAATTAATGTACATTAATACCTAAATTTAAAATGTTTTACTGATTTGCTTGAAGTTTAGTAAACTCTTACAATTTTCCCTATGCTTTAACATATGGAGCTCGCTGCCCCGCTGCTGGATACAACTATCTACATGTGAAAAGTTACAAGTAGTAACTTTACGCTCATAAATTAGGCACCATCCCTTGAATTCAGGTGATGGGGATATGTAAGTGTGCATATTTGAATAACTGCATTCATAAATGGTGAAAAGACAAAAATAGTACAGTTACTCAAAAATGTAAGATTAAATATACACATGTAGTTAGCTCATGTATAAGTTTACCTTTGTGAACAGTCCCAATAACCTCCCCTTGCCTGAACTAAAATCTTTTTTTTTTAATCTGGCCTTGTGTAATTGTAGTATGTGGGTAGGTTTGTTGTTTTCTCATATTGTACTTGCTAGCAATTTAGTTGTGTTCTCTTAAGAATATGATGTCAATAGAATGTATTCTGTCACTTATGTCAGTGATTCTAGAGTCTTGAGCTGCTTGACTCATTTGCTGTTCTGCTGCCCGTGGGAGCTGTTGTGGCTTGTCTGCTGTATATGAATAAACCTACTTGTGCAAGCAACAAGGATTTCCTACTTTATTATTTGAAGAACCTTACTCCATGTATTGGCGACGATTTCACCTCATAGCGGATCCACCGATCATCTGAAGAACCATTTATTTTCCTGTTATATTCGGATTATACTGCACTGGATCATCTTACTAAACACTTGAATTTTATGTATTTATGTGCACGTTGTTTGTGCTTACGTGTTTACAACGTGTGACTGCCTGTATTTGGCTTTGCTCTTACCTTGGGCTTTACCGGAGTGTCCGTTTGGTTTCAGCCGTTGAAATAAAATATAGCACTATGGAGCGGGAAGCCCTGGCCTGTTCTTAGACTGTTGAAAAAGGTAAGATGTACATATGAGGAACCAGATTTCAATTGTTCACCGACCATAAACCTGCATATTTATATGTTAGGTGATAGTTGCTCAAATAAGGCATCATCTAGACAGATCAGAATACTGGCGAGATTGCAAGAGTTTAATTTCGATATTAAGTATATTCCAGGTGGCAAAAACGTCAGGGCAGACTGTCTTTCACGTATACCGCTTGAAAGTAGAGACATTGATGAATCTTTTAAGGATGATGAATTGGAATTTGTCCTAACTGTGACTGATGTTGTGCAAGATTTTAACATTTCTGAAGAAGATTGGTTTGACAGTTGTGACAAGGATGTGTGTTTAAAAAGAGTGAAGACATTTTGAATCAATGGTTGGCCTAGTGACAGAACAATGTTAATCGATGATAGATGCTTTTCACAGGTAGCTTTTGAACTCTCTTTAGTAAACGATATTTTAGTCAGGCAACACGGCGTAATGAAAGTTAAGAGGGCCCCCTGCAAGGTATACAGAGGGGACCCCCCTCCTATTTCCCCATCACTCGGAGGCCCCCCTTGCACCGCGGAGGTTACAGGGGCCTGTGTTACGCCCCTGTGAGGCAAGATTAATTTGTTCCACCAGAAGGTTGAGAGGTAAGATTTTCTCTTTGGCTCATGAAGGGCATTTAAGTATCTCTAGTGCTGTTAGAAAAATCAAACAAACTTATTGGTGGCCTGGGATTGATAGACAAGTCCAGTCTTTTGTGGATAAGTGTGCTGAGTGTTTATGCTCAGGTAAACATTGGAAAACCTCTACTGCTCCTTTGTGTCCGGTGGATTGGCCTAAAGGTCCATGGCATAAATTGGGATTAGATTTCTCTGGTCCCCTTTGTGTACGGTGGATTGGCCTAAAGGTCCATGGCATACATTGGGATTAGATTTCTCTGGTCCCCTTTGTGTTCGGTGGATTGGCCTAAAGGTCCATGGCATAAGTTGGGATTAGATTTCTCTGGTCCTTTCAATATTCTAGGACAGTGACAAAAGGTTCCTTATTGTAGTTAGTGACTACTTTTCGAAATAGCTATATTTTGCTTTTGTTCGAAATGCTGACTCTGTTTCTGTTATTTAGTTTTTGGAACGAGTATTTTTGATTGAGGGTTTACCTAAAGAGGTTGTTACTGACAATGGGACTCATTTTGTTTCAGAAGAGATGGACACTTTTCTTGGAAAGAATGTTATTAAACATATCCTTGTTCCCTTGTATAGTCCGGCATCTAATGGTCTTGTGGAAAGGGCCAACAGGTTGTTGAAAGAAGGAGTACAAACGGCCATTGCCAACAAGTTGGATGTTTCCAAGTATCTGCATCATAAGGTGTGGAGTTACAACACTACACCTCACTCTACCACTGATGTTTCTCCTTATGTACTATTAAGAGGTAGGAAGCCCAATTCTCTTTTAAGTCCCTCTCGGTTAATGGATAATGTTGGTCAAGCTCATTGTCTGGATATAAAGAAGGTAAGAGAACATGTTAAAGAAAAACAAGCTTCTTATAAAAAATAATTATGACAGAAGGGTGCATGTTAAGGAAACTGTTTTAAGTCCTGGTGACTGGGTTCTTATTAGGAAGCTTGTTAAGGTTAGTAAATGGCAGTCTAGGTGTACTGAGTCTGTCAAGGCTGTTAGAGTTTCTAAGATTGCAGTGTTATTACAGGATAGAGGATGGGGGAACCGGAATGCTTTGATTAAGTTGAGTAAGGAACAAGCCAAGATCATTTGTCAAAGAGTCAAGTGTCAAAATGATGGCAATTCCAAAATGTTGGATGGTTGTGATTGGTTTGATCATAGCAATTTGGCATATTTTCTCAATGATTTGGAGAGCAGTGTTTCTTCTTCTTTTGCTTTGTGTGACAGAGGTGATGGCACCAATGTTTCCAATCCCGGGGTTTTGAAAGAAATTGATGCCAACATTTCCAGTGGTGCTGGTGATAACAGACACTTAGGAGTAGTTGCAGAATTCGGACTGCTCCTTTTCGTACTAGAGATTTTCTGTATTATTGATTTCTTTTTTGAGGGGGTTATTATTATAAGAGGGGGTGTAGTATGTGGGTAGGTATGTTGTTTTCTCATATTGTACTTGCTAGCTATTTAGTTGTGTGCGCTTAAGAATATACCCCTAGATGCATCATTGTAACATTTTGCGATTTCTTAATAGCGAAAATTAAGGAATCGCAATTAAGAAATCGCAAAATGCTATGCATCAAAAAATCGCAAATTATTTTGCGATTCGGTAATTTTCCTTAATTGCGGTTCACAATTTGCGAATCGCAATTAAGGAAAACCCTTCCCATTGATTCCTATGGGCCAAAAGGCCCATAGGAATCAATGGGAAGCCATTCACATTTTGCGAATTTCAAATTGCGATTCGCAAAATGTGAATGCAATTTCAAGGGTGCAGGGGGGGTTCAAAGAACCCCTCCCTGCACCCCTGAAATTGAACTGTAAGTGCAATTTACACACACACATGACCCAAGGACATGTGTGTGTGTAAATTAAAACTTTCAAATATGCAACTAGAGCATGTTAGAAAGTGTTCTATAAATTAGCATGAAGTTCAACTTCATGCTAATTTACCCCTTCCAAATTTCGAATTCGCAATTCTAAAGTAATCATACATTGCATTTAGGAAATCGCAAAATTGCGATTTCTTAAATGCAATCGCAATTTAAGAAATCGCAACAAAATTGCGATTTCTAAAATTGCGAAAATACCAAAATGCTTGATGCATCCCAAAAACGGGATTTCCATTCGCAAACGGCCGAATTTTCCGATTCGCACCGTTTGCGAATGCAAAAACACTTAATGCATCTAGACAATAATGTCAATAGAATGTATTGAGTCACTTATGTCAGTGATTCTAGTGTCTTGAAGTGCTTGACTCTTTTGCTGTTCTGCTGCCTGTGGGGGCAATTGTGGGTTGCTGTATACGAATAAACTTACTTCTGAAAGCAACAAGGATTTCCTTCTTTATTACTTGAAGAACCTTATTACAGTAACATAATCTGGCACTCATGTTAATCACTCTACATGGCCCTTTACCTCATGTTAATCCCTAGTCTACATGGTCCTTGGGCAAAGTCTGGTCTATACACAAACTAAAGAAAAAAATGCTAGCATATAAATGAGGATGTACTAGAATCGCTGATGCAGTCAGAATTACGTGGCTGAACTTAGAAAGCAGATATTCAAATTGGATGGCGTGGCGCAACCAGGACAGAATCAGTCCTTACTGTAAAGTTGCTTTAATGTGAATAATGTTATCTCACAATAACACCTTGCATCTTAAACTACAGTGTAAACTCAGTACTGAATTCTGAAAAAAACGAGCACTTCCCCATTCTAAAGCTCCAGCCCACCTAAGCCAACCTGCCCCAAACGCATTTTAAGGCCTATCTGTCCCTTTTCCAAACTTAACTGCTCATTTCATCTTCTTTAAACTCCAGACCATAGATCAGTACCCATCAGTCCTCCCACTGCCTTCCTATCTCCCTAAGTACTTATCTTATTATCCTGAGTATATCAGCTCACCTCACCTACATAAACAGTGGCTTAAAGCGAACTGCTAGGGGTCTCCTGAAGAATGTGAATAGGGGCCCTGAGTCTCCCATATCTCAAAGGTATTGATTGCCCTTCAGCCTAATAGGGTCCTCCTGAAGAGTTGGGGGCCACCCTCAAGGTTTAAGGGCCCCCTATGCCACAGGGGCTGCTGGGGCCTCCTTTATGCCCCTGTCCATAAAGCTAAATCTAAATTTACCTACCACTGCCTCAGCTATACACCCGGCAGACCTATCACAACAGGGGCTAATTATAACAAACATTAAAGCCCAAAACTGTCCATTAAAGCAGGCCCAGGCAAAACCTACAAACGTACCCATTTCAAATTCATTAAAAAGCCAAGTTTTAGGAAGACAGGGAGAGTGGGCAAGACCACAGCATCTGAGGTGCATAGAAAATGGAAGAAAGACACAGCTGTCCTATGTGTTTCTGTCAAAATCCTAACCCCCAAACCCACGGGATCCCCAACCAATCTGATTTTGGTGACACCGTCATATTGCACCCTTCATCCAAAAGGCTCAGTGAGAATGGGACTGTCCAAACTCCTCTTAGGCCTTTACTTGCCTTTGAAGGTATGCAAGGACCAAGGTAAATAAAGGAGGACGCATGTGAATCTACAGCACTACATGCCAAGAACAGATGCTTTTAAGATAAGTAACATAATCTGTTCTAGGCATGTTTGGCTGTAGATACACATGCGTTGCCTAGACTGTAGAGCAGTGCCCTCTAAAAAGGGTGGATACAACTTGTGGGTGTAGCAATTGTTTGAAAGAGTGTCTGTAGGACTGTCTGTCCTACATTAGCTTGTTGACATGCTCAAACATCTACACAGTAATGTTTAGTGAAGGTGTGTGGTGTAGACCAGGTAGCTACTTTGCAAATATCACCTAGTGGGATGTTACCTGGAAAACCCATTAAAGCCACTATCGTACATGCAAAATGTGAGCTAGGGGACATGGCTAAAGTCCTTTTGGCTTTAGCATGCATGTCTGAATGCATTTTATTATAAAGTGGGCAATGCCTAACTTGGATATCGGTTTCAATTTGAATGGGAGTGAAAAAGCAGCAAAAGGTTGCTTAGTTTTCTGAAAGTCTTATGTTCTGTCAATGAAATACATAAGAGTTCTTTTTTTAAATCTAATGCATGGAGCTCTCTTTCTGCTACTGTATCAGGGCGAGGGAAAACACAGGTAGCTCAACTGACTGGTTAAGGTGGAAATGAGAAACCACCTTAGGGAGGAACTTAGGGTTGGTGCGAAGCACAACTATATCTCTGTGTAACTGGAAGAATGGTTCTTCTAAGGTTAACGTCTGGAGCAGACCAACACACCTAAGTAAAGTGATGGCTAAAAGGAAATCTACTTTCCATGACAAAAATTGTAGAGAACAATTACGCAATGGTTCAAATGGTGGGCCCATATGTCTTGATAAAACGATATTTAAATTCAAAGTTGGTGCTGGTGAAAGCCAATGTGGAATTACTCTTTTGAGGCCCTCAATAAAGGCTTTGATGACTACGGCTAAATATATCAAAACAACAGAAGAGTAACCCAACACACGGAATCAGACTACTATTAACCAAGCAAAAGGTAAAGGCAGGGTTAGTGAGGATCACTGAGAAAAAAGAACCCTCAGGCACCAACTCATGTCAATGACCATTGTCATCATAGGGTTCTGGTTTGAAGGCAAGTGTATTAGTGCCCAAAGTGATAAAGAGTGACTTAAAACTAGGTATTTCTGAACCCCAAACACATTTTAATAAGGGGTCATTATTACCTAGGCATTAAAACAAAGTGAAGAGTGGATACTAGATGGTTAAGTAAATTTGAACCACCGTGTCCTAAAAACGTAATAAACAAGTGGTCAACATGTTTCTGCTATCATGTGCTTGTTACGCACAGCATTCATCAGGACCATATATCCCCGCAGCCCCTAGCCTGCGCACCCTAAAGCGCAAACCACACGGCAGGAGAGAAATACTTAGTGTACTACACCAACTCACGGCACTGTCGTGGTTTAGAACTTCTTTCAATTTATTAGGAGAAAGTAGTGAGATTGCCTCGTGGGCTCATGGCAGGGGAAACCTTCACGCCAGGAAACTTTCTGTCCCGGCGACCGCCCGCAGGATAACCTACTGCTGGCACATCTACGGCCCAAATAGAACTGCGGGGATATATGGTCCTGATGAATGCTGTGCGTAACAAGCACATGATAGCAGAAACATGGGCACTAATACACTTGCCTTCAAACCAGAACCCTATGATGACAATGGTCACTGACATGAGTTGGTGCCTGAGGGTTCTTTTTTCACAGTGAATCTCACTAACCCTGCCTTTACCTTTTGCTTGGTTAATAGTAGTATGATTCCGTGTGTTGGGTTACTCTTCTGTTGTTTTGATATAATTAATATAGGGGTATAAGAGTAACACTTTGACCCTGTTCTCTCTTGTTGTTTAGATATATGGCTAAATATAGTCTTGTGGATGTAAGAGCCCAACCACAGTTTTGCAAACGCAACAAGTAACAAACAATGTTTTGTATAGTAGCATCAAATAGATCAATACTGTTATTACGACCGTAAAAGAAAAAAACATTTCCCTTTGGCTGCATAGCACGTCCTGGTAGCAGGTCAACGTGCTTCTTTAAAGATGGTCATACATTCTGGTGGGAGGTTCAAACTCTATGACCTCAGGAGCCAAAGTACTAGGTTGAGTTCCTTGGGATGTGGGTGACTGATTTCTCCATGTTCTGAATGAGAAGCTCAAGCTTGAGGGGAAGCTTCTCCAGCGGAACTACAGAAAGGTCAAGGTTGTCTTGCCTATGTGGGGGCTACTAGTATTAGTGTGAGGGATGTTTGCCTGAGTTTCTGAACCAGAAATGGAAGAAGAGGGAGAGGTGAAAAAGCATAGACAAATATCCCTGACCAATTCATCCATAGACCATTCCATTGGAAAGTGGGAACCTGTATGTGAATTCTGGGCATTTTATGTTATTTGCGGTGGTGGACAGATCTATGTGTAGAAACCCCCACTTGTGAAATTAGGTTAGGAGGACTTTGGGATGGAGTTCCCACTCGTGGATCTGTTGCAACATCTTGCTGAGGAGGTTGGCAAAGTCGTTGTCTGGTACCGGAAAGTGTTCCGCCAAGAGATGAATGTTGTGATGTAGAGACCAACGCCAAATGGTGTGAGATAGGCCTGGTACCTGGAGAGAGTACCCCTCCTCCTTTCGTTTTTGTAAGTAGTACATGGGTGTCCGGACTAGGACATCTTTGTCGATCAGGCAAGGTAGGAATGCTTTCAATGCTAGGTAAACAGCTTGAAATTCTAGGTAGTTGATGTGGAGACCCTGGTGTTTGTGTCCCAGAGACCCTGAACTGTGAAATGTTGAAAGTGAGCACCACAGCCTGTGAGTGATGCATTTGTTGTCAGGATGATCTGGGGACAGGGTTGATGAAAGGCTGACCTTTTTTCAGGTTGTGTTCCACCACTGCATAGAGCAAATAGTGTGGCTGTCTGCCAACACTAGATGTTTTAATTGACCCTGTGACTGAGACAATTGTCGTTCTAAACATTCCTGAAGTGTACACATGTGTAGGCGTGCATGCAGCACTATGGTGATGCATGATGCCAACATCTCAAGGAGGCGCATGATAGTTCTGATTGTCAATTGTTGATTGGGTTGGGAACGTGGTAGTAGTGTTTGGAAGTTCTGGATCCTGGCTTTATTGGGATAAGCTAGTCCTTGCTGTGTGTTCAGTATAGCCCCTAGATATGGTTGAATTTGTAAAGGCTGAAGATGCGATTTTTGGAAATTGAAGTTGAGACCCAGTTAATTGAACAAGTTTATAGTGTTTTTGAGTGTGCAGTAGGCACATAGACAGAGTACTGGCTTTAATAAGTCAGTCGTCCAGATATGGGAATACATGGATAGTTTGCCCGCGTAAATGCTCTGCTACCACTGGCAGGCACTTGGTGAATACTCAAAGTGCTGTAGGCACTCCAAATGGGAGGACTTTCCATTGGTAATGCTTGCCTGCTATAACAAATCTTAGATATTTGCAATGAGCAGGATGTATTGGAATATGGAAGTAGGCCAAAGTCTAGGGCTGAGAGAAAGTCACTTTTTTTCAGAAGAGGGATCATGTCTTGTAGAGTGACCATATGAAAAGGCTCTGACAGGATGTAATGGTTCAAAGGTTTTAGATTTAATATAGGCAGTAGCGATCTGTACTTTTTGGGGATTAAGAAGTAGAGTGAGTATACTCCTGACCCTTGGTGCTGTAGCGGGACAGGTTGTATCGCTTCTTTGAGGAGGAGGGCTTGGACTTCCTGTGTGAGCAGTGTTTGGTGTTCCAGAGAGGAGCGATTCACTCTGTCCTTGTGAGTCGGCCCTTTTTCTTGCATTGGAGACTACTAGGGATTCTGATGAAATTTGCCCTCTAATGTAAATTGGGTCTGAGGGTGACACCTTATATTTCTTATTGACCCTGGGGGTAAAGATGCTTGCTCACATAGGTTTTTAAAAATGTCATTGGTATGATAAAGCATACCTTTGAGTACAGGGATATACTGGACGGCCCTATGTGTGGTGGAGAGGGTCTCAAAGAGGAAATTCTCTTCTAAGGGTGCCTTATGTAAGGGTACCTGATGGTATCTAGCAGCCCTGCTGATAAGTTCCTGATGGGGGGGGATGTCATCAAGAGGTGACGGCTTTGCCGGGTATTGATCTGGATCCGTGTCCACTGGAGGGTCCACTTCATATGCTTAGCAAGGGTCTGGTGCCTGTGGTGCGTCAAAGATATAGTCTTCTGTGTCCTGCTGCCCCTGAGGTGTTATTCCAAGTGGGTCACCCTGTGGATGAGGAGGAGAGGGTGAAGGTGGTAGAGGAGGAGGGCTAGAGGGTAGTGGAGGAGGTGGAGGAGAAAGAGGAAGAGGAGGAAACAAATGACTGGTTGCCTTTTCAGTCTTTATTTTCTTAAGTGGCACAAGCTGATCAATTACTTTCCCAAAGGAGAGTTGTCGCCTGTGTGGAGGTGGAGCTGGTGCTGAAACCACTGCTTTAGCCATGATACGCCCAGCAGGGTGAATATGTATCTGCGTTTGCTTGGCATCAACCTTCTCCTTTATCCTTCTACAGAGGAGCCATCGTCTTTATGTGTCATTTTGCGATTTTTCAGTGCCAAGATATGAATCGGTTTCAGTACCATAGTGATCGGTAATAAAGGGGCCTAAGCTGGAGCCGGTCGGCTCGGTGCTAAGGTGGATGGTTTTTGCAAGTGTTTCTGGGCTCCGCAGGAAGGCGCAGGGTCCAATTCGAATTTTCGGAGCCAACTAAAGCCTGTTGGCAGTGGTGGCCCAGGAGCTTTCTGCTCGATCTGCCCTGAGTGTTTTTTAGGTGGGAGGACGGAGTTGTCGCTACCCACAATACGCTGACCAGGAGTCCGATCGGTGTAGATATGTGAATCGGGGTCCTCGATCGAGAAAGACCTCTTCTTCTGCAGCAGAGACCTCAAAGAGCTCCTCTTCTTCCTGTATGACAATTTAGGCCAAGATGTTGGATGCCTCATGGAAGTTCAGTGGCTGCATTTCTCTGCAGCTTGCTCTTCGATGCTGAAGAGTTTTCTTTCACTGAAAGGATTTGTAGGCCTCATAGTCATCTTCCCAATGGTCGAGGATAGGCAGAGGTTACAGACCTGATGTTGGTTGGTACGTAGGTATTTGGAATGGCACCCCAGGCAGAAATGGATGGGAGTCAGTTCCATCAGCAGGACATCGTCGATGTAGTCAAATGGAGAGAGGCATAGCCCCAAAGGGTGAAGCCCAGCGGCTTACAATCGAAGCATGACGGGCAATCATTTCTTTGTTCGAAGCGCATAGGGTGGTAACATCATTGAGAACAATACCAAAGGGTGAGAAATTATGAATCAAGAGGAGTCTAAAGCAGTCTTGGACCAGGTGCAATAAAGCACTTGACCTAACCAGACAGCGAAAAGAAAGCATTCTAACATGGAGCTGATGCCCACGCTCAGTATTACCAAGAGGAGGAGTTACTCTACCTCGTGACTCTAAATACTTCTTCGAAGAAAAACAAACTGCACACATCCGGACTCAACACTAGATGGCAGAAGTATGCAAAGCATGTGCATTTACAGCCACACATGCCTTGAACATCTTATTCCCATACATTAGTCTCCAAATACACAATTGTCCCAGATGTCAGGCACTTGAGTAGGAAAATAATTAATCCATAGCAGAACTCTCAATTTTCCCATAACTCATTTATACATTTAGGAATTTTGAGAAGTGCCACAGCATTGTTGTACTCTGGATTCCAATTACTGCACTGGCATTTTTGTTGACTAAGGTCAAAGGGTTTTTTATTACATTGTTTTTAGCTCTAACATATTTTGTATTCCTTATTAATGCTCTGCTGGAAGGATCCCCAGCCCCAAACTCCTGGAAAGGAGCAGAAGTAAGTCCTATCTACAAGAAAGGGTCCAGGGGGGACCCTGCCAACTACCGCCCAATAAGTCTTATTGATGCTGGACAGAAGCTGGTTGGCAGAGTCCTCCTGGAGAGGATCCTCTCCTGGGCAGAGGAGAACAACATCATTTCTCAATTCCAGGCAGGCTTTAGGGAATGCACTAGTACCATTGACCAGGCCTTCAGGCTGGCACTTCTGCATTGGAAGATGGTAACCATTGGCATAGGTGGTCTTTATCTTGCATTCATTGATCTAAAGACCGCCTTTGACTTGGTCCCCCGAGACCGCCTATAGCTGGTCCTGCAGGAGATGGGGTTCCACTCCCACATCTTGAACCTCCTGGCCCGTATGCATGATGGCAACTATGCCCGTATTAGATGGGGTTCGCAGGAACAAAAAACAGGCAAAATCTCTGTGAATAGAGGTGTCCGCCAGGGATGCGTATTGGCTCCAACCCTATTCACGCTATTTGTGAATGGGGTTGTTTCCTTTCTGTTAGAAATTAATGCTGATGCTCCTGTTTTGGCGGGGGATAAAGTCCCCGCCTTACCTTTTGCGGACAACACACTGTTAGTATCGAAAACCCCCGCAGGATTACATAAGTTGTTAGATCGGTTTTGCCTCTTTTGTAAAATGAGGGGCTTGGTAATTAATACCTCTAAAACGAAGCTCCTTTATTTTAATCCTAGCAGATCGGCCAAATCTACCCTCGCTCTTGATGGGGTACCCCTAGAGCGTGCCAAAGTCTTTGACTATCTGGGGATTAGAATCTCCGACAAACTGAAATGGCAGCCGCACATTGATAAAATGGCTTTAAGCTTGAAGCGGGTAGTGGGGTGATAGGGAGGGAACATCGTGCCTCAAACTCTAGGCCTATCACCCCTGCACTGGAGATCTAGGCTGCGAAGGCCGTAGGCTGTGCACTATATGGAGCCGAACTTTGGGGCTTCGGTTGTGCAGATGTGTTAGTCATAGCAGAAAATAAGTTCTTTAGAGAACTTGCCTTGCTCCCCAGGGGAACCCCAACTAAGCCACTCCTGAGTGATTTGGGTCGTCGCTCAATTAAGGATTTAATTACCTTGCGCCCCCTCCTTTACTGGGCTCGGATTTGGCGCACCCCCGAGCTTTCTAGATATGCTGACGGCCTAAGAGAAGTAATGAACCTCCAGGGATCACATAAGATTGGTTGGCTAGTAAACGTAAAAAAGCTCCTCTTGGCTACTGGCCTCAAAACTGCATGGGAGTCAGGGGTCTCGCTGTCCAAAGCAGAAACTAAGGAAGCATTCTGGGCATGGATTGATAACCAGGAGCATAGAGATCCCAATCTAGGCAGGCTGACTGACGAGTTCCGCCAGCACAAGCAAGTGCCTCGTTTGGAGCCCTATGTGGATTTCATCCAGAAACCGAGAGATAGGGCTCTTTTTATTCAGTTTAGAATGGGTACTCTTCCTCTTCATGAACGCACAAGTAAATGGAAGCCTCCCCACCAAACGTCTCCTGATTGCCCACACTGTGTAGGTGTAATTGAAAATATTCCACACTTTTTCTTTGTATGTCCGGCATACACCAAACCCAGACTGAAGTGGCTAAAACCAGTTTGTCATCAGCTTGAGACCAGGAATCATTCTATTGCTCTTAGAATCCTTCGAGCAGATGCAAATACCACCCTAGTCTGTGGGGTGGCAACATTTCTAAGCTGGGCGTGGTTGATAAGATCGAAAGCTATATGATAAATTTGTATGATTACCAATTTTTAAATTTTATCAAAGCTGCTATAGTTGAATACATTTTTATTATTCCATTGTAAAAATTGATTATCAATGTAATCGTTTAATCTAACTTTATTTATTATGAAATGTGTTTTAATTGTAAGAATGCTTTTAAGATATTTTATATCGAAATAAAGCGTTGTTGACTCTCTAACTGTTTACAGGTGAGATGTGTTGGATAAGAGCCAACAAGACCATAGTTGCATTGTTTGGGGCATGCACATTCATGAGCATATCAAAACTCATTGTGGTTGTGCATCTAGCGTCACTTTCTTGCTCAGACTCTGTAAAGTAGATGGGAAAGTAAAGCTTTGTTTTCACACTATGCAGGTTCATGCCTTGTGTGGTACTTTTGTCTCTAGGAAGGTGATCAAAGGTCGCCTTCTTGTCTGCCAGCATAGATATGCTTCCCTTTGCTGGACTTCAGCTGACATGTCTGCAAGGCACTGTGCATCAGAAAGTGTTTCAAGACATGAAAATAATGGCTCTGAGGCTGCTGTTTTCTGCAGTGGAACAATAGTCATAAGCTGGAGTTTTTTGATCTCCACAGGTATCCATTAAGTCGAAAGAGCTTGTGCTATGTCTTTATGTACTAGCTAGAGCATCAGACATGCTAGAGTGAAGGGCTTGCAGACAGCGTGGTGGATGGCATACCTGCAGAGGTAGAATTTGAAGCACACTTGGCTACCTGACATTTTGTCACCAACTCCTCTAACAACAGGCTTACATCTGTAGCTTTAGGGAGAAAATTGTCACCCTTTCTGGTGGCACTCTAGACAACTAGGCAGCTGCCTAGAAATGCCCTGCTGTAGCAACTGTACTGAATACTTGCATAGTAGAGATAACCAAAGCATGTATGGAGAATAATGTTCTTTGATGCATTTCGTGTTATCTGAGACATGGTTTCAGCTTTTGCATGTGACCTACTACTAGGTGGAATGTGTGGTACCAAGGGCCACAAAGGTAGATGAAGATCGTGGTGTGTTCAGCGTATCGCTATTGCCAAGAATGCTGTTGCCAGTGAGATTAGTTTAGCATTGCCAAGGATATACCGTCTACCATTAGGTGGATTTCCAAGATTGCTGAGAATGTTAAGCCTCAGATTGCACAACCTTCACACTGCTGTCTGCTGGAGCCTCAAGTTTGCTGTCATTTTCATGCTCAGTAAATAAGTGTGAAAATTACGTTTTCTTCTCTGCTACTATGTGTTGGACCCGGCCCATTAGGCAGGTTCACCCCTAGACTTTTTGCGTTTTCCTAGCCTATTTATGGAACCTGGTATTTGTGATTTTAGGCCTCTGCGCACTTTTTCACTGTGGTACAGTGTAAAGTGCTTGAGCTCTCTGTGGATGAATGGTGAGTGACCTGCCCTCCCATAGGAATGAATGGGGAATATGTATGCCCATGGTAGTTCCTGATGCGTGGGGAGTGCAGGGGCGAGTTTGGTATGAGAGAACTCGTGAGAATGAATGCCGCAAAATGATGTATGCGACATGGCTGTGTCTAGTCTAGAAGTCCTACTTTTGGAAGTTGGCATATTTGTGCAAGTTGGTGCTAGCGTGTGATTGGCTGGTGAGCCTGGCCCAGAGTGCATGGGCCTGCTTGTGGATTGACTGTCTGGTTTGAGGATGACAGGGGCTGGAGAGCCCAGGAGGTTGTCTGAAGTCAGCCCATGGATGAAAGGCAGCATCTGCTGCCAGGGAAGTGGGAGGAGATGGCACCTGATAGTGAGGGGCTGTTCCTGTGTAACTACAAAGCTGGCTCCACCTCCCGCTGGGCGACTGACACCTCTGTCCCTGATACTGAAGGGGACTTCCCTCTAAACCAGTCCAGCTGGTTCTCACACTGCCTGCTTCAAAGGACTTCAAAGAACTTCAAAGGTTTTGCACTGTATAAAAAGGGGTTGTATCCCCTTCCAAATTGTTCTTGTTTTCAACTTGAATCTGCCAGGGGCTGCTGCTGCTTGAGCTAAGGGGAATCCCTGGCTCTGCCCAGCCCCTGGGCACCTGATGGACTTTCCTGGACTCCTGGGGGACCCCTCTGCCTTGCTGGGCTGATGGGGGGGACTTTGCTTTGCCCCCCTGGGACTCTCTGGACCTTTGCGCAGCATGGTGGAGCTGCATTGCTGGAAGGACCCTTTTTACTTTTTATTCTAGCGCTTTGGGAGCGCTGTGGTTTGCTCATAGCGCTAAGGAGCGCTTTATTTTTACTTATAGCGCTGAGCGCGCTTTTGCTGTTGCCCCTAAGCGCTTGGTAGCGCTGGTATTTGGACTTGGGGGGTGCCTAATTCGCCCTGCTGACCCTGGGCGTCATGAAGACATCAAGCCGCAGCTCACCGCCGCGACCCGGGGGCCTGAAGCCGACTGGGGGCTTCGTAAAGCTGGTGCGAAGAGATCGCTCCCTGATTGGCTGTGGAAGCCGGCTGCTCCGGAAATGCCGCGCAGGGATTGGCCGAGCGCTGTTCCAGCCTCGCCGCGTCATTGGGGGCTCGCCGCAAGAGCCGCGATGGGATTGGCCCATCGCTCGTGGCTTCCCCGGGTGACGAGAGGAGGAAGAAAGATGGCCGGTGAACAGGGCTCCCGTGTGTCGAGGGAGCCCTGCCACGAGAGGAGCGAGAGCGGAGGGGGCGCGGGGCACCTGGTCGGTTCCCGCCCCCGTCGCCGGTGAAGCTGCAGCACGAGGAGGGCGCCGAGCGAAGGCCGAGAGCAGCTGAGCTTGCAGGCGGGACTCCGTGATGGAAGAGGAGCCCCGCGCTGCACAGAAGAAGAAGCCGCCGCCCGGAGGAGCCCCGCCCAGGAGAGCCCGGTGAGTTGAAGGGCTGGGGGGCTCCGCGTGGGCCACTGTTGGTGCCTGCTGAAGGCACAGTGACTGCAACGAGCGGCCCCACTTGGCAGCGGGCCGCTCCAGCACCTGGGGGCATTTCGAGAAGTGAACAGAGACAGGGCGGCCCCGAATGGCAGTGGGTCGCCCCAACGCTGAAGAGAGCCTGTAAGGCTCCCGCGAAGGGCATTGATTGTGTTAAGCCCTGCGTGGGCTCAAGAGGCATTTCGTGAATGCAGAGTCAGGGCGGCCCCAATAGGCAGCGGGTCGCCCCAACGTTCTAGAGCCCCGAGAGGCTCCCTGACGGCATGTTTTGTGCCAGAGCCTGAGAGCTCCAACGTGGGGGCATCATTGAATAGAGAGCCTGTGTGGCTCAGAGGGGCCATATGTGTTTTTAAGAGCCTGTGTGGCTCCAACGTTTGTTTTAGAGTCTGTGTGGCTCAGGTGGCGCAGATTTGTTCTGGGGGCTACTGAGAGCCCTGCCACAACTTTTTGATCCCAGCTGTCCAGCACTTTGTGGGCAGCTGCCACGTTTAGGCTTTTTGTACTTTGGACTGGCGCTGCATGGCAGCGCGCCCTGACTTTGGACCCAGGGCATCCTTGCCCCAACAAGGCCAGTTGGCCTAGGGACTGCCACAGGTAGTGGCTTATGTAGTGTTGGCGCAATGTGATTTCTATGTTTTTAAATAGTAATTGCCTACTGTGTGTTTTTGCGCTATTGATTTATTAGGCACCTCTGAATGTTTATGCATTATGTGTCTTCCTTTCCATGCGCTGCACCTCTGAATGTTTAGTCATCATGTGTCTTCTTGCGCTGCACCCCTGAATGTATTTTATTGCATCATGTGCCCTATTCTTAACACCTCTGAATGTGTTACTGCATCATGTGTCTTCCTTTCCATGCGCTGCACCTCTGAATGGTTAGTCATCATGTGTCTTCTTGCGCTGCACCCCTGAATGTAGTTTATTGCATCGTGTGCTCTATTCTTACTCCTCTGAATGTAGGTTATTGCATCATGGGTAATGTGTCCTTTTCCTAGACCCCTAAATGCTGAGTGATACTTAGGTGGTTGTCTTTTCTACTCCTCTGAATGTAGGTTTATTGCATCATGAGTAATGTATTCTTTCTTAGACCCCTAATGCTGTGTGATACTTAGGTGGTTCTTCTTTCTTAGTACAGGTGGTCCTAGTAAGGTCCTGGTTCCTGTTACCAGTGGTTACTGGTTGTTATCTTTGTGATTACCATTTTATGTTTTACTATTTCATTCTAGAAGTGATTTTATATTCTACATTTTATCTAGAAGTGCTATATCTGAATATGACAGTGGCCCTTGTGGCCCTGTCTTGTGTACATAATCCCTGTGAATATTGCCTGTGCCAGTTGGCACAATGTATATGTGTGATTTTATCTGATGTGTTTTTTACAATACAAAAGTTATTTTTATAATAACCTTGTGTGGAGTCTCTTCTGTGGTGTGCCTAGTATGTTGTTGCTGTTGTGCGCTGGCGCAAATGCTTTACACATTGCCTCCGAGTTTAGCCTTACTGCTTGTGCCAAGCTACCAAGGGGGTGAGCAGAGGTTATCTTGGCGTGTGACTTCCTTGCCCTGACTAGAATGGTGGTTTCTGCCTGGCTTTGGCGTCAGCCTTAGCCTACCAGAAATAGCCAGTTCTAACACTATGTGTTTCAGCTTTCCTGGAATTTTGTGTTGTGAGTCACGTGGGGCCAGATGTACAACTGTTTTTAGCAGTTGCAAACAGAAAATAAGGCCTTTTGCAACTGCTAAAAAGGGATGTAGCATATGCAAACCCTATTTTGTGAGTCTGTAACCTATTACCGACTTGCAAAATAGGGTTTGCAAGTCGCTATTAGGAGGGGCCATGCCAAAGGTGGCCCCTCCTAATAGCGAGTCGCAGGGGGATGTGCAATTTTATTAGAAGACCAGAGGCTCATATTATGCAGTCTTTTCTTGCTGTTTATTAATAGCAGCCAATTAAAAAAGAAACAACATCACCAAAAACATCATAAAGCGAAAACTACAAAGATGATCTCATAATAGAACAACCAATAGGACGTCGAGTTTAGCCAAATAATTATCCAGACTGAGAACAGCAAATCCTCTTTTCTTGCTGCTCGCTGTCAAGATAAGTATATTTTCTCTACCTATACTGTGGAATTATTTTATACTCAGATTACACGTTTTAATTTTTTATTATTGTACCTCGTGGCTGTCCCTGTTTGCTGCTAGCGAGCTCGTTTAAGCTTCTGTTCAACGCTCGTGCGTTATTTGTTCATACGTCCATTATTTCTGCGTGTTCTGCAACATGCGAGCTTCTCAGCCTGATGTCTCTAAGCCACTTGAGCTCCTCTCAGCCGGCTCGCCTCTCGTTCCTTGTTGTGCAGCCACGTCCGTCTCCCTCAGACACTTTGGCAACCTCCCTTTTCACACAGCAACTCCCCTCACACACCTCTTTGCCCAAACCACTCCCCCATGCTTTCTTTCTGGGTTTTTAACACTTTAATTGCTGTTTTTTTCAGACAGTTTTACTATTATTTGTTTAATTTATTTTCTTTGGCCATTTTTTAGGTCGAGCAGACCTACTCTCAATGCGTGAGCATTGAGAGTGTCTGCTTCAGACCTATTGTGGCCCGTATTTAGGAATGTGGACAGCTATCAGACGCGCGCTTTGACGAGGTCAGATTTCACCTCGGGAGCGAGCGCCTGATAGCTGCGCATGCGCGAAGCAAATCCCTTGCTCACACACAGACACAGGCAGCCCCCACCCCTCTGCACGCACGCACACACACACACACAGGCGCGCGCATGCACACGCAGGCATACGGCACACATACAGGCACACATACAGGCACACTATCCCCTACCTCGCATTCTCTCTCAATCACACATAGTCACGCATGCGCACACACATTCCCTCACGCACACACGCGCGCACACACTCCCCCTCCCTCCCTCCAACCCCCCCCCCCGGCATACACACAGGCACGCACGCACTTCACATCAGCCCTGGGCCCCACTCACCGACTGCGCTCTTCCGGCGAGGCTCCTCACGGCGCGGCGCGTCTCGTCTCCTCTTCTCAATCGGGGCTCCCTCAGGTCCGAGGAGCCCCGCAACAGGCGCCACACTCCTCCTTCTCCCCGGCCCCCTCCTGGGGACCCAGCTACCTCGGACCGGCAGGGCGCTCCATGCGCAGGCAGCTCGCGGACCTCGGGAGGCGGGACTTCCGGTCGGCCGCGACCGGATTGGCCGGCCGGCCAAGAGCTTCCGGGTCGCCGCGGGACTTGTTTATAATGGAAGGTCGGTTGAAATATCACTCATAATTACACAAAGCAATCTGAAGCCTTGGCAGTTATGACACAGGACTTACTACCCCTGACGAGGCATTTACAAAAAAATACAAAATGAGTGATTTGCACAATAGCCTGCTGATGTCTTTTAACAAACCATACACGTGTGGGATGGAGCCTCAGACCCTGGAATTAGCATTATGCTGTTTACACATTGACGTGTTGTCCAAAAGGCTCACGTGCCAGGGCTACCCTGACATTCTTTGTGCGCGTTGTGCTAGGCACCCATACATGGTTCGAGGAAACCTTGGCAGCCTGTGACCGGGGTGAGCCAGTGAGTGGCTCATTCCAACCGCTCACGTCACAAGATGGCGGCTGTGCCCGGCTCGGTTCCACCTCTCACCTCTCCCTCGCGGTGCGGCAGGTCTGTGCACATTCCTGCCGCAGGTGCCGCCAGTGGCGGCACGATGACACGCAGCGGCGAGCCATGGTGGTGGCGGTGAGGCGGAGGTGGGCGCTGCACTCAAAGTGGTGGCTGGCGCTGCTTTTCCAGCAGCCGCGCTCCGGAGGCTGCGTCTCGTCAAGCACAGGAAGTGTGAGCTGGTGGAGCCGCAGGACTCGGAGACGGTGCCCCTGGCAGCAGACCGGGCTTGGAGCTGCCATGGCCGGGAAGCACAAGGAGATGTCGAACCTCAGGTAAGGTTCACGTCACAGACAACAGCCGGACCTTCCCTGAGGGTCCTGACGGCGGCCGGGGCCTCTACAGGTGGGACAGCTCATGGCCGCTATTGAAAGCCTGCAGTAAGCATTACTGGATGTCACTTGAATCCGGTTGCGACGGGTCTTAAGACCCAGCTCTGATGTAGTCGCCAGCTGCACGCTGCATTCTGGTACATGTAGTTCCGTTGTACTGTTGGCAGTGTATACACGCATACAAACTGCTGTTGACTGAAAAGGTCAGGACTGATTCATGGTAGCTCACAAGACGGGCCCACCTGTCCGTTGTGAGCGCCTCCCATGTACACAAAGCGTTGTCCACCACAGAGGTTCCATGTGACTGGGGATACTTCCAGAATACGTTGTCTGGATTGGCAGTGGTAGCTGTTAATATTTCACTTCTGTTCTTGGATTTTCGTCACAATAAAATACACCTAACAAAATCTTCATAAAAGTTATTTACAAAAGTTTAAGCTATTGCAATTATAAATTACAATAACTTTTATTTAAGTATTAATTAAACATTTTTTTTAAAAGCAATTGTTATTTGTAATATCAATACATCTAAGATACGTAAATACAACACATATTGCATTACAGATGCTATAGGTGTCACATTTGCGAAAGTTAATAGTACTGGCATTGTAAATGACAAAGCTATTCATTTCGCTATTTTCAAAACCAACACATAAATAAAAAATGTGTCATTTACAATAACAATAGCTCAAACTTTCCTAATGCGAGACCTATTGCATTGCAAATGCTTGTTTTTAATTATGTGTGAGAAAGAAGACTCCCAGGGATTTAAAGATAATTTAATCCTTTTTTAAGGATTCTGTCCAGTAAGCTCTTGCTGTTCCCATGTTAGATGTCTCAAAATCCCTAGAAGCATCCCTGTCAAAAATGCTTTCTTCCTCTGAAACATCTTCTAACAAGCATTGGCATAGCCAATAGCTCTCGCCTTTGGGACCTTAAGTGCTGGATAACTAAACACTTATAAGGTCCCAAAGACGAGACTTATTGGCTATGCCTATGCTTTAACAATCTGTTAACAAAGAAAGGATGATCGCAGCCACAGATAAATGAGTTCCAAGTACTGAGCTCGGCTCCTGCGCTTCACTTACTTAGCACAACGAGTGAAGCACTGTACAGGACACGCTCAGCAGGGCTTTCCAACCTGCCTAAGCGGTTGAAGCAAGCAGGCCCACGTTAAAATTAAGGGCTTAATTTGTGTAATCAAAGCCTGCCTGCTTGGCTGTCAAAAATCTCTGCCACCCTGAGAAGTACAATTCGGCTAAATTAGCACTAATTGCTGGCACCCCGATTAGGAGTCCACCATCTACATCAATATTAATCGCTCAAATGTGTTAACAGAATGGGCAACAGAAAAGTCACACATTCACCCCTTTAAAGTTTTGCAGTCCGAATACTTTAAAGCTGCACGTCAGATATCCGACGGCATAAATCACGGCGAGCCCAACTCTGTGCCCGCAGCCGCCGGCTCCCAACTGTCAGGGCGGTCGGGAGGCAGCGGGAAAGGTGGGAGGTGTCAGGGAGAGGGGGCTGGACATGGAGAGGAACCGAGGAAGCAAGGAAGAGAGGGGAAGATGAGGGAAGAAACGAGAGGAGGAAGAAAAGATGAGAAGCAAGGAGGAGGGTCGACGAGAGAAGAAAGGGATAAAAGGAGGAAGGGGCTTAGAGGGAGAACAGAAAAGGCGTTACAGAATAAACACTAAGGAAATAAAGCATGAAAGCGAGCGGAAATAAAGGAAGCAGTAGAGGCAAGAATGGAGGGTAGAAGGAATAGAGGGGAAAGATCAACAGGGAAGAAAGAAGAGAAAAGAAGGAATAACAAGAGGAAGATCAAAGGCAAGGGAGAGTGGTGGCTGGTAAAACAAGCGCTAGTCACATGCCGCTCCCGGCACCCCGAGCGCGGCGAACGCGCTAATTAACATCTGTTTCGAATTACCATTGTGAAAGCGACCACGCTAATTCAAAACCTTGCTTGTGAGAGAGAGGGGAGGAGGAGGTGAGCCCGCGAGTGGTGTGCGTGTGCGTGCGCTTGGGAGAGCAGTCTGCAAGGTGGATGCCGCCACAAGCACGAGTGTGTGCTTGAAAATGAGCAGAGCGACGGCTACAGGCCCTCCTATGCAGCGCATGCGTGCCGCGTAGGCGAGACCTAAAAATGGTAACAAAAGTGCAGCCACCTGTGATGTCTCTCAAAAAGCTGTTTCTCTTACTACTGGTCTGCCCACCTGAGAGGTTTCTTTTTCGGGGGTCCCTTCCTCTCCCGTACTTGTTACCCACTTTAAAGATACCGATGATGATGAGGTCATCAATAATAATGATTTAGATGGATTTTTGTAATCCTGCATCTTATGGGCCTCTGGAGAAAAGGATCAAAATGTCGCCTTCCGACGGTGGTGTTGCTCACCCAGTGTCTGATGATTTGCTTGATCATTTTGGCAAACCTATGTTCGACCTCTCCCTCATCCCTCATCCCTCATCCACCATCCCAACTCTACCAAGTGGCTTCCCTCAGAGCATGTGGCTGATTATGTTTCCTTTTACCTTAGCCATGTTCTTGACAAGTCTTCTCATAAAAAATTAAAAGCTGAATGCCCACGTCCTTCCTTTCCTAATAATGTCACTTCCACTCCAGTTATTGACCCTAATATGCTCATGTCTTTCACCATTTTGCCAAAGACCCTAAGAAGGGTGTCGACAGAGCCTGGTCCAATTGCCTAGACCATATTTTTAGGTCTCGCCTAGGAAGCGCGCATGCGCTACTCTAGGAGGACCTTTAGCCGTCACTTTTTCCAAGCACTGTACTCGTGCTTGTGGCGGCATCCACCTTGCGAGAGCATGCAGGGGCGCGCCACAAGTACGAGTGCAGTGCTTGAAAAGTGAAGACTGCTCTCGCTTTCACTTTTGCTTTCTTTTTTTCTTATATCGCACGTGTGCGTGCACACCACTCGCAGCTGTCTTTCAGGCTTGTTTTAATTACTTTAATGAGAGCGACACTAGGGACACAGCGCTCACTTTATTTATTTATATTTTCGCGCACTTTAGGTACCGTTTTGATTATTTAATTGATTGGCCGCGCGGCCCGCTTTCACCGTGCTTGTTTTTTAATTTTTCTGCCTATGTCATTTGCATTTTCAAGGTGTCATCAGTATGAGCAAACACCTCAACAGGAGGTTTTCCCCTTTCTTTTTCTCCGCAGCTGCACGCTTGTTGTTCCTTCTCTGCTAATTTTTTGACAGGTCATGATTTCACCTCTTGCCCAGGCGATTATTTACATTTGACAACCCTGCACACTCCTGCTTCTGCATCTACCGAAAGGCGCTCCTGTCTCCCGCTCGTGTGAGATTCCGGTTGCCATTAGCGAGCATCGGATTGTCCCACTATCACCTGCCTGGCCTTAACATCCTTTATGTGCAGAGAAATGCGTACAGCCGAGCCCCCAGCTTAGCAGATTTCTCACACTAGAGGTATAAATATGAAGATTGAGGGGGGTGCCGATTACTGCAACACAAAATACTTCCACTGTGGTTTAAGACACACTTGTCTGTGTGCTTTCGTTGTGGTGGTTGCTGAGGTCGTGTGTATGAAGAAACCTGAGTGCCTCAGGAAAACTTATCTGTATGTGTATGAGACACTTACTCAGAACCATAATTCATGTCCCCACACTATTTGGCCATGCCCCGCAACCATGCACGCCTTCAGTGGCTGCACACATTCCACAGCTAACCTCACACCCACTGACGGCATCTGACAAACAGCGGGGCTGGTAGAAACCACCAATCCTTAAGCAGTGCTCTGTCTGTGGGCCATTCACCAACATGTGTTTTTAGGTCTGGCTTGATCGTGCAACTGTCACCTGACCATGTAACCTACACAAAAGTTATTCTACAGTCCTTTGCTTCACAATAATAAATATCCATGCCCAAGCTCTTTACTTGTAATGCTTCACCTTATCATACAATAGTCCTTTACAGCCAGGCAGGTTGGCATTGCCAATGCTCGTTCTCCATTTTATTTCAACATATCAGTTCTCAGTATGATATCTACTTCTTATGTAAAGTGGAAACATTTGGGTAGAACAATATTACTGAGTCTAGCAGTAAACTGAGACTCATATTAACTAAGCATATCTGAATGGCAGATCATGCTATTTTACAGAAAAGCATTAGAAGTGGGTAATCTGAGTATAATGTAGAGAGCAGGCAACCGGAAAACCATGCATAAAATGCAGGTATTTAGTGACTGCCCTTAAACGAAGCTTTCTTGGACTTGGCTATAATTAGAAGCAGGGGTGTCTGTACCTATTTTTAATCTCAGTGTCGGCAATGCATGTTTCAGGAACGCCTCAGCTGGGCTTTAAGCATCACTTAAATGACCAATTTTAATCTTCCTGCATGCCTCTTTGATGCTTTTAGAGAAGCAGGCAGGAACTGTTAATTCTATCCTGCTCTACTTTTCTGGGGACTTCGCCACCAAATCTTGGTTCTGACCCCATGTCTTCTCCTGTTCTTATTAAATCACCCAGTTTGGCCTCTTCTGTTCTTATTGTTCAGTTTGGGACCCTTTTCTTGTCTTAAATGCATTCCTGCTTTGTACTGTGCTGCATTAGTCGTTTACTTCATTTATTTCTAGCAGTCATTAAGACCAAGATGTTTGATCTAAAAACGTGAGCCCCCTTTATCCGTCTCACCTACAGACAGCTTAAGCTACTTTGAGGACAAACTTACTGTTCCTAATAAAGACTTAGGGGCTGATTATGATAGCGGTTTTCCCGCATCCTCCGGGCCGGCGGAAGCCACCGCCGGCCCGGAGGATGCGGGAAAACCGCTGCGGAGCCTCGAAAGACCCACCGCCATATTAGGATGGCGGTGGGTCTTGAAATCGGTCCGCAGCCTTTCCGCCGCGGTCGCCTTCCGACCGCGGCAGAAAAGCTTTAACATGGCTGGCGGTGTCTATCAGACACCGCCAGCCATATTAGGATGATGTAAAGTGTATGCTATTCCGCTGCAGCTTTTCCGCCGTGGAAAAGCATATGGACCTTCACTTCGGGCGCCCGTTGTGGACACCCTGGGTGAAGGGGGGGTGGGGGGTGCACATGGGGGGTCCCTATGGTAACCCCCTGCATTTGCTTGCACAAAGCAGCAGGCACCGCGCTGTGCCTGCCGCTTTGTGCACCTAAATGCGGTGCATGCATTTTTAACATTGCGGCGGGTGCAGCTTGAAGCTGCACCCACTGCAATGTTAAAGATAGAGGATGTGACCGCCACCCTGGCGGTCACATCCTAATCTGCACGGAAGGAACGCCGCAGCCCATGCGGACGTTCCCTCCTACTCTGGGGTCGCGGACGGACTCAAGTCCGTCCGCGATCCTAATGACCCCCATACTGTGGACTTGGGGGCCAGCCCTGGATCAAGAGTCAATGGTACCATCGATCCATGCATAAGGGAAGCGCAAGGCAGTTGCTCCATGGGCAATGCTTGTCTTCACTGCTGCTTTCATTTTAATGTGTTCCATTTGAAGACGTTATAGATTTATACGAGGCATGTTAAAGCCGTTCTTTCTGTGCAATTTGGGAATCCGCACAGTGCTCTTAGGGGCTGTCCTTGCGCAGTCCGGAACCATAAATGCACTGTTTGTAGTTTTCCAAAGTGCAGCAGGTACAGTGGCACCAGGCCTAGCAGAGTGAGGGCCCCCTCTTCTACAGTTAAAGTAGTGTTTTACTCCCGGCCACAACAGATGATGGTGGGGGAATTCCTTGCTTGCATTACGGCGCATGGCACCCTTGCTTCTCCACTGCAAATGCACAAAGGTTGACTTGAAACAGCGAATAATATTGTGAATCCGTGAATGGTAGAGCTATTTTAAGCCTTTAAAACCTCTGAAGAGTGGTGGTGATGGGACTATACGGAGCTTGTATGTTAGCAGTTATGTCATAACAGTAACGACATAACCGCTAACCGCTAACACAGGCAGTTGTGTAATACAAGCTGCATTTTTTAAATGAGAGTGAATTTGAAAGTACTCACTTTTTTATATATTTTCTCTACATCTGTTCTGTTCAGTACAGCCAAACACAGACTGTAAACAATGCATTATTCATAGGGTGCTCTTAGAGCGGTCAGGGATAGGCCACACACACTGCAATAGTGCACCCTAACACACACACACACTGGATAATGTGCTGCTCATTAAGTAACAATATATGTTGTAGCACCCAGGTTAATCTGCTGCATGGCTAAACACTTATATAGACCTAAAGGTGAGACCTATTGGCTATGCCAATGCTTGTTGATTTGGTGAGACCTCTCACCAGGATTTTGGATTCAGCTTATAAAGCAAAAATGGAGGCCACTCAGGTGGATCCTGATACTTTATCTAACTGGCTTAAATGGCCATAGCATTTTGGGTAACACCAGTGCCCACATTTCTCAGGAAAGGGGATAAAGTGCACTTCTGAAGATTGTTCCCAAACTCTAGCTAATGGCCTTTTATTTGGAGATTCCTTCATTAAGGAACAAGGGAAATATGTTTCTACTTTTGCCGCAATCAACATGGCCCAACTTTCTCTAAAGAAAACGTTCTCTCCTCAGGTTATCGCCAGGGCAGAGGCGGGGATCGCTTTGCTGGCCATTTCAGCACAAGATGCCAACGCCTCTCCAGAGAATCCTTCAACTATCAGTCTGAAGTTGCTATCTACACTTGATTCAAGCACCAGCTGTATCCCCTGCCACCCCTGAGGCTTCTGCTGCAGGGGATACAGGAATAAAAGAGACCAATATGCAGGTAAGCCCTTTGAATTCGGGCCTTCCGCCCCTAGGAGGCAGATTAGCTTTTTGTCTAAACGCTTGGTTGTCTCTAACTTCAGATCCCTGGGTGATCCAGACAGTGCACGGTTATCTTAAAGAGCTCTATCAAAAACCAATCCAATCCCATCCTCCCCTTCTTCTTTTTTTTCCTCAACAACAATCGCTCTTAATTTAGGACGAGATCGCTTCTCTGCTAGCCAAGCAGGCTAGAGAACAGACAGAGTTCGATCCATAAGGTTTTCACAGCACCAACTTTTTGGTGCAGAAGAAAAACAAAAATGTTTGCCTAGTCTCCCATTGAAAAGTTTATAACGATTTTGTTGTCTATCATCATTTCAAAATGGAGACCATTCTTCATCTCAGAGATATCCTTCTCCAAGAAGTTTGGATGGTCAGGTTGGATCTACAGGATGCTTACGTTTCTTTTCCGAATCATCCATCTCTCCAGGAAGTTTCTTTAGTTCCAATGGGGAACCTCATCCTCCCACTTCAAATCTGTCACCTTCTGTCTTTCATCAACCCCTTGGTGTTTCACGAAGACCTTCAAACTTGTAGTATCCTTCGTCTGAGCGCAAGGGATCAGGCTCATTGTCTATCTCGACGACTTTTTGATCATGGCTCAGAACAGGGAAATTCTGTTAACCCACTTCCAGTTTTGTCAGGACTTACTCCTTCAACTCGGCTTTATCATCAATGTTCCAAAATCAGAGTTAACTCCTTCCCGGCAATTGGAATTTCTCAGTTTCCTAATTGATCTGTTCTACAACTGCCTGTCCAAAGGGTAAAGCGTATCAAAAAAGAGATTTGTCACACTCTCTCTCTCTCTCCCTTTTCTCTCTCAGATAATTTGCCCATCTGGTGGGTCTCCTGCCTTCCTCAATTCAAGCAATCTTTCTGGGTCCTCTAAACTATCGGGCCCTTCAGAGATTAAAGATTCATCATCTTCACAGAGGTCTTCCCTATTCAGACTCTGATTCTTTAGATCCAGTGTCCACAGAAGAACTTCTTTGGTGGCTGACCCACTTAGACGCTTGGAACGGCAGAACTATTTTCTCTGCCGCCCCACATCTTATCTTAGAATCTGATACAAATAGGACAGGATGGGGCGCAAGATGCAGTCAATTTTCGACTGGAGGTACATGGTCTCCTCTGGAGTCATTGTATATAAACAGTTTAGAGATACTTGCAGGTTCCTTTGCTATTCAGCAAAATGTGTGATTTTATTATGCATAGACAATATGACAGTGGTACGATATAAAAATCATCTTTGTGGATCAAGGTCCAAGATTTTGGCGGATCTTGCCAAATGTCTTTAGGAATATTGTCTTCAACATCAAATATCAGTCAGAGCTGTCTATCTCCCAGGAAATCTGAATGTTGTGGCAGATTGGTATTCCAGACATCTACTGGATTCAAGTCATTGGCAACTTCATCCTTCAGTATTCAATCATCTTACTTCCATCTTTGGAACTATGTCAATAGATCTTTTTGCTTCCCAGCTCAACTCCCAACTCCCTGTCTTTTTCAGTTGGGGACCAGATCCACAATCTCTTGCAACAGGCGCCTTTCATCAATCTTGGCCCCTTCTCTTCTCTATGCGTTCCCTCCTTTCGATCTTCTAATTGCCTGAGTTCTAGCTCAAGCTTGCAGACAACATTCTTCTCTGGTTCTAATAACCCCCTTTTGGCAAGCTCAATCCTGGTTTCCAACTCTGTTCGAGCTGTCATCGGATTTCCCAGTTTGGCTTCCTCATTTTCCCAATCTTACTCAACCCCCAGGGTCTTCAACACAACATGATTCTGCAGGGATAGCCACTTTGTCATTGCTTGGAGAATTTCGGGTCTTCCTGGAGATCCCCAAGAATTTTGCAAGGAGCTATCCTCACCCAACAACCTTGGGCCCCCGGCACGTTCAAGCTCTGTGGAAAAGTGCGTTTATTGTCTTGCCATTCGCTCTGCCATTTTTGTGATTCAATCCACAATTTTTGTGCTGTGCCCTTGTGACTGACTTTCTCTCTGTATCACGAACACCCTGGAGCTCAAACTTTTGACCTGTTGCATTCCTGCACGGACACTCTGTTCATGCTTTGGCCTGACACTTATTGACCAGCTTGTGCTCAACCATTCGGACAGGAATTTCTCAGATGCTTATCGTCCTCACCCTGTACATTGCACCCTGCAGGCGTACAACAACAGGTCTAACCCTGCTTGCTGTGTAATCATACCCATCACCTGTGCCCTGCAGTGGTAAACAGCTAAATATTTGTGGACTCCATTATATAAACATGCTTTTAGCCTACACCTTACAGGGGCCTCCCCGTTACCTGTGCTTATCAGATTAACCTTTGTTTGACATACAATTATGCTTTGCCCTGCAGTACCAGCTAAAAAAGATTAACCTCTGTGAACTATGTAATTATAATGTTTTGCCCATATCCTGCGAAAAACCCCAAAGGCTATTCACCTGCTTACCCTCCAGATTTTCCATTTGTTTAGGAATGTAATAAAAAGTTAACTGATACAACTCCCTTACATGCCTGGGGCAGGATAAAGAGTATATAATATGTGAAGTAAGACCATTCTAGCAGACTGCCTCATTCAGTTGCTAAGGCTTCTGTGTGACGTAGTCTCACTCATTTGAGGTTAATAAAGATGTTCTTTTATATTTCAGCTTCTGTGCCAAATTCTTCTTTGTAAGATTTAAAAGGACTAAGTATCAGTGGGACATCTGAGAAGGTTTCTATTTTCTACAAATGGCGCTCCAACGTGGACCTCATCAGAGAAGTGGCTATCTGAGGGAGTGATCTTGTCAGGAGACAGAAATCTACTGTGGAGGACAGGACAGGACTCTACTAAGGAGGTACTCTGTGCACGGAGATTCTGGGGATTCTCTGTCTCTGCAGCCCAGTATATTCTGATCTTCCTGATTTTGATCCTCCACATGATGTCACCCCTGACTGAGAACCTTTTTGGTGTGAGTATTCTAAAAAAGACCGTTAGGTCATTCAGAACTTGGCAGTTAGAATTTGGACAACTATTTGTTTGGTAAGAGTCGTTCTGCGGCACTTGCTGTTGGTTTTGATGCCTTTGTTTGGTAAGGTAGCTTAGTAACACTTACTGTGGCTTTGGAATTTTGGAATTTGTGTTGGCCAACTTTGGATTTGTATGGGATAGATATGTAAATTGCAATTTATGTTGGCAGGTAATGAGGAGATTTTTCTCTATTTTGAATTTGTTTGAACGGCGCAACGTGCGAAGAGTACCTTAAGCGCAACTTTGATTATAATATTTGCATATTCTGCAATATTTTCGGCATGCCTGTTTCAAGCACACATCGGAGAATGTGTTGCTTTTTTTAGGTACCATAGTCAGATATGAATTGAATTAGCCCTTTTATTATTGTTGGTGCATTGGTCAAGTTCACACTCCCAGACTGCAGTGATGTACTAGGGACCCCCATATTATGTATTAATTCCCTTTTGTATGACTAGACTGGTTTTCAAGAATTTTCTTCATGCCCACTTCGATGTTTTTTCAGTCTGATTGTCAGGACTGGTTAACTGTCTCAATTAGAGCTTTTACTATAGTAAACAAGTTTTCCCCCTCAATAGGGGATATTTTACGTTTATTTTTTGAACATGACATATTTTCAATGCCTATTCTAGTTTGGTTTTTATCCTTTTATTCCTGTTGTTTGGATTTTCGATGGAATCAGATGTGTTTTAATCGTGGAAATACTAGGACGCTCTAGTCCTTGTCTTTCGTTTCCACATTTGATCATTAGCCTGTGTATTGCATAGTGCACCTGATGCACAATTATTAAAGGGAGGTATCTACATGTCTCTGATAATCTGTATCATGCGTTTTCCCTTTTGAGGTGTTCTAGATAAGGAATGTAGGAACACACAGATGTAATAATTCAAAAGATGTTTACCCCATTAGACAATGCCACTATGTGTGAGGACACACATTCAGATAGAATTCCCATGTAGCTATCTACCCTTAGATGGCAGAGGATAATGAAGAGTACCCAATTGAAGAGACTAGAAGTACTGCCTTTGCCTTTGTATCCTATGAGAGTGACAGTGCATTCTAGACCAGAGTAGTCCCATGGCATCTGGCCACTCCCTCGAAGATTGCAGGCCACCTGCTTGCAGTCACATTGTTAAATACAATGAATAGTTTTTGTGATAATTTGAAGGAAACTAACAACTGTGTCACATTTCCTACATCACTAGGTTCTACAGGACCTTCCAGAGTAAAAGGAAGAGTCATAATACCCTGCAGAACGATGATAAAGATGAGTCCTAACTCACATCAGTGACAGCTACAGATGAGGGGCGGACGTCTTGGACCTGCGGTCCCAGCACCCAGAAAGTAGCAAGGCTGGACAGCGATCGCCAGCGTGTCATCAATGGCATCTCCAAAGCATTGTGCTTGCTCCATCAGATGGCGTTGGACATCAGAGAAGAAGGAGCTGGTGCCCTGCTTGTTGCAGAACAAGAGTTTCAGTGCAAAAGAATGAAAGACAAGGATCCCTGTTGTTGACAGCAAGGCTGGTTTGAGGCTTCAGTTTTCTACCTGTCATGTGCTGGTAACCTCTGACAGCGCGCGGTCCCTGGTCCCCCTGGCCTAAGTTTTGGCCACTCCCTCCTTTTCTTTGCTCCAACAGAAGGGCAGTGCACCGGAGGATCCAAGATTGGCAAGAGGCACTACATTTGTGGTACCCATGTTGAAAGGAAAATTAGAATGAAAGAGCAGCCCGAGCGCCCTCTGACACTGAATAACGAGTGTTGGAGCCTGAGAGTGTTGCTGAACCTGAAACTCTGTTGCTCTTTCCTGATTAAACCGTACTTGGGTCTGCACGATATGATCAGCGCCCACGACCAACGAAGAGCACGATATCTGTAGTGCCTGCCGCAGAGGAAAGAAACTGGTGCCCTTCCTTGAGATATTGAGACTTTCGAGTGAAGCTGTGAGTGTTTGCCAGGAGGGCACTCCAACAGATACTAAGAAGCACTATTTTCATGGAAAGGCCTGTATCGAAAGGCCCAACGCCGAAGAAGACAGTGGATGGACGATAGAAGCCTACCAAAGAGGCTTAGAACAGACTTTGGGCACAGTTGCACAAGCGATTCCAGCGCAATTGTATAAAGTAAATGTTAGATAAGTTCTCATTTGACTAAATTGCCATGGAAGAGGAAGTGGCTCCGCCTCTAGCATCCAAAAATGGTCTACCAGAAGTGAATTTGTGTGACTGTTCTTACTATTCTGCTGGCATTGTTTTAGAGTAGTGTTCTGTTTAGTAGAGCAGCATCAAGTACATGGGGATGGAAGGTCCTAATGATTATCCTAGTACCTCTTGCACTGATCTTCTTCTGCTGTATTTTCCTTCAATGTGCCCCCCCCCCACTCTGCGGCTTATGTGCAAATGCTATCAAACCAGTCCCCATGAATGCCCATGTAAAAAATGACAAGATAACGAGCGTGAGGCACAGCTATTGATGAACATTGTAATTTACTGAAAATGGTTTCGCTTATGGCAAAAAGAGGGTCTGTGGAAAAGTGCGTTTATTGTCTTGCCATTCGCTCTGCCATTTTTGTGATTCAATCCACCATTTTTGTGCTGTGCCCTTGTGACTGACTTTCTCTCTGTATCACGAACACCCTGGAGCTCAAATATTTGACCTGTTGCATTCCTGCACGGACACTCTGTTCATGCTTTGGCCTGACACTGATTGACCAGCTTGTGCTCAACTAGTCGGACAGGAATTTCTCAGATGCTTATCATCCTCACCCTGTACATTGCGCCCTGCAGGCGTCCATCAACAGGCCTAACCCTGCTTGCTGTGTAATCATACCCATCACCTGTGCCCTGCAGTGGTAAACAGCTAAATATTTGTGGACTCCATTATATAAACATGCTTTTCGCCTACACCTTACAGGGGCCTCCACGTTACCTGTGCTTATCAGATTAACCTTTGTTTGACATACAATCATGCTTTGCCCTGCAGTACCATCTAAATCAGATTAACCTCTGTGAACTATGTAATTATAATGTTTTGCCCATATCCTGCGAAAAACCCAAAAAAGGGTAATCACCTGCTTACCCTCCAGATTTTCCATTTGTTTAGGAATGTAATAAAAAGTTAACTGATACAACTCCCTTACATGCCTGGGGCAGGATAGAGTATATAATATGTGAAGTGAGACCATTCTAGCAGACTGCCTCATTCAGTTGCTAAGGCTTCTGTGTGACGTAGTCTCACTCATTTGAGGTTAATAAAGATGTTCTTTTATATTTCAGCTTCTGTGCCAAATTCTTCTTTGTAAGGTTTAAAAGGACTAAGTATCAGTGGGACCCCTGAGAAGGTTTCTATTTTCTACAGCTCTATAAATCAGCCCGGTTGGCCTGGAATAGCTAGTGTTTGGGCAGGATTTCTGATTCCTTTTCAGTGAATATAACTCTTGTAGTCAATGTTTTAGCTTCTCTTGCGTCGCAAGGCAAAACCTATCATCGTACAATCAACACCTATAGGTCAGCAATTTCTGCTGAACATATGCTAATTGATGGAAGACCCCATCGGAGAACACCTTTTAGTTTGCCGTCTGTTAAAAGGAATATGTTATGTAATCCCCCATTACCTGAGTACAGGACTTGATGGGATTTCAATTTGGTATTACATTTGTTTGCTGCATGGCAAGATAATATGTCTCTTTCTCTCAAACATTTATAAGCAAAATTAACAATGTTATTGTGTTTAATATCTCTGAAATGTGTTTCTGAATGCGTCCTCTTTTCAGTACTCTCCTCATGGTGTTAATTTTCAGGTTCATAGAAGTACCAAGAACAATTTGTCTACAGCTCAGTACCCCTTTTTCCCTTCCTAGACTAATCTATGTGTTGGAAATGGCCTAAAATCTGGTTTCACAAACTGCAGATTTGAGGTCTTCCTCTTCTACTCAGGTATTTATCTCTGTTAGAAATCCCATAAGCCTGTTTCTTCTCCCTCTTTAGCCCGCTGGGTTAAGTGGATCATGTCCTTGCCTGGGACTGATATTTCCTCCTTTGGTGCCCATTCGGCCAGAAGAGCAATGGCTTCTCGGGCCTTCTGAGCAGGTGCAGGTTTGCATGACATCCTCAAATCTGCAGATTGGTCAAACGTTAATACATTCAAAACCTTTTATTGTAAACATATTGCTCATGTATCTGATTCTACGGTCTTGTAATAAAATTGAGATTTTCCTAGCCTTGGTGTCAGAAAGTCTCGATTTTATTAAAGACAGAGAGGCGAGTATTATCCCACCACTAGTTTTAACCCACCCTGTTGGTTTTTCTGCAGTTCCAGCTACCTCTACTGGTGTTTCTCCTCCACATGATCTTCCTGGACTTTCTCCTTCGATGGATTTTAAATCAATTCCACAAGGATCATTCTTCTATTCCCATGGGACTCTGCCTCGGTGATGTGCTTATGCCTGGCGGATTTTTAGACTGTTCTTTTTCCTTTTACTACAGTGTTAATCTTTGTTTCCTTACCTCATCTGGATTTACTCGCTTTAAGAAAAGAGGATTTGCTGTTCTCAGTCAGAATAATTATTTGGCTAAACTCGATGTCCTATTGGTTGTTCTTTTATGAAATCATCTTTGTAGTTTTTCTCTCTCAGATGTTTTTGGGAATCTAGTTTCTTTTTTGATTGTCTGCTATTAATACACAGCAAGAAAAGACTGTATAATATTAGCCTATGTGTCTTTAATAAAATCTAGCATTTCTGACACCAAGGCTAGGAAAACCTCAATTGTTTTGCAAATATAAATACGGTTGCAAAATATTTGTAGTTACCACCAATCTCAAACTGATGGTAAGTCAGTCGCAAACGGGAAGGGGTCTCCAGGGGACTCCTTCCCCTCTGTGTTTGGTAGCGAAAATATTTTATAAGAGCAGGCAGTGGTCCAACAGACTACTGCCTGCCCTTAAAAAATTAAAAGAAACTTTTCATTTTTTCCTTTCAAACACATCCCATTTTCCATTAAGGAAAATGGGCTGCATTTGAAGAAAGAAAACTGTTGCTTTATTTAAAAAGCAAACACAGACATGGTGGTCTGCTGTTCCTAGCAGTCCACCATCCCTGTGATTGTAACTCATTCCCAATGGGTCACAAATTGTGACCTGCCTCATGAATATTGATGAGGCAGGTCTTTTGCGACCCCATTGGGAATTCCTAAATGTGTCTGAGACACATTAGTACATTCCTTTTTGCGAGTTGCAAAAAATTGCAATTTGAGACTCTCAAAACTGAATGGTTGTACATCTGGGGCCAGATGTACGACCATGCTATTTTGCGATTCGCAAATTGTGATTCAGGAAAAAAAAAAAAGAATCATAATTTATGACCTGCAAAACGGAATGGCTGTACATCTGGCCCGTGGTCCCTAACCCTGTTTGGGACCACTTGTGTGATTTATTTTGTGTAATTGTCTGTTGCACTGCTTTGGGTGCATGAGGAGTGTTGTGTCCTGTGTTGCTTCCTGCAGTGTATCTGTGTCTGTGTGCTGTGGCTCGGCAGCTTGCTGCAGCATAGAAAATATGTTGTAGGTGATGCCTGCGAATGAGAGAGGTTGGGACTAAGAATTGGACAAGTTGAGAGTCATCGGCTGAACAGAAATGTCTTCCTCATTCAAGTGCACACAGTGTCTTACTTGAGTATAGCGTCTAACAGAAAGAACATTGGGAAAGCCAACACAAGGTATTGTATTTGTCAATGTTTTTAAACCATGTTGTACAGCAGCACGGCTGCTGTGTAGCATGGCTGAAAGTAAAAACAAGCATTGGAAATGCAATAGGTCTCACATTAGGAAAGTTTGAGCTATTGGTATTGTAAATGACACTTTTTAAATTTATGTGTTGGTTTTGAAAGTAGCAAAATTAATAGCTTTGTCAGTTACAATGTCAATAGTTTTAACTTTTGCAAATGTGACACCTATAGCATTTGTAATGCAATGTGTGTTGCATTTACGTGATTTAGATGTATTGATATTACAAATAACAATGGCTTTTAATTTTGTAAATAATTAATACTTAAATAAAAGTTATTGTAATTTATAATGGCAATAGCTTAAACGTTTGTAAATAACTTTTGTGAAGATTATGTTCAGTGTATTTTATTTAGTTAACAACGTTGCATTCTGGGACTTGTAGTGTAAGTGGTGATGTCGTACAAATGGGCTTAAACATTCCAGCAGCCAAAAATATGTTATCTAAGAAGCCAGGACAGGCTGAAAGTGTCAGACGGTACATGAGGACCCATGGCAGCTCTACTACTAGCGTGTCCTGTTAAAGATAGTTTATCCAAAACCCACAAATATTTAATACCACAGTACTAAAGAGCAGCACCAGTCATTTTATGAAGATACTAGGACTTGTGTCTAACATGTAGTCTATCGTCGCATGTATATAGCGCTTCATCATTTATGTGCGGCTATGAAGCATATTTTCAGACGTTTAGCATGTTACATTTTGGGGGAGCTTGTAGTTGGCATAGTGTTTTGTTGATTGTGATCCTCTGTACAGAGTTTTTCGGTGTCTTGCATGATTGACCAGAGAGGTGCTCCTAGCTTCTTTTAAGGCACAACGCTTAACAGCGTGATGGGAGGAGGACGATGCGGTGGGCAGGGGAGGGGGCGGAGCGGGTAAAAAAAAAAAAAAAGAAGGAAGGAAGGCAGAGAAGGGGAGGAGAAATGCGACAAAACGGGTGGAGAGCTTAGGAAATAGTGGGCGGATAGTGAAAGCTATACTTTGTTGGAAAGATGTGGGAAGCGATCCAAAACCCACAAATATTTAATACCACAGTACTAGAGAGCAGCACCAGTCATTTTATGAAGATACTAGGACTTGTGTCTAACATGTAGTCTATCGTCGCATTTATATAGCGCTTCATCCCTTATGTGCGGCTATGAAGCATATTTTCAGACGTTTAGCATGTTACATTTTGGGGGAGCTTGTAGTTGGCATAGTGTTTTGTTGATTGTGATCCTCTGTACAGAGTTTTTCGGTGTCTTGCATGATTGACCAGAGAGGTGCTCCTAGCTTCTTTTAAGGCACAACGCTTAACAGCGTGGTGGGAGGAGGACGATGCGGTGGGCAGGGAAGGGGGCGGAGCGGGTAAAAAAAAAAAAAAAGACGGAAGGAAGGCAGAGAAGGGGAGGGGGGAGGAGAAATGGGACAAAACGCGTGGAGAGCTTAGGAAATAGTGGCCGGATAGTGAAAGCTATACTTTGCTGGAAAGATGTGGGAAGCGATTTCGTGATGTGCGTCGTACAGCTGTATAAACCGTCAATGGTAACATTGCTGGCAGGTAGGTGCTCGGCTGGACACCTTCAAGTGGTCCTGCTTTTAGTTAACAACGTTGCATTCTGGGACTTGTAGTGTAAGTGGTGATGTCGTACAAATGGGCTTAAACATTCCAGCAGCCAAAAATATGTTATCTAAGAAGCCAGGACAGGCTGAAAGTGTCAGACGGTACATGAGGACCCATGGCAGCTCTACTAGTAGCGTGTCCTGTTAAAGATAGTTTATCCAAAACCCACAAATATTTAATACCACAGTACTAGAGAGCAGCACCAGTCATTTTATGAAGATACTAGGACTTGTGTCTAACATGTAGTCTATCGTCGCATTTATATAGCGCTTCATCCCTTATGTGCGGCTATGAAGCATATTTTCAGTTTAAGGCACAACGCTTAACAGCGTGATGGGAGGAGGACGATGCGGTGGGCAGGGGAGGGGGTGGAGCGGGGAGAGGTGCGACACGGCAGGCAGGGGAGGAGAGTAGGAGGAGGAGGGGGGAGGAGAGTAGGAGGAGGAGGGGGGAGGAGACGTTTAGCATGTTACATTTTGGGGGAGCTTGTAGTTGGCATAGTGTTTTGTTGATTGTGATCCTCTGTACAGAGTTTTTCGGTGTCTTGCATGATTGACCAGAGAGGTGCTCCTAGCTTCTTTTAAGGCACAACGCTTAACAGCGTGATGGGAGGAGGACGATGCGGTGGGCAGGGGAGGGGGCGGAGCGGGTAAAAAAAACAACAAGCTTCTGTGTTATGCGAAACGGCGGGCAGGGGAGGGGGCGGAGCGGGGAGAGGTGCGGGAGGAGAGTAGGAGGAGGAGGGGGGAGGAGAGTAGGAGGAGGAGGGGGGAGGAGAGTAGGGGAGGCACGGCCTAGCGGACGTGCAACCAAGAAGTGAGGGGGCGGAGCTGGGGGAGGGTGTGAGAGAGAGAGAGTGGGCAAGGCAGGCGGCCGGGGGCATGTGCACGCGCTTTTAAGCTCAATGCGCATGCGCATTGAGCTTAAATTTCACGGGCACTGCAAGGAATCGCCACGATTCCTTGCAAGTTGGTTAAAGAGTGTTTAAGCCCCCATAGTCTCGCAAGCTCGATGCGCATGCGCATCGACAGGCGAGACCTAAAAAATGAAAAGAGCACATAGGGTCTTTTTAATTGCTGACGGGAGGGAGGGCGGAGTAAGAGGCAACGCGGGGAGGAAGGATGTGTATGGGCAACATGGACTACAGAGGGAGTGGTGTAACACGGACCCCGGAACACAGAGGGGGAATAGGTATATGAGGGAGCCGGATAAAAAAATGCACTCTAGTAGAGTGCTTTAACACAAACAAAAAGTAGAGGCTAAAAAGGACACATGTAAGGTGCCCATACTCCAAGAGGGAGGAGCAAACACACAATGAGGAAGGAAGCCTATGACAGCTGCTCAATAAGCAGGCAAATGAGAGTGCCAACCAATGGGAAGCAATGGGCAGCCTCTGAGCACACTGTTTGAAAACGATATGTGTTTAAGAGAAAACAAAAAAAAGAACCATTTTGCACCTGGCCGCGTACTTCCTTCCAAGAGCACCCGAGAATTATAACCAGTAGTAGTTTCTCTTCCTTTTCATATTTTTATCTTGATCACATAGCTCCACGAAACCTCCACCATACTCCCCCCACTCCACCCCCGCCTAATTACCTGGTTTTCTTTGAGAGTCTCAAATAAAACTCCCGCAATTTAACTGTGTGCATTGTGCAGTTATCTCCGCCAATGGGCTGCTTGTGATGGCTCTGACAGATGTTCTACATTCAAGCCCAACGAAAATATACTTCACAGACGTTCTTTCAACTCCTGCTCGCTGCAACAACAAACAGGAATGCAGCAAAAACAGCCCCTCCTTCAGCCCCCCCCCCCCCTGCCTAGGATTTAAGAGACATTTAGAGGAAAAATCATCCACGCGCCATCAGAAACAGGTCTTCCAGGGCTGCAAAAGCCCCTCTCTGTACGCCACGCGCAGGAAATCGGTCGAGGCCCTGGCCTATTCGTTTATTTTCTGTGGAAAATAAAAGCTCAGGGGGTGGCGAGGTTTTCATCTTTACATGCACAGACGAGGAACAGTTTCACATTCACGTAGTAGAATAAAATGGCTGGATGAGGTAAAAAAGAAGGGATTGCTTATGTTTTTTCAGAAGTGCTCTTCTTCCTTATATTTTACGTGCACGTTTAAACTGCATATAGTTTTTGTTTTTTTCACCAGACTTCTGAAAAAGCTGCCAGGAAGCGCGTCTAGTATTCTCCACTCCAGATATGTCCGGGGGTGGTGAGAGCCCCGGGGAGCAGCCAGAATCATTTAATACCGCCAGATTTTTTTCCTAACAGGAAATGCCTGACCTGGAGATCACATATGTTATTTTGAACCAAATAGAAAGAAGGAAGAAATTGGTTCTTTTTAGGTTCATTGCCCCTTGCAATGGCTAAAGTACAGCTCATCAGGGAAATTTTCAATCACGATTTTGGAACAGCCAGAAAATATATGGGCCAAACATACTACCTATTTATTTACTTAACTATTTGCACTTTGTTTAATAAAGCGAAATATACAATTAAATGCAAATAAGGCATACAGCAAGATGCCAAATGTATTGGAAAGTTGCTGCACATGATTCTCTTTTAGGTGCACAAAAACTTGTCATGACCAGCGCCATATGTCAATAACCAGGTAAAACCTAAAACTTTCACACCAACGCTGGATAAACTAGTGGAGAATTCCAAAAAGGGCAGGGAAACACAAAGGAGCATATTTATGAAAGAGTTCCCTAGCCCTTTCGCCAGGGAATGGGGCGCAACTCTTAATTTTGATCTATTGAGCCACGCAAGGTCACCTTCCATGGCCCGCATGGCGTGACAAATCCAGAGTAACGCAAGGCAGCGCAAATCACTGCCTTGCGTTACTCTCCCCCAGGGAGGCGTTCCATGGGTGTAGCGTGGGTGTTCCACGCATCCACCCATAGATTTTGGCGCATTCCTAGATTAACCATTAGTGGTAGACCTGGGAATGCGTCAAAACGCTACGACTCCCCAAGTGAGGCGTAATGACCAGAAATATCTTTATTCCTCCTCGTTACTTACTCTTTCTAAGTGTACTGCATTCTGCAGCGCACATAGAAAGGGGGAAATACCTCAGGGAATTGCTTTTGTGCAGGAAGGTTTCCCCTCCTGCACAAAAACAATCCTGCTTACAACGCAGACACCCTTGCACCATGGTGCAAGGGTGTCTGCGTTGGCGCTAGTTAGCGCATTGTGCACCACTGCTGGGAAATGACAGGAAAGCACTGTATATTCTTAAGTACAGCTCATTCCTGCCCCTTTCCCTATTAATCAGGGCAGCAAGATGACATGATGTGTGATTATTTGTTAAATATGAGCCCCTCAGTTTCAAAAGCATTGTTTTAGCTCACTGATTAGGGGCACCAGTGTCTAGTTATACTTTGCAAGCCAAGAGCTTTTGCACAGAGTGTGAAGAAGGAGAAACATCCTTTACAACGCAACTTTTACCACGCAGTGCTATTACAACGCAGGTTTTACAATGAAAACCATTACAACGCATTGTGCTGGGGCACTCTAGGATAGGGAATAGATTTAATTTACTATCCAACACCTTCCCTAGTGTCCAGGGGGACTGGAGTTGGAATAGTAAATTAAACTATTCACTATCCAGTACCCCAAAGCGCTATGCGTTGTAATGCTATGCGTAGTAAAACCTGCGTTTTAACAGCATGCGTGGTAAAAGCATGCGTTGTAACGTCATACATCCGTGAAGAAGGGGAGGAAAGCTTCATCCATGTGCGAGAGACATGATTACTTGCAGAGTGATTGCTTGATTCGGAGAAGAGGCCAGATTCCCATTTGGTAAAGTTTAACGTGAGGTATAAGGTTTACATCCATACTTGTATGCCATTAAAAGGGATGTGGACAGGTGCATGTCGCCAGTGCATTAGTGAATGGTAATACTTTGGTAGGCTAGATGAAACCTCACAGGCATTTGGCACAAGATGGAAATCATGATGAAAGGATAGAGCCCTATGATGAATAGAGGGGAACTGCAGGATTCCATCTGGACCAACAGGAGGCTGTTGCCCAGGAGACATGCAAATCAGTTTCAGGCATTATATCCTGTGCACAAGAAAATGGTAGAGAGGTGCTCTTGGTGATCAAAATGGCCAAATGTTCCACAATCAGGTTGAGTATAATGTGAAGGCAAGGAACTTCTTTGTTCATTGTTCACACAGCATTGTCAAGACTTTGGATGCGGATGGAATTCCTGCTACGGTGAGACCTGATTAGTGGAATACTAACAAGTTGCTCTTGCCTATATGGTACTGGAGGTAGTCAACTGCTAATTAAGTAGCTTTACGAACAAACATTGGCAAAGCCAGTCGGTCTTGCCTTTGGGACCTACTGACTTTGCCAGTGTTTTGTTTTATTCGATGGGGAACTGCATCTGTAAGATTTTTACTGATGCAGTTTAGTATCACAAAAGAGAGAGTGGAGGAATGATATGGCCGCTGATGACTGTTGTATCATTCTGAAGGCATGTGTATGTATCTACAGACGTGGATGCCCTGTTCTTTTATTTTTTATTGATCGATCAAAGGGAGCGGGTGCCTCGTGGATAGATCACTAAAAAAAATACATGCAAATGCCTGAAAGCACTCTTGTCCACAAAAATATATTCAAAAATAGAATGGGGGTCTGGGTGGCATTGACTTGGAACTACACAAGTCGTCCAGTCAAAAGCACAATAAAGAGGCAATACTGCAGCTGAGGGACAAGCACAAGATGTACAAGGAGACCCCTGAATAAGAACCAAGCTGATATGAGTGACAATAATGTCAACTAATGGTAAGCAATGGGCATTATATAAGGTTTTGGTAAGTGAGGGTCCATTCAAGGTTATGAATGTTCACTACATTGAGAACATTAAATAGTGGCTCTTTACATTGTTGATAGACCTGGCAGTTTGAAGTCTTTAAGGAAGTTGATATTTGGATATTTGATGCCAATGGTGGTGAGAGGAGCAGTTATTTCTTTGGTCACGGTTTTACTGATGCTGGTGGGAGGTCTGTTCGTAGAACAAAAGGAAAGTGGCCATCTAAGCCACAGAGAGGGCTAGCAGGGGCATCCCCAGCCATTTTCCTGTTTATGCTATTCTGGTTCAGTAAGCAAATGTTATTTACCTCAAAGCTACTCCTATCACTACCAACAGGTCAGAACCATAGTGAATAGAAACAAGAAAGACTTGTAGATCCATCAGACCTCAGGTGGTATATCCGGCTGCCCAGTGGGGGCTGGAAAGTAAGGAGATTGGAGGGCAGAGAAAATGGCTTAACACCTTAGCAGCGTCGAACGTTTAGCGCCCAGTGCTGAACGTTCGAATAACGGGTGCGGACCCGTCGGCCAACGGTCGTGCGCAGCACTGGCAAAGTAGTGCTTGCGACGACCGCTGGCCGACGGCAGCACTTAAAGGGTTATTACACACACAAAAAATACATAAATAAAATTAAATACATAAAAGAAATAAATAAAAATGTACTGACCATGCTTTCCGAGGACACGTGCTCCTCGCTCCGGTCGTCTTTTTCCCCTGACATCACATTCAACTGGGCTTAACGAATCTTGGTGCTGCTCATGCAGTTAAGCAGCATGACAGCAGTGCCAGGATTGGAGGAAGCAGCCTCTCTTGCCGCTCCCAAGGACACTAGAGGCTTGTGCAGGCTCTCAGCCCGGCTACCTTAGACAGTCGGGTTAGGAGGTATATTATGTGCATGTCAGGCTATCTGTCACAAGTCAGCCAGCCAAGTGGACATGCACACTATTAACGAGTACACAGGCAGCCCACCACCGCTGCCACTCAGCAGGCCCTGCCCCATCCTGAAGCTTGGTTCAGGACGGGTGACGGAAAGTAAAATGGTAATGAATTAACTTCAGTAGCATTTGATTTTTCGTCCCTGGGGCATTTTTGGGGCAATTAAGTGGGACAACGCTTTCCGCTCAAATGAAGGAGCCGCCCCTGCAGACACAAGAGCTGTCAAAACAACCTAATACTCATTTCTATGTCAAACAGCTAAACATAATTCCTACCATTCTTTCAAATGAAATACTAGACTAATGTCAAATAAAAACATTTTGGCCCCCTGGTCCTTCCTTTGTAAACCTGCATGGGTTGCAGTCTATGTGTCACACCCCTGCAATCTGCAGTGCATAGCTAGCCAGTTTGCAGTGCTATACTTTCAACTGTGCTCTGCTATGTCCTCTTCACACCTTTTTAATTGGAAAGGGATAACTGCTGGCATAGCAGTTCTCAAACAATAAGCCCTTACTTTATAGTTAATATTGGCCCAAGGTTTCAGGGCTGCTATGACTATGCCAGAAATGATGCAGGGGGAATCACTCTGAATGTTGGTTTCTGGCCAACTTCTCCCCTGTGGAACAAAGCTGAAATATTCACCCTGTGAGTGAAAAGCTTTTCTTGGGTGCATATCTTACAAAGCGAGGCTGAGAGATGTGTCCAAATGCAGAAGTGAAACTCTTAAAGAAGAAGTATACACATCCTGTGCAGTCATTTTGCCAGCCTGATTTAGCAAATCTGAAGATGTCTTATTGTGTTTGCCTTTTAATATTTTAGTGTTTCAGTCTCCTTCATTTGCATTCTTAAGTGAACCATGTACTTTTATTCTTCACATGGTAAAGTAGTTACTAATGCGCTGTTTTAAATATGATTGATCTGGAAATTAGGATTTTTGAGAAAGTAAGAGTTATGGGTCTAATTTACAAAGTCCTTTAGCAGTCACTAACCCTTTAATCCAAAAATTGACAGTAACTAACCCTCTTTTGGGAGTCGGGAAAGAGTTTGCAACTTGTAAAAAGGGTTTTGCAACACATTATCGCATATAGGTCGCAGGATGAAAGGGGGTGTCTCTCCGATTAGGGAATCACATGTGAATGTTTTAATGGTTTGTGACCCTCAATTGCGGTTGCAAACCATGATTAAATACCGACGCCCCGGTTGGGCTGGTATCTCATTTGCAAAAGGTCCATTTGCCTCCTTCCACTGAGGGGTTTCTAAACATGAAGGGGCATATTATCAAGAAACAGAGTTAAAATTATCGCTGCTTTAGCAGCAGGAAACTGCCACTAAAGCAGCGATAATGGGCTTGATAATATGCCCTTGTGAATTCTCATAGTAACTCATGTTCTGGTGTGAACATAGGCTTCTATTGAAATTCTCAAGGGCATATTATCAAGCCAATTACCACTGCTTTAGCAGCAGTTTCCTGGCGCTAAAGCGGGGATAATTTTAACGCTCTTCTTGATAATATGCCCGAAGAAAATTGCTGCCCCTGTGTCTATATTGGACAACAGGCGTTTTAAAAAAATACGTCCGCTTGTTCAAAAGCAAATGCAGGGATGAGGGTCTCCTCTACCTTGCAAGCCAAAACTCCTACTTTTGCAGTTGATCATAGGTGGTTCGCAAAATGCGACCTGGCAAATTAATATTCATTAGTTAAGTCCTTTTGCCACTCCTTGCAAACGTGAAATTTTCAATACAATTGGCTAGTACATAGTTTGCAAATTATATCCTCAGTCACAAACTAGTGGTGTTCAATTTGCAGTTCACTAGTTTGTGAACAGGCCCTATATAGTGCTTCCTCAACGATAATGTCTTATATAGCACGCAGAACACACATGCCTCTAGGAGCTTTGATGAAAATCCTCCAGGAAAACAAACTGATCTCAGTGACTCAGTCATTCAGTAATAAGAAGGAGCTGATCTAAACAACAAGGCATGGAAAAAATTACAAAAATCTTCCAGGAATGTACTTCAATTTTAAGTTGAGAAATGCACTGTACTCCTCCAAAGCTAAGTTCCTGAGTTATTTTCTTTCTACAGGGGCAGTAATGCTGTAAAGAATCAATTCAATTCAAAAGATGCTTTATTCGGTATGTAAAAATACAACCATATAGCAGCAGACATAGTAACAAAACAACATACATATATCAGGTTTTTAAGAATACGTTTCCGCTAAAATATGTACAAAATGTTATCAAAAGTAAAGCACAAATAATTATAGAATTATTTCTACGTGCACTACAATATAGCGGCATTCATCTGATATTGATATATGTGCAAAGTAGCCAGATAAGGTGCAAGTGTTAATTCCGTCGTTCCTAAAGTGCAATGTACATTTAGCAGCACAGAATCAAATGCTTAAAAGGTCTAAGCTACGTCATAATAAAGTGCAAGTGCTATGGCCTTCTTTCAGTGCTCAAAGAAACGATAGCAGCAATTATACAATATTCATATGTGTGCAAATTAGCGTGATAAAGTGCATGGTGTCAATAACATCATACCAAAAATACACAATACGTTTAACAGCACAAATTTCAAGTACTTAAAAATGATAAAGCATTGTTGAATAAGTTCATATAATAATTGACTTTCTTACAGAAACACATTTTAAAATATAAGTGGCCACATGGAAACATACATCTGGGATCTCTAGATTGAACATCAGTTGCATTGCTTTTTGTATATCACGCGTGTTATATTTTAAAAAGATGGGTTGCAAATAAAATTTTCTGTAAAAAGTGTAAAAGTTACAGGCTAACATAAAGTGACAAGTGTTCTGTTTGGAGTTACTGTCACAGGGACACAGACAGGTGGCGGGTTTCTTAACCACGGGAAAGGCCACAAGGTGGTGCACAATTCCCAAACGGAGACGGGTCAATACAAAACGGTGTGAGTTAGTACTAACAATACTAAGATAAGTTTGGAAGCCTTCATTAATATTATATTCCAGATAGAGATTGAACATACTTTGTTTTGCATATTTTTCCGCTCTAATCCCAGCCGTATGTTTAAGGAATAAGATTTTAAGCTCCCACTTTGATGGTACAAAATTAGTTACAGGGTCTTTGAAGATGTTTAGGCCATAAAGTGACTTGTACCAATGTTGTATATGACTTAACCAGGGAATAGTTGATAGGCGATCAAGTTTAATACAGTTATTAATTACATCCTGTGTGAACTTTGTCTCCTCCTTTGCCCAAATTGAGCGCCAAAGGGACAAAGGACGTAAAACGATTAAATCATTAACATGATTGATATTAAGTTCCCTGTGTGTTAATTCAGTTGAAGCTGTAGCCGGTGCACTAATTAAACGTTTTAAAAACACATTTTCCTCACGTTGAATCAGTTTGGCACTCTGGGCATCATATCCCCATACTCCGGCTCGTATATGGCTGAAGATATACATCTTGCGTTAAATATAGATAACATTTCATGAATTCTACGACCCCCTAATTTTGCAGCAAATCTAAAAATACAACTTGTATTCCTAACCATTTTAAAAAGGACACTTTTTTGTTCATTAACCCATCTGCCATCTCCTGAAAAGGTGATACCTAAATAACAGAAACTACTGACAGATTCTAGTCTCTCCCCTTCTAAAAAGAAGGGCTTACATTTTCTCAGTTTCTTACCACATACCATTGTAACCGTCTTCCCCTTATTAACTTTCAACTTCCTATTTTCAATAAAAAGATGGAATTGATTAATTAGATGTTGCAGTCCATTATGTGTCCTAGAAAGGAGGACCGCGTCATCCGCATATAAAAGGATTGGGATTGGGTTACCATTAATGGTGGGTGCATCTGCATTAGTCTGTCTTAAAATTTGATCGACCTGATTAATAAAAAGCGAAAACAGTAGAGGGGAAAGTACGCATCCTTGCCGAATACCTCTCCTGATCTTCAAAAACGGGGTACATTCACCATCTCTTCCGAATCTCACTTTGCTGGACAGATTGTTATACAGCCGGGCAAGCAGATGGATAATTTCAGTGGGGGCGCCCATCTCCAGCAAGGTAGGCCAGAGCAGTGCGTGTTCCACCAGATCAAATGCTGAACTCAAGTCGGCAAAGCACAGGTAAAGATTACCAGCTTTGGCTTTAGTGTACTTGCCGACTATGAGTTTCAGGTTCACGTACTGCTCCATTGTACCCAACCCCCTACGAAACCCATACTGGACTGGATAGGATGTTCTTTTCCTCAGCCCAGGCTTCCAATCTCACTAATAGGACTCGACTAAGGATCTTAACTGTTGAGTCCAAGAGTGAGATGGGTTGATAGTTTCGGGCCTCGGACCTAGATCCTTTTTTGTGGAGGGGAACAATAATTGACTGACCCCATGTCAGTGGCAAAGTATCTTCCACTGAAGCATTGAAATAACGTGTTAAAATTGGGGCCCATAGGATTATTTCGTGTTTGTAAAAATCCATAGGTACCCCATCCGGTCCAGGTGCTTTACCACCCTTACTATTTTTGATTGCCTCTGTAACTTCATCCAAAGTTAAAAATAGATGCATTTTCTGCCATTTAAGGCGTAATAATGCATCTGCATTAAAAGCAGACCCATCTAAATTAAGATCAGAGTTAAAGATCTCGGAGAAATGAACAATCCAGGCCTGGCAGCTAACATGAGAACTAACTTCGGGAATATTATCATTCTTTAAAAAGGGACCATTAATAATTTCCCAAAATAGTTTGTGATCTTTGGTTTCAGCAGCCCTATCTAGTTTATACCAAGCATCATTTTGCAACTCTTTTTTTCCTAGATACCGGATAATTCGTCCTTCTCTAACTCTTTCTTTGTCTCTTGGTTTATCATCCAGCGCTATTTTTAGGTTTTTTTAAAGCCTGGGCACACTGTTTATCAAACCACACAGTTTTAATTCTTTTAGGCTTTCTATTTCTTGCAGCCAAAGAGTTCTCAACGGTACTTGTTATTTTTAAAAAGTTAGAGAGTAACGTGGGCGCGGTCACAATTGGTGCTAAGCAATATTCAATCTCTGTATTACATATACAAATGATATCCTTCGTCAGTTTATTGGGGTCTATCTTGGTCCATTTGATTCTCGTGCCGTTTGGTCTCTCGGCCGTGATCCCTTGGACGGGCCTGCCAAATACTGTTGTTTTTGGGCCCCAGCCCATTAATTCCACTGAGATGCTGTTATGGTCACTCACGGGCTGATCTATTACCGAGACGTTGGAGTAAACAGAGCCATTAGTCACCAAAATAGGATCAATATTAGAGTGGGCGTCCCTCCCTCTAAACGTGGGGCACTTTTCGTTTTGTTTATTCTTTGTACATTCTAGCAGCTCCAGATTTAGTTTAGCTACCAGATTGTTCAGTGCACTACCATAGTTACTGTGTGGAAAATGGTTAAAGAAGATATTATCACCACCCGGATACTCTTCACGATGTCCACCGATCCCCTTTCGGGCTTGACTACATGCATTGATGTTGAAATCTCCTGCCCATAGTATCACAGTTCTGTTATTTGAGCGTGCAATTGCTGCTTCTATTGCACACTCAACATCAGGAACGATCTTATCCCGATTAGGACCCACAATATTGTTATAAAAGTTCACAATAATTAAATCCCTGCCTTTGCTGTGTATTAGGAGCATGACAGAGGCGTGCTCACCCACCACCTCATATCCTCCATCATTGAATTCCGTTAATTTTGTAGAAACCAAAGTCAGTAGACCCCCCTTTGCTCTGCCAGCCTTAGAGGCCACTGCTGTCACGCTGTAAGAGGTGTAACCATCAACTAGTATTTGTTCTCTGTGCCACGTCTCTTGTAAACAGATTATATCGTAACCTTGTTTGATGAAGTTGTCCCAAAACGGTGTATTTATTTTAGCAGCAATTCCCGCTATATTCCAGGTGGTAATTACAAGGGAATCAACATGATTGTCTCTTGTGTCCTCAGAGTGATTAGATAATAATGATGTTTCTATACTTGGTGTCATATTGGTGATTTGTAAAGCATTGACGGTCGTCATAATTACATCATTATCTTTGCTTAATTCATTGTTGGTCGCATTTAAATTTTGTTCAGTTTCAACTCTTACACAGCATTGACCCCCCAACTCTTTTGTCAAAGTTACTGAATCACCAAGTACAATAATCTCAGGTTGTGCGACCATAGATAATGCATTCAGTCAATCATTCTCCTCTAATGAGTTGAACACCTGGAATCTATTGTAAGTTGGGACTGCAAAATTATCGTATATATTGAACAATGGGGCCGGAATGGGGGGAACATTTGGATGGTTAATATGTACAGCTCTTGGGTGCTGAAATGGGTGCGGGGTGATTTGCCTTCCTGACTGATTCCTATAAAAATAATCAAGTGGGAACAAGGTGGTGTTATATTCCTGATTAGATGGCATGGGTGCGTGTAATATCGAATCTCTCGCCCACTCGGTGGTCCTATAGTTTATAACTATGCAATCCCCATCTATCTCCTTTTTATTTGGTTCCACCCATCCTACCCTCTGTGTAGAAATAATCTCTCTGGCCCTACGTATTGGGAAGCCACAGTTTTTCACCAACCAGTGCAGGGTTTTATTTTTTAAGGTTTCCTGGTTTTCAAATTGGGTAGGCTGTAATTTGGGTACATTAGCAAGGATCGCCACATATGGTCTACATTCCGGTGGTAAATTAATTGTGGCCGGAATGATATTATTGTTGTGACGCCTGGGTACTGGCGGGTTCTTATTATTATAAACATGGTCGCCTGTGTTCTTCTGACCACCTACGGCTTTCAGCCCATTTGTTGTGTTAGGAAAAATGGTCGCTGGCCTCTTGCTGCCACTTGTAGTAGCTGCAGAGTTCACCGCCGGGGCAGTCACAATAGGGGTTCTGTTTACTATACTTGGAGTATTTTTGTTCAATTTTCTGGGTGGTACATTAGTTGTGGGGGGCCTAAACTGTGTACCCAGTTGTTCTAAGACATCCAGGTTAGCTATGCCCAAATTTTCTAAGTTCTCTATTTTTTTCTTAAGGATTTCTAGGGTTTCTGTCACTGGTGCAATGTGGGTTATTATGGTTTTCTCAAAATATTGCATCAGTCCGTCAACACTAGTTGATGTTAGTGCTTCCTCTGCGTACATGTTTCCACTGTTTTGATGTTTCTCACCCTCCCTCTCACGGTCTACATGAGTATGTGCCGCTCTCTTCTTTTTGCGTCTAAATGCCTTACCCTGCTTGCTGATTATCACCCTTTCCTTACCAAAAGTAGCTTTCCTCTTAGGCTGAACAAACCCACAATCAGTTTCGCTGCTTACCAAACTGATATCACTTGTTCTTGCAGTGGGAGTGGTGCCGTTGATATCACGACCATCTAGATCCCCCAAGTCATTAAACGCGTCATTCTGGATTGTAGGCTGCGGTATGACACTTATTGTCAAGTCTGGTGTTAATGACAGTCTGCTATCCCTGACACATGTAATAGATGGTTCTAAATGTTGAGGTACAACAGATTGATTTTGGTCATTCCTAGGTAGACCGGCAAAGGATTGTAACAAAAGGGAATCATGAGATAATGATGTTTCATTTGTAATATCAACTAATGTGCTAGCCACTTTGGGGGATTGAGTTATTAAACACATGCTAGCTGGCAGTGAGAGTCTTCTCTCCATGTTCTCAATGGCATTAACCACAACCTCAATAGTTTGCTGTAGCATTCTATCGATAGCAGTTAGGGTGGGTAAAGGGGGTGGTACCAATGTTTGTTTTCTTGTAACCGAACGTGTATGCATTGGGGTTTTTTTAACTACCAATCTACTTTTACTTTTACCCTCCATCAGGGCTATTACCAACTGCTACTCTTTACAGTCAGACGTACAGGAGAGTTACCTTAGTAGCCAAGGGGAAAAATCAAGGGGGGTGGCCCAGACAGTCTCTTTCGGTCTCTGAGGGCCTCAGAGGGCCCGCCCTTTGCCCGGGCTTCGCCCGGCGCGTCCCGCGCGCGTCCTCGCGGGACGAGGAAGTAGTTGGTGCTTTATGCGCCTCCTGGCGCTGCGTGCTGACGATGTGGGAGGTGACCTGGCCACAGGGCTGCTGGGGGCAGTAGTCTCGGGAGCAACCGACCGGCGGAGCCAAGCCCGGCCAGCCGGAAGTGCAGGATGGAACACTGCAGCGGCGGAGCAAAGCCCGGCCGCCCCTCGGTCCTGGGAGACAAGCAGCACGCCTCAGGGGAGCCTCGAGAAGCTGGAGGTAGGCTCTACCGGCGTGACACACACAGGGACTGCCACTCGGTCCTCGGCAGTAGTTGGTGCTTTATGCGCCTCCTGGAGCTGCGTGCTGACGATGTGGGAGGTGACCTGGCCACAGGGCTGCTGGGGGCTGTAGTCTCGGGAGCTCCCGACCGGCGGAGCCAAGCCCGGCCAGTCGGAAGTGCAGGATGGAACGCTGCAGCGGCAGAGCAAAGCCCGGCCGCCCCTCGGTCCTGGGAGACAAGCAGCACGCCTCAGGGGAGCCTCGACAAGCTGGAGGTAGGCTCTACCGGCGTGACACACACAGGGACTGTAAAGAATCATTGTTTTCAGACGCGTTGGTATAATCAGTTCAATGGACGCAAAACAAGACTACAGCACTACTTGACCTTTCACGGCCCCCGCTTCGCGGGCGCCGTTCATAGTACTGGGCATTTTCCAAACAGCGCCGAGGGACTGCGAGGCCCAGCAGGCCACTGGACGCTCACCTGCCGCCTCTTCCCTCACTGGCCACGCCCCCCCCCACCCCAGGACCTTCATTACTGCCTCACGGCGCCCGCTCCACGGGTGCCGCCCTGATACCTGCTTTGCTGCTTTTGCTGCTGGACTTCTGCTCCTGATTGCAAGGAGACTTGGGGGCATTTCTACTTGACCTTTCACGGCCCCCGCTTCGCGGGCGCCGTTCATAGTACTGGGCATTTTCCAAACAGCGCCGAGGGACTGCGAGGCCCAGCAGGCCACTGGACGCTCACCTGCCGCCTCTTCCCTCACTGGCCACGCCCCCCCCACCCCAGGACCTTCATTACTGCCTCACGGCGCCCGCTCCATGGGTGCCGCCCTGATACCTGCTTTGCTGCTTTTGCTGCCGGACTTCTGCTCCTGATTGCAAGGAGACTTGGGGGCATTTCTACTTGACCTTTCACGGCCCCCGCTTCGCGTGCGCCGTTCATAGTACTCCTGGGCATTTTCCAAACAGCGCCGAGGGACTGCGAGGCCCAGCAGGCCACTGGACGCTCACCTGCCGCCTATTACCTCACTGGCCACGCCCCCCCCAGGAGGGCTATAAATACACAATCACAATAACGCGTCGCGGGACGCGCGCGGGCTAAGCCCGGGCAAAGGGCGGGCCCTCTGGAGGCCTGAGGAGGGACGGGACGGGCCCACCCTCTTGGTTGCCCCTTATTTGGACAATATTTTGAGGTAATGCTGCCTTTGTTCTTAATTTTACTGAGGATAACATTGCTTTTAATTTCTTTATAAGTCTTCGCCTGCCATGACTTGTAAGGGGGCTAATACAAACAGTGCAGCTGGCATAGAGCACATTTTTCCCTGGTTAGATGACTTAAACATTCGATGCAAAACTAACTACGCCCCAGTGGAGTCACCCAAACCTGCTAGAAGTCTTAGTATACTACCAGAAATTGACAGATCCTTGGAACCCCCGTCATTATCCAATAAATCCAGCATCAAAAACATTCAAAATATTGCACCTCCTCTGGCTAAAACCGCTAAAAGGAAATGCAGCGGCGATAAACATTGCGGAAACCAATCAAAACTTCAAAAGCTATGCTTAAGCCCCACATATCTAATCACTAATGCCCCTGAGGTTATTGAGAACCCAGACCGCATAGCATCTCCTACCCATTTGGATTTATTATCCCTAATTGAACAACTTGTCAGCTCTATTATAGCACCGCTGATAACAAAAATTAACACACTAGGGGATAGGCTGACTGGTATTGAAGAATCCATTAAGTCCAACTTGCTAGTCAATAAATGCACTGTAATATCTAAGTGTCCCAAGGTATCTGCCACACCCACAGCACCCAAACCAATCAAACAGGACAAAAGGGTCCAAACACAACCATTATTTTCTAGTGGCCCAAATGAACCCAAAATCTCTTCTAAAGACGTTACTCCCCAGCCTACCGTCCCTAGAGCAGGGTATAATAAAGCCACCTCTATACAGCTACCACCGGAGGCCGCCCCATATGTGTGTGTTCTCGCGGGAGTACCGGCTCTTACACCTGGGAAGACTGAGAGACAATGTGACCTATTGAACAAAGTCAAATTTTGGCTGGAAAAAAATAGACCCCTGCCACCTAATTTAAATGGAGCAATAATAAGTGTAAGAAGGGTGGGTTGGTTGGGGTTCCTTCCTAAAGACATCATTGATGACCTGATACTTGTTAGATTTAGGAGTAGAAACATTGTCCCTTACTTGCAAACCTGGCCGCCTCAAGATGGAGACGGCCCAATATCCGTTTGGGATTTACATGACTTTTACCCTAGAACGTCACCCATCCTCTCACTTAGAACAAAGCCAGTTCAGAACTTGTTAATAGGCAGAGGAGCCTTTGTACCGCGTGGTAGAAATTTTCCTACTTTTCCCCAACATGAATCATTGTATAACAGCACAAGGTATTGACAGCCCTACTAATTGTTGTGTGTTTTTAATGGTAAAACTGTTAAAGCTGAATTCGGTGTTATTGAATGAATGTATGTTTTAATCATGTATGTTTTTAACTGTACGCTTTTATGATCTGAAAACAAAATCGAATAAAGCTATATTGATGATGACTACAGCACCCAGAATCCAATGTCTGCCCCATTGTATAGCTGTAGAATGATTGTTCTACGGTTCTGAATTAATGATGTGGTGTCGCAATAGTATTTTACATTTTGTACACAACTGACTAACTTTTCTTAAAAACCGTAAGAAGAACCTAGGAATTTTGAAAAAAAAAAAACGGAAAATACACATACATATGTATAAACATAAAATGGGAAAGAACAACTGCAGCAGGATATATATTGGGAAGCGCCCAAGTAATAAAGAATAAAATACCTGGAGAGTCGGAGCACGAAATCGGGTGTAATAACACCTGAAAGAAGAAAAAGGGAGGCTTCCTCAGGGAGGGAATCTCAAGCAACACTGTATCACAAAAATGTAATCCTTAAATATACACGGGTAGGGAGCAAGGTAGGGAAAAAAGAAAAAAAAATCCTCAAAATTGGAATATAAAAGGAAACGGGAGTTAATGGTTGCCTCAATCTCAAATCCACAGCAAAAATAACAACTTAAGATGACAAAAGAGAAAACCATAAAAATTCTAACATGGAATGTTAACGGGCTCAGAACCCCTTCAAGAAGAAGAAGGATTGTGGAATACTTGAAAGAAACAGAAAGTGAAATTATTATTCTCCAAGAAACACATCTAATAAATGCAGAGTGGACTCAACTGGTAAAAAATCTTCATTGGATTGGATCAAGCATACACACATTACAAGAATGCAGCATAAAGGGGGTAGCAATTATTATAAAAAAATCCCTAAATGCCAAAATAGTATCCAAAGAAGTCGACAGCAAAGGTAGATGGGCAGTTGCTAAAGTCAGAATGGAGGACTGCATACTCACAATTGTGGGATACTACGGCCCAAACAGGGATGATCCAGCGCCTCTCCAAAAACTATACTCTGAACTTTTAACATTTCCAGCTCCGATTATTATAGGAGAAGATTTCAATATTATAGAGGACCCTAAAACAGACAGAATGCCCCCAACAAAGCAATGGAATCTACCAAAAATGAGGGAATGGCTAGGGATCTACAAAAAAGATCTAAACCTGGAAGACATGTGGAAGCTAAAAGGAGAGAAAAACTATCCATACACCTATCATAATAAGAAATTAGGCCACAAGTCCAGAATAGACTTTTTCTTAATGAACAAATCTCTGCGAGCTAATGTAAAAAGTATTGAACACCTACCTGCGCACTTATCAGACCACTCGGCGGTACAGTTAACTTTCTCACTTCCACAATCCCACCTATCCAATAGATGGACTGTTGATCGATCAATTCTTAGAGATGAACAAAGTGTGGACCAGCTCATAACAACTTCCCGCCATTACTTTGTAGATAACGCCGTTGGAACATCAAAAAGAGTAACGTGGGATGCTAATAAAGCAATAATAAGAGGTAAACTACTTAGCTTGGGAGCACACAGGCATAAAACAAAAAAATTGGATATTAATAAGCTGGAACTGGAAATCAAAGACGTTGAATAACAGCTAGAGTGTGGCACATCCCAAGAAGCACGGAAAAATTTAGAAGAGAAGCGACGTAACTTAAAGGAGAATTTGGTGGATTATTTGGAGAATATAGTCAAAGAAAAATGGGAGAACAGTAAATTAGCAAATCATGAATATGGAGAAGGTTGCGGGAAAATGCTAGCCTGGAAAATGAAAACGGATCAGTCTAGAAATAATATATTAAGCAAGACCAATTATCAACTTGCTCAGATGATGTTTCAATAAGGCAAGAATTCTCAACATTTTTTACCACAATATATAAAGAAGACATAAATCCATCAGATAAAGACATCAAGAACTATCTTGAGAACGTCCCCCTTCCGAGCTTGACAGATGAAGAAGTGGATTTCTTGAACGCTGAAATTACACCAGAAGAAATAAGAACGGCCATAAGTAACCTAAAGAGAGGAAAAGCTGCGGGTCCGGATGCGCTGCCGAATGAATTCTACATAGCACTAAAAGAAACAATAATTGAACATCTAACAGAAATAATGAATAAGACCTTTCTGGGACACGAAACGGTACCTGACTCATGGAACGATGCGACGATTAGTATTTTATTAAAACCAGGAAAAAACCAAAAGATCTGCGCATCTTATAGGCCAATATCACTTCTCAATTGTGACTACAAGCTGTTCATTAATGTGATAGCTAAAAGATTATCAAAAGTTATGGCTAAATTAATTAACCCATATCAAAAGGGTTTCATAAAGGGCAGACAAATCCAGGAAATTACGTATGAACTAGTTGCAGCAATCGACGCCGCTGTCTGCGAAAAATTAACTCTAACGATTGTTACATACGATGCTGCCAAAGCCTTCGATCGTGTCAACTAGGCCTTTCTAAATAAAATCATAGAAAAAAACAAACTAGGGAGTAATTTTAGCCATATGGTGAAAGAAATCTATACAAACCCAAGAGCGAAGATAGCAGTTAACGGGAACCTCACAGATAACATCAAGATTCAGAGAGGCACAAGACAAGGTTGTCCCTTGTCTCCGCTACTTTTTAATCTGTATATCGAACCCTTGGCCTGCTCTATTAGAAATCAACCGCTTATAACACCCTATAAATATCAGGAGTGGACAAAGAAAGTTGCACTTTATGCAGATGACCTAATGGTGTTTACTGACAACTATAACCTCTCCAAACCAGCGATCGAGGATGCAATGAATAATTTTGGCAAGGTGTCAGGATATCTGATAAATAACGATAAAACAGAGGCAATGAGCTGGAATACTAACTCAAATTCATCTCTTCTAAAGGACAAAATAAAATATTTAGGCATTACTATAACAAAAGAGCTTGAAAAACTACCACAACTAAACCTAAATATGGTGGTGAAAGAAATGAGAAGCCTCCTTAAAATCTGGTCAGGGCTGCCGCTAAGTTTTTTAGGCAAATCCAATGCAATAAAAATGTCAATTATTCCCAAATTTACTTATCTCTTTAATAACATTCCGTTAGAGTTCAAAAAAGAAGCCCTAAAAAAAATACAAGGAGAAATATCTAGCTTTATTTGGTCAGCAAAAAGTACAAGAATCTCATGGAACAAACTCAGGAGAAAGAAGGAACAAGGGGGAATAGCAAGCCCTGATATATATGAATACTATAGATCTTTTCAATTTAAAAACTTCAGAGCCTTGTTAAAGGAACATCTTGCCTACCCAACTTTCTTACAACATCTAACAAATGGAGAAGACCATTTCCTCTTCAAATTTGGTCACCCAAAAATTTTTTTAAAAGTAAAACTGAAGATTTTGAACAATGCCATTAAGCTTTGGAGTCAGATAAGAACTGCCACAAAGATACCTTACTACAGCAGTATGGCCCCAATATGGGACTCGCCAGGCACCCCAGAATGCTTAAAGGATTCACTATCTATCCCACTCAGACTATCCGGAATTGAAAAATGGGGACAACTCCTGGTTGAAAATGTTTTAATATCCTGGGATCATCTACATATAATAACAGAACGAAAAGTTTCAAAGTTTAAATATTATCAGCTGTGCAGTTGGGCCAATACCATCCCGAAAGGAGCAATAGATCCGAACAACTTAGAAACAGAAATGATGAAAGAAACGGTAATAAAAAAAGAAGTCTCAAAATGGTATTGGGCTCTAATTGAATCTGGCGAAGAAAATTTTAAAATACCGGAAATGATATGGAGAAAAGATCTACCAAATGAAGTTATGGATCTAAATCAAATTTGGAAAAAATCAGTAGAGAAATGTTGGCTATGTGTAAAGCCTGCAGCCCTAAAAAGAAATCATCTTTTCTCTATACATAGAGCTTATTGGACACCCAAAGGATTATCAAAATTTAAAGGCTCAGCAGTAAAATCATGCCGCAAATGCGGTGAAGAAAAGGTGGATGATATTCACGTGTTTTGTGGCTGTCCGGTACTTATGCACTACTGGCAAGAGATTGGTATGTCACTAACTGCAGTAATGGCAACACCTATAACTGTAAGTACACTTTTAATTATTTTTGGGATTCATTGCACCACTCAACCAAATCTGATTAGGCTAAGTAAACATCAAGAAAGCTTACTGTTCGTTCTGATCCTGTTGGCACGAAGAGAAATTTGTATTAATTGGATAAAAACGGCACTACCAGCCCATGAAAACTGCATAAACTCTGTAATAAAAACCAGCAGATTAGATAGGAAGGGGAAACAACCCAAAAGAATGATGTACTGGGAGATTTGGGAAAATTACTTTATCTCTAGATGATAAACCGGAACTCTTCCTTTTCTGGTGCGTGTTGTTTCTTTTTTCTTTTTCTTTTTCTTTTTTGATTCCAATGATTAAGCGGAACAATAATTCCAGGCATGACTTGAAACCTGCCAAACAGCCTACGGGCTAGATACCCCCAGACACAATGGAATTATTGAGCAAGATAAAGGTGCACTGGAGAAAATTGACTGGTAAGAACTAAGATAGTGAAAACCCCCCCTTGTATCCATCGATAGACGATTAGGGGCAGTGTGGTGGAACAACAAAGACCGTCAAACTCCCAAACACCTTCCTATCTGCATAAAACCGCAATATGAGGGAAAAAAAAACAAAAAAAAAAACAACGGACTAATGTCTCTATACATTCTTGGTCCATAAGTAGTTTAGCTCTATGCATCTTTTCCACCCCATCTTACATAGCCCCGCCTTATTCAGTCCATTGGAAATCCGCATGATTGACAAACGTTACGAGTCATTTAGAAAGAAATAATCGTGGCTTTAGGTTCACGCTAGAGGCAGCTGCAAGAGAAAGCGTGTCAATGACTACAACGTCTGGAAAAGTTCATGTTTTTATAGTGCACTGTGCAACAAGGGAGGGTTCTCTTTTCAGTCTCGGAAAGATGTGTCATACCATTTTTGTATGTTTTATTTTGCAACTTATTAATCATGAGTATTTCTATTCCTAGTAAAATTCCGAAAATATGATGCCAACATTTCATAATGAAACCTTTGGTTAGAGTTGGCGTTAGATGCAGCATTTCCTGCGTTAATCCATCCATTAATCAGCTCCCACATGTGGCCTCCAGTTAAGAGATGATTGGCAATAAGTAGAAGAAGCTGCACTTGCAAAACTCATGACATCATAGATTTGTGTTATCATGATATATTCACATATTTGATTTTGATATCTTGTGCTATGTTGGCGAAACAGTGCTTAGTTCGTGAATTGTATCCAGTCCCAAATTCTCTAAGCCTAATGACAGAAAAATTATTATTTATTAATGTACTAGGTGAGTAACAGCCAACTCAACCCAGAAACTAAATCAGGTTCCAAGGCATTCCATTTCTTAAATGAGACACACGAGGTATTTTTCTCCTTGTTCATTTAGGTCCTGTGCCCAACACTCACTTCACTCTCACTTCATTGCTTTCCATTTCTATGCCCACAAACCCCCAATCCTGATCCAAAAATCGGTTGAAGCAAGGGTTAAGAGACCAATGTCAACAGAATTAGAAAGGTCAAAGAAGTATACCCAGTATATGGCTCAATTCCTCCTGCACCAGCCCACTCTACTTCCTGACATTCACCCATCCATACATCCTCACTATTGCCCTCTCCCTTCTGGACCTCAACTTGGTCGGGAAAACTGAGAGGGTAGAGTATAAGGGTTTCTCAGTCTTCTTGCCCTTCACTGTCTACTATTTGTATGTCCTTTACAGCTGACACTCTGTCACTTGGTAACCTCAAATTCCACCTAAACATCTTTATTTGAGACTTATAACATGAAACCTCAAATCCCACCTACACATATTTTCCTTAGAATATATGTAGAAGGTGCTGTGACATCACTGTGAAAAACACATTTGTATTCATTATGTTGAACATTAGTTCTTCCATTTTGTATTTGACTGAGCTGTTCAATCGCAAACTTTGGTGCCTTTCTACTAGTGTTTCAAGGCAGAACAAACACTTGTTTTGCTCGTGTCTTTACACACCCTGTGTTGACATACCTGCTACTTGCCTGTCTGAGGAGAAACCGTGATTTAATTTGAAATGTTTATACTTGATTGTTCGATTGTCTGCCAATATATGTGAAGGAACCAGCAATGATCACTTTTAATGTTTATACCATTTTGTTCGATTTTTTGCCAATGTCTGAAGAAACCAGCAATGTACACTGATAACGTTTATGCTCGTTTGTTTGATTGTCTGTCAGGATTTGAGCATCTCAAACAAACCTTAACCTTGTTATCTAGTAAGCTATTGTTCCTTCTAAAAATAGTTGGCACATTCCCAGGGAGTGCAACATGTATAAATAACCTCAAAGATCTTTGTGAGATGTCCGCTCTTGTCATAGCCATCTTAGCGCTGTGATTACGGCCACCCGCGCATCAATATTAAATATGAGTTACTTTAGCAGACCTCCAACTACTGGCTTCTTTGTTTGCAAAGTGGAGACTAAAAGAGAGGGATTTCCACATCACCAACTTATAAGGACTATTTTTCTCTTGATTGAGTGGGAGATTTTTCCAGATGTTTACAGAGTGACTTATTGCTTGAGCCAGAAGTTGGAGCCCAAACCTCAGTTTGAATATTGTTTTTTCTCAAACCCTTTTCATTCTGGCTCATCTGAAAGCCCAGGTGTTCTCATGACCAATGGGACTCTGAGGCAATTGTTCCACCCCTCTTCTGCCCATCATATCTCTATCTAAGTCATCTACATCCTTCTGTAAGGCCAAAAAGAAAATGCGTTTCGGATCCACACACAATAACATTGACTTCTTCCCCCAACAACTTTCTGCTTAATCCACAGAAGCTTCTCAAAATGCATGCACTATCCAACACTGCTATGCCATATGGAAAACTGCTGGTCTAGCACATTTACACATGGGTAGTTTTCCACTGGGAAAATGTTATGGCTAGGCACCAGCATTACATATGTCCTAGATCAACAGCTGGACTGCATTATTTCCTCTAGACCTGGCTTCTCCAGTTATCTTGGAACGAAACTAGGAGGTGATCCACCCAGTTCTAAGTGAATAGCTCAACAACTCCTTAAACTCAGGGAAGACCTGGTTTGGCAGTTCAGGCTGCAATGTTCCAATAAGGAACAGTGTCAAGACTGATTTGCATATGGCTGGGTTTGAACTGGGGTGGTGAAATGAGCTAAAGAGCAATGATGGACTCAACCCAGGTCTGTGACTGGGGGTGAGCGATGAAACTTTTCAAACACTCATCCCCAGTCAAGAGATCTGGGTAAAATCCATCCTTCTTTTGCTCACAATGCCACACAGTTTGGACCCAGCCATATGTAATCAGTCTTGACCCTGCTCCCCATGGGAACAGTCCTGCCTGAATTGCCAGGCCAGCTCCTCCCTGGACCAGAAACAAGCTCTGGGGCCTCTTCTTATGTTTAACAGGCAGAGAAGTCCACCATTATTAAGAAAAACACTACAGCATTTCACTGGTTCAGTTTTCCAGCAGATTGTGGAAGACACAAACGGTATCTTCAGAAACACACAGTTGGAGTGTCAGGGGGTAAAGGCTGTTTGAAGGGAAAGACAAAAATACCATAGCAGATCAGAGCTGGAAGGCAGAAAAAGGAAATGTCATACTTCCATAACATGGCTTTATTGGTACATGTGCAAATGTAGGTACTAAAGGGACATTTCTACATGAAGCCGCTACTATGAATCACTGCACTCTACGCTACAAGTGCACCCTGCATTACCGTAATGCAGTGAGGTTGTAAACAGGAGATAGTCTCACATGCTCTTGATTTACCACTGCTTAGCAACCTGGGGCCTCATTTACGAAAAGTGACGCATTGCTGCGTGAAAACAGTGATGTGTCACTTTTCACTGCGCTCTCCCTGCGACACTAACGATGCGTCATATTTACAGTATGACGCATCATGATGCAATGAGTTACAGATACATCAGTATTTCTGACGGATCTGTAGGTGCAAAAGGGACGCATTGCTGGAGTGTGTCACAAAAGTGAACCAACTCCAGCAATGTGTACTTTCACATGGGCAAGTCCCACGTTGTTAGTGCCTGCGTCAGTCTTACGTCTGCCATGAGGAAGGCGTACGATTTTGACGCATTAGCGTCCAAGAAATGGCGCAGTGAAATTTTATAGATTTCACTGCATCACTTCTATGACTCTTTCTTGCGTCAAAACGCTCCCCTTGCATACATTATACCTGGCGCAGGTACAATGTGGCGCAGGGGTTTACAAAGTGACGCATCTACCTAGATGCGTCACTTTGTAAATATGGTGCAACAAGGCACATTTTTTACTGCGCTGGTGCGTCACAAAAAAGTGACGCACCAGCGGCATAAAAGTGACGCAAGGGCTCATAAATGAGCCCCCTGGACTCTATGTTGACGATTAAGGTAGCAGTGCTTCCATCCTCAAAATGTGTTACCAGGAGACAACCATACATAATGCTCAATGCCTTTAATTTACTAACAACATTATAATGCCTCGTCTCGGTCTCTTAGTGCCATAATATATAAATAGAGAGGAGAATTTACATTCACAGACCCTACATAGTAGCTCTAAAAGAGGGCCTCTCTACAACATGGCTTAGATGTAAAGCTGTCCCATATGTTACTTTCACTGTGGCGATGCCATATATGAATAAACACTACATTGATGTCATTAAAGTGGGTCAGACTTGTCATGCAACCACAAGACTATGGGTTGAAAGACCTCTGGCAAGGGCCAGTTATGGGCCATTTTTAGGTCTTGCATTCATCGGCACCTGTGTAACAGATATAGTGTTCTTCAAGGTGCTTGGGGCCCACCCATTGCTTACCTTTGGTGGGCTTCATTGCCACTCTCCTTTTCTGCCTTCTAACTAAGCAGCACAAGTCAACTTCACTTCCTCTTCTTTTAGCTGGCCCATGGACCAAGTACTGATTGCTTCATCTGGATTAGCCCTCCACTCCTTGTGCTATGATTGAGGTACTATTTTATTCTTGCTTTTTCCCCTCTTACCCCGCTGTTCATCTGACTTCTTCCCCTCCCACTTCTCTCAGTGTTGCTTCTTCCCCTCCCACATTCCATTTGTGTTGATTATTACCTTTCTACCCCCTTGTTATCCCTGTTGTCATTTTTAGGTCTTGCATTCATCGGCACCTGTGTAACAGATATAGTGTTCTTCAAGGTGCTTGGGGCTCACCCATTGCTTACCTTTGGTGGGCTTCATTGCCACTCTCCTTTTCTGCCTTCTAACTGAGCAGCACAAGTCAACTTCACTTCCTCTTCTTTCAGCTGGCCCATGGACCAAGTACTGATTGCTTCATCTGGATTAGCCTTCCACTCCTTGTGCTATGATTGAGGTACTATTTTATTCTTGCTTTTTCCCCTCTTACCCCGCTGTTCATCTGACTTCTTCCCCTCCCACTTCTCTCAGTGTTGCTTCTTCCCCTCCCACATTCCATTTGTGTTGATTATTACCTTTCTACCCCCTTGTTATCCCTGTTGCTTATTCCTCCCGCCTAACTGCCATGAAGAAAAAAAAGTGCTATGACGCATCCAGCACACGGCAGCTTCATAGTGCTTTTATTTTTTACCTTCCGTTGACTCCCAATGGGCCCTCCGATTGTTCTCCTCTACCCGAGCGGCATAACCCGTAGCTTGCCCATTTGTGGAATCTTTCACCTTTGAGAATGCTTGTTTTCAATTGTTGACTTTGTGTGACCCATATGCCTGGGCGAATGTGACCATGGCTGAGTCAAACCAAGAAGACAGAGCCAGACAAATGAAATCAGTTTATGGTGCTTGTGACAATAAATGTAATGAATTCAATATTTTTCAAGTTATAGTAAGGTTATTTTGTACACATTTGTTATTGAGTTGAAAGAGTCAGGGAATTTGACTACTTGGGCATTCGCTTGTCCGACTCTATGCAGTGGAGCCCTCACCTCCAGAAATTGTCGTTGGGCCACAAAAGGGTTGTTGGGTCACTTCTTAAAGAGCAGCGCTCACCCTCATTTAAACCTGTTGCCCCTGTGCTAGACATTTATAAAGCAAGAGGAGTAAGTGCAGCGCTATACGGGGCAGAACTTTGGGGTTTTACTAAGATCAATCTCCTCTCTAGCTCTGAAAACAAATTTCTGAAGGACCTGATGTCCCTCCCCCAGAGCACAACAACATTACCCCTGTTGCTGGATATGGGCTGCCGCTCGATTAGTGACCAGGCCCAACTCCGACCGCTACTATTATGGGCCCGCTTATGGAGGATACCTGAACTTGCTAGTTATGCGGAAGGGCTGTCAGAAATATTGGCGATGCCGGGCTGGTCTAAAATAGGGTGGCTTAGCAACGTTAAAACTTTGCTTGGTGATTTGGGACTTGCAGATGCTTGGTCTTCCAGATGTGCCCCCCTGAAAGCTGCCCTCAAGACTGCATACTGGCAGAGGGTAGCTAACAAATTAAATTCCAATCCCAAGGAATGCAGAACTACTATGGAGTTCCTTAAAATCAAGGATGCACCTCTATACGAACCTACCCTACCTGGACTTGATGTCAAAGCCCTTTGATAGAGCCCTGTATTTCAGGTTTAGGGTGGGTCTACTTCCTTTGAGAGAATAGTCGGCCAGATGGAAGATTCCGGGGCAAACTGCCCCTTTTTGTATATTTTGTACATCCAGAGTGGAGTCTATTGCACACTTTTTATTTGAGTGCCCGGCCTCTAAAACTCCAAGATCCAGGTGGCTAAAACCATTATGCAGAGGGTTGGCTACCAGACATTATAAAGATGCTTTACGAATACTAATGTCTGACACCCGTCCGCTGTTTGTTTGTGGTATGGCTAAATATTTAGGCTGGGCATGGTCAATTAGACTGAAGCGGATAAAAATTATTGTTTAATCGCGGCCTTGTATTAGGACCATTTTATCTAATTTATCGAAAAGCATTTTTATCCCAACTGTTTAGTCAATGTTTTTAAGTCATGGTTTTTATTGTTCTGTATTGCTTTTAAGATATATCTTTTATCGAAATAAAGCTAATTGACTGACTGACTGATTGAGTTGATCTTTATTTTGTTTTTTTTTCAAATGTCATTGTGCCAGTTTTTTCCACCTGGAGTTAGTTTACTGAGAGTGAGTGTGTGGTGTGAAGTTTAGTTTCAGTTGCAAAGTAAGACATCAACATTGAAGGGGTTCAACATTCAGCCAGTGTCGTGATTGTATTCTATATAGCATATTGTCCTGACTTGCGTGTTCACTGGACACTGTAGTACTCTTGTATCTCAATCATAATCTAATGATGCCCCTGTCCACACACCGCTCTGCCAGTGCGCCTCAATTACGATACACCTGTGCGATGTGCACATACAGTTGCCCGTGCACCCTAACCATGGCTTACACTTGTGCTAGCATACCTCATTGTTGATTTGAACATATTCAGTACAAAAACATAGAATGACTGAATGAAACAAAAAATGATGAAAAAAGGGACATATGAATGAAGGAGCAATTACAGAAATAAAACAACAGAAAAAAGAGACAAAAAGAAAAGGAAGAGACTAAAAGGAAGAAATGAAGAAACCAAAAACAAGAGCTAGAATGTGTTTAGTTTATGGTTTAGTTTCACTGGTATCACTTCATTATAATCTAACTGCAAAATTCAAGAAAACTGAATGAGTAAACGTTGTGTAACTCTGGCACTTAAAGTCCATAGACTCCCTTACAACACTAATTTCTGGGAGGGTGCTGACTAATACGGCAGCCCAGAAACTGTGGCTCATAAGTTTTTGACAACGTGCGTGAACCAAAAGTTGCAGAGATCATCGATTCCATAATTACCCACAATCCCCCATCTTTCGGCCCTTTTGCGCTTCACCATACAGTCCAGAAGATGTAACATAACTCAATTGTGTTTGTAGAGGTTGCAGCTAGAGAAGATTAGCCAGCGGTAGACAAGCTGAAGTACTAAATATGAATAATTAACCACCTGGGCTGTGCCCAAGGCACTAAAATCACGAAGCATGTTCTGGTAAAATCATCTTTAATTCTGAGAAACACTATACAGCGTACTGCTTATAAAATGCTTATGGAGCGGTTTAGGTTGCGTCCCCGAAAACTTTAGAACAAAGAAAGATGATTCCTTGATTTGACCAATGTGAAATCTCTGACCTTGTGAGACATCAAGGTTCTGAAGTATTCTCTAAGTCTCAGATCTACATTGTCGAGGCATCAACACAAAATCCTGGTGAATGTGGAAATCTGAAACTAAAGTAGTAATGAAAGATGAGTTGTAGGGTACAACTTTTTGAAAAACAGTGCAAGAAAGTAGAGTAGAGAGAGCTGGATTTCACTGACTTACTGGTCTAGAAAGATGGATGACAAAAAGCATTATTTTATTGGGTTATCCAAACCCAAATGAACATGTGGTTGTCATACTGGGACTATGACTTGCATCACTGAAATCCAACGGCTCAATAGTGGCACTCAATATGTTACTAGGGGTCAAAAAGAAAATTGCATTCATATAGAAAAAGGTGTCTCCTGCGACTATAATTGAGTGTTCGAAGACTGTGGAATGCACTGGCAATGGAAGTCCTAACCTGTGATATACAAGTAGACAGAGATAAAATTAGCACTACATCGAAGCTAGTGGTAGAGCACTGGAGGAATTGTACCATGTATAAAAAACTTAATAAAGTTTGTTTTCCCTTTAAAATGGCCTAGTTTCGCATCCAAGTCTGGAAGAGGCCGCAACTACAGTTCCAGGCACAAGCGTCACCAAGATGGCCCAATGGCTAGTTACATACCACTGACTATGTTGATTCTTACTAAATGAAGAAATGATTATATCCAGCCACATGTTTTCTGTCAAAAGAGTTACATAATTAAAACTCAGCAGCCTAAATAGCAAAAGTCTAGGTGGTTATCTCACTGGTCTGTCATTGGTGCCACAGTTTATGCTGTACAACTCATGGAGGAATAAACTAGACTTGGTGCACAACCAAGGCAAAACGGCAGAGCCTAGCTACTTAATTAAACATATTCATCTGGTAGGGCCTTTCCTTGACACGTTCAGCACATCTATGTTTGAAAGAGGTGCAATTAAGTGTCACCTCGATTCTTAGGACCAAAGCCTTCAAGGTTATAAATGGAAGACGCTTTGGGTTCTTGTTGGGTTCACCTTCTGTATATGTGAGGCTTGAATGGTATGTGAAACTCCAATTTGCTTCCACATATTTTACCACTGCAAGATGAGAAGAAAGAAGCGGATGTTATAAAACACTCATTCCTAAAGCTCAATCATCAATATGTGGAAAAGTGGGTCTATTGTCTTGCCGTTCACTCCACCATTTTGTGCTGTGCCTTTGTAACTGACCTTCTCTCTGTATCACAAACACTCTGGAGCTCCACTTTTGACCTGCTACATTCCTGCACGGACACTCACACCCTGTTCGTGTTTTGGCCTGCTACAAACTGACCAGCCCGTGCTCAACCAGTCGGACAGGGAGTTTCTCAGATGTTTATCGTCCTCACCCTGTACATTACGCCCTGCAGGCGTCCATCAACAGGCCTATCCCTGCTTGCTGTGTAATCATACCTCTCACATGTGCCCTACAGTGGTCCAAACAGCTAATATTATGGACTTATTGTATAAACATGCTTTTCGCCTACACCCTGCAGGGGCCTCACTGTTACTTGTGCTTATCTGATTAACCTTTGTTTAACATGTAATCATGCTATGCCCTGCAGTACCAATTAATCAGAATGACCTCTATGTACTATGTAATTCTAATGTTTTGCCCATATCCTGCGAAAAACCCCAAAGGCTACTCACCTGCTGATTCTCCAGATTGACTATTTGTTTAGGAATACAATAAAGTATTATTGGTACAACTCCCTTACATGCCTGGGGCAGGATAAAGGGTATATAGCATGTAAAGTAAGACCTTTCTGCAGACTGCCTCTTCAGACAGCTATGGGTGTCTGTTGTTGATGCACCTCTCCATCTCATGAGATTGTAATAAATATCCTTTCTCTCTTGCTCCAGCATTGGTCTCATTTTGTATTCCGGACCCGTGGACTATAGGGTGACCCTGATACCTTTGGTGGTCTGCCAAAAGACCCCCAAATCCACAATTGCCGTCCAAACGTGGGGGCGCTCAGAGACGCGGTTGCCCGGTCGTGGGGTCCCGACGAGGAAGTTGAACCGGCGGTGGAGGGGCCGGCCTACGCAAAAAAGACCCTCCTCCTCGTAGCCACCACCGACCTTCACTACATCCGAAAAGACCCCCGCAAGTGGCTCCGGTCCTGACTCGGGCCCTCGATAGACTTGGACGATCTTTGCAGTAAAGAGATCACCTGGAGAACGAGACAAAAGGATTCTGGTAGGGTCGCTGATTTGCGACACCTTTTTGTTTATACTTGGTTTTGGTTGTCTGGTTTGTTTATTTTCACTCTTTGTAAAGATTGAAGATAAAACGGGTACTGTGGACTTTTTGTACGACCTTTGAAATTTGTAGAAATATTTTTTAAGATAACATAGAAAAGCATGCCGGTATTTGGTAAATCCACTTGATAAGGTTGTTGATGACACCTTTTTAGGTCTCGTAGAGAGAGACCTAATGCCGTCCATCCACAAAGCTGACTTTTACGATCTGGATTTGGCCTCAGGCATTCACCCCAGCAGCATTTCTCCTCCCCTTACCATTTGCTCCTGCCTCCGAGAGCTTCAAAGGGATCTGCTTCACACTTCACGGCCGCCGTGACTCACATTTCTCCTTGGTGCCCAGCCCCCCTTCCAGCGCTGCCTTGTTTCCCATCCTCGCTATAACTAGGCAAAGCCCGCTGTATAGGTGACGTCATTAAGGTGACCTTGTTAGTCAAAGTCTGACATTTCTCAGAACAAATGAACAATCACAGGCGCATGTTACCCCGTTGTCTGCTCCTAGTGCGATTGAGTGGTTGTGCTTCGACGGTAATGAAGCTTGAAGAGCGAACAAAGTCACAAATCTTTAAACACAGCCGAGGGAAAACGAAACATTAAGCATAGCGCGAAGCAGAATTGTATATTTACCAAGATACCAGGCGCCGCATTTCATCCAAGTCCCTCAGCCAGCAGCGACAACAAGAGCCCATGATCTGTGGGTTTTACTTTCCAGGTCATCATGGGTTAATCATCAAGGAACACTGCGTTTCATTGCCAATACTACACCTGCCGTAGAGCCGATTAATTGTAAATAGAATGTTCCTCCAGCACTGGCGGTGCTTCTAATAACGATGCCATCTTATTTGACAAATCATTAATAAAAACAGTTTTCTTCCCAATACACAAATATTTAGTGTAAATTTAGTCCGCCGGTGAGTCAGTCCGGATCGGATGCCCTCCCCCCACCTTTGTGTCTGGCACTGACCCCGGCGTAGACTGTGGTCGAGGTGCAGTAACAACGCACGGGCAGAACCACGCACGATCACCCTCTTCTCCGCATAGGAAACTTCATTGCTGCGGCACAGCCTGCCCTGTCCGGATATGGATGATGGAGTGTGAAGTCACCATCGTGGTCATATCATATAATCTGTTTAGGTGTTATTGCAAAGGGGCGTATAACCTGCGGCTGTTTGTGAATATTTTTTTAGGCTTTATTGTATTTATTGTAATTATTTGGAGTTGTTCTCCATTTATTTGTTTTTTAACACAAATTATTTTGATTGCGACACCACTTTTGCAGCCTGAGTGACAAACTCCCTCATTGGAATTTCATCGGACGTTCCCGATTTCCCTGCGTTTGTAAAATATACTGCTGTGTTTGAGGATGTCTTTCGCTTTATCTCCGTGATTAATTATTTACGACCTAGTCTTATTTTTCGGATATGAGAACATTAAGATTTACTTTTCGTCACTTTAAAACCAAAGCTCCTTTTAATCGTTTGGAATATTGGCATTTAATGCGACACAGTGAAAATAATCCCTAGCCGTTTCCTCCCCTGCACTGTCCCCCCAGCATCTGCGCTGTAATCTCACACCAACCTCTGGCTACCTCCCCATAGCCACTGAGCCTCCGCAGCCCCGTCTCCCGCCGGCTTCCAACTGGCCTCCAATTTGTCCCAAGATCGTATTGGCAGCAGGCTCTCGTGTGTGTAAGGAATATCTTAACGCATGGACACGCAGTTGCCCCGGGGCGCGTGGGCCAGACATGCAATGTCGCCCTTCCCTCCTGTTGTTTTGTATCCACAAGCGCTATTGGAGTCTGTGGGCAGCAGTTTGGACTGTGTTGATGCATATTTAGAAAGCCTGTTGATCCCTGACTTTGCTGCTGTAGGTGAGCAGTCCCAAATCCATTTAACTCACTATCTGCTGTATTCCAGCAACTAAAAGCTACACATTACCTGTGAGGAACAGAGACCACAGAGCAGAAACCGATTATACCGATGAATGCACCCCACTTTTATTTGTAAAATAGTTTTTTCCTGCCCTTGTTATATTTGAGAGGTTAGGGCCTGGATCCCCCATCCACCCCCTCCCCCCACATTACCTTTGAATTCGGACCGTTTACACCATGTTAATTGCGCGCAGGTGTTTATTGATAGGGTGACAGAGGCAGGCAGGCCTATTACGTGTAATCCTGTGACTACTTTTCAGTACTGCTGCGCTGCACTCCGTCCCCTTCATGTCTCTTTTTGACTCAGCACTGCTTGATTCTGGGCTCGTCACTTTATGCGCCAAGCTGGGGTTCTTATAGCTCGTCCCCACTCACACGTGATGTGCAAATCTGCTCTACTTCATGCCCATGCAGACAGCTCCCCCAGAAAGTAATCCCCTGAAGGGATCTTTTTTTAAAGCTGCAGGTTTCAAAATCATTCCCAGGAATGACGTGAAATGATATTGTTTTATAAAGCGCACTAAAACCCAAGATACCAAAGCGCTATTGCGAGACAGACTAATCTACAGAGTCAAACCAACCAAGAAGTAAGGGAACTGTAGTGAGAAAACCAAGTTTCCAAATGCGTTTTAAGGGAGTCCTGCTTGAGAATTGTGAGTGGGCTCTGCCTTTCATCCTTCTGAAGTAGATAAAGCAAGCAGCATGCATTAGAGCCACACCTCCCTCATTTACTGATCTGATTGTTCCCAAACCAGGTTTCTTTCGCTTTGCCAACAACACACGCCACAATGTTTGGAGCAGGTCTTCGAACCGCATGCACAGAAGACCTCTCTCCCATCCGTCCAGTACATTACTGATGGGACACAATATTTTTCTAAATAATTAGACACTCCCTGCAGATCTCCTTTGTCTCTACTCTCTCCTTTGCGCTGGAGTGTCTGAGCATCTACGGCCTTCGAACATTTACTTCCAAGTAAGAGCATCTGTCAGGTCAGAAACTCGTGGCCCTCAGAAAGCCAAATATATTTTCTTGCAGTCATATGTAAGTGTGACAACAAAGGCAGTAAAAAGTCTCTCCTTTGCAGTTATTAGATAAGTGCTGTCTAAACATTCAAAGTGCATATCCTGATGTAGCCTACTATTGCTGCTCTGAGCCTGTAAACAATTGTCAGTTCTACATCAAAATTATTTGGCGATTCACTTTCTTAATTTGTAAACACGTTTTCTTGTGCCTATATTTCAGTAAAACGTGATTTCTGTGCATCCGCCTACTTACCTTTTCGTAACTAATTTAATTCAAATGTGGAACTCTCCTGTGTAAGAAATTACCCAGGTGCCTGGGAAGCCACACTGATGCATATTCAGCACGAGTTCGCTGTGGTAAGGAAGATGGAGTGTGAGGAGGCTTTACCATGGCTTGGCCAGCATCATGACTGTTTGCTCGTAATATTCATTCATTTCCCCGTGGGTTGGGTTAATGCAGCTGTGTAGCCCTATATTTTATCAGACGATCGCATGATAATTAGTCTGTGAAGCGAGGCACCCTCCAACTCCACCCTCCAACTCCAACTCCACCCTCCAACTCCAAATCCACCCTCCAACTCCACCCTCCAACTCTACCCTCCAAATCCACCCTCCAACTCCACCCTCCAACTCCACCCTCCAACTCCACCGCCCAACTCCAACTCCACCCTCCAACTCCACAGCCCAACTCCACCCTCCAACTCCACCCTCCAACTCCACCCTCCAACTCCACCCGCCAACTCCACCCTCCAACTCCAACTCCACCCTCCAACTCCACCCTCTAACTCCACCCTCCAACTCCAACTCCACCCTCCAACTCCAACTCCACCCTCCAACTCCACCCTCCAACTCCACCCTCCAACTCCACCCTCCAACTCCACCCTCCAGCTCCACCCTCCAGCTCCACCACCAACTCCACTCTCCAGCTCCACCCTCCAGCTCCACCCTCCAGCTCCACCAAATCACTCAGGGACACCACCACATCACTCAGGGGCACCACCACATCACTCAGGGGCACCACTCAGGGGTACCACCACATTACTCGGGGACACCACCACATCACTCGGGGACACCACCACATCACTCGAGGACACCCCCACATCACTCAGTGACACCCCCACATCACTCGGGAACACCATCACATCACTCGGGGGCACCACCACATCACTCGGGGGCACCACCACATCACTCGGGGGCACCACCACATCACTCGGGACACCACCACATCACTCTGGGGCACCACCACATCACTCGGGGACACCACCACATCACTCGGGGACACCACCACATCACTCGGGGACACCACCACATCACTCAGGGGCACCACTCAGGGGCACCACCACATTACTCAGGGACACTACCACATTACTCGGGGACACTACCACATTACTGGGGGGCACCACCACATCACTCGGGGGCATCACCACATCACTCGGGGGCACCACCACATCACTCGGGGGCACCACCACATCACTCCGGGGCACCACCACATCACTCGGGGGCACCACCACATCACTCGGGGGCACCACCACATCACTCGGGGGCACCACCACATCACTCGGGGGGACCACCACATCACTCGGGGACACCACCACATCACTCGGGGGCACCACCACATTACTCAGGGACACCACAACATTACTCTGGGGACCACCACATTACTCTGGGACACCACCACATCACTCAGCCCAACCACATCATCACTCAGCACCACAACAGCACTGTCCTTGCTTGCTACCAACAAGCATTGCCATAGCCAATAGGACTCGCATTAGGAAAGTGTAAGCTATTAGCTTTGTGAATAACGATGCTAATAATTTATATATTTTCAAAGCCAACACATATTAAAAAAAATGTGTCATTTACAATACCAATAGCTCACACTTTCCTAATACGAGACCTATTGCATTGCAAATGCTTGTTTGGTATTCTAGTTATCCAGACTTGTTATTTCGATATTTGCAAATAACTAAAGTTAAGCGGGTAAAGTGGACTATTTGTCCAGTTTTCTAAAATTTGTAGAGACGTTTTTAAGAAACTAGAAAAATATGCCTGCGTTTAGTAAATTTGCACAATGGTTTGGTTGTTGTATATCTCGATCGAAGGTGCTAGAAGATAGTCAGCAGGCTCCCCCGGAAGGTACCTCAAGTAAGGATATGTACATAATATACGGTATTTCTCCCATAATGTATAATTCATTATGGCATAAATACACGTCCAAGGATAAAGAGACTCAGTGGCCCATATATGGTTTTGAATCTCACAAAATTGAAGCTGTAGAAATACAGCTCTTTAAACGAAGGTCGCGACAAACTATGTTTGACACCCTAGGCCAATGGAAAATTGAAAGAGCTGAAAGAGAGAAAAGGGCTCAGGCAAGGTTACAGAAGGAGGCTAGAAAAAGTGATAAACAGAAATTAATAGAATTACAACAGGAAAAAGTTGCAACCAACCTTGCATGTACAGATAGAGAACACAGGTTGAATGTGTCGGGTCAGTATCCTGTGCGTCATACACCACTAGTGCGAGCAGACCCCCATGAAGAGGAGCTTCTCCTCCATCCATTACCACCACCATACCATGTCCCTCCCCATCCTATCCCACGGTCGGCCGATGGAAATGTACCCTCCAAAAATGCCCAAACCCTACCTCCCGATCCCACTGCCCCTCTCGCTCAATCTGACCCTGAGAACACCTCTTCTGCGCGTTCCCACACACCCTGCATCACATCTGCACAGAAACAGGCCTTGAATGGTCTAGTTCGCACCTGCCTGGAGGATCTTTTTACCTCTAGCCAGATTCGTCCTATCTATGAGGCTTATGCACCACCTCAAAAGGGCTACTTCCTACAACAATTTGCTTATAAAATATTCTCTCTTTATGAGAAACGCCACAGAGTGACACCAGCAGACGATGCTAGAGGATTGTATCGTAAGTTGACAGAGGGGAGAGAAAGTGCTGAGGAAAGCAACAGTTTGTTAGCGCTCACGCTACAAATGATGGAGGATCTAAGGATAGACCAGGAGGAAGAGTAAAAACCATTAGTAAATGAGGGTGCGACTGGAGGTCATATGGCACCAATAAGGGAAGCAGCTCCAGTTTTTGTCCCCGCTCGGGGGGCAGGTACTGCTGAGGGACTGGATAGTCCAGATGCCAAAAGTAGGACGTTATATAATTGGGTGAACACTCCGTGGCTTCGAGCTGATATCTTAGCTTTCAAAAAGGACTTGCCTGACACCCGGAAGAATCTTACGGGATTCTACGAAGGGTTGGACACGGTTATTACTACCTATACAATGACACTGACTGACATAGACCAGTTCTTTGGGTTAATTCTGCCCCCAGATATTTGGAGACCCATAAGGAAAGTTGACGATGAGGCCTTGTTCAAGCATAAGTGGGAAGATTTGACGACAATGGATAGGGATAGAAAACCAGGTGAAAGGCCTGCAGAAGCTATTTTAGAGCTGCAGGGTAAAATAGTAAAAAAAAAATTGAAGGCCACAATTCCAGCTAGGAAGGTAGATTGGACAGCTATCACTGCTTGTAAACAGAAATCTGAGGAAACTACATCTGACTACTTCTCCAGCCTCAGCCAGGTGTTTATTGACTATAGTAGACAGGACGCGACGACTGAGACAGGTCGACACTTACTAGTTCAGACTTTTGTTAAAGGATTGTTGCCACCCATCTCCACAAAGTTACAGAGTAGCGAAAGCACGTGGCCTGCTGCAACACCCACACAGATCTTGACTATGGCCCAAAATTATGAATGTTTGCAGAATAAGATAGAGGAAGAAAAAGATAAGAAAAGAAAAGAACTCAAAGAAAAAGTAATGCTTTCCCAAATAAGCATTAGAGGGGGAGGAAACGGTAGAGGTCCACAGTATGATTATATGCCCGCAACTACTGGAACACACCCACCCCCACGTCAAATGGCCCAGGACCAATGCGCGTATTGAAAAGAAACAGGCCACTGGAGCGCAGATGGTCCTCTATTACAGCTAAATACAATGGGTCGGGGAAGGGGATTGGGTAGAGGTTGAGGAAAAGCCCCACCCTCCAATGGACAACGCTCCAATGTCTTCGACAACAATAGACAGGCTTTTGCACATGATTTTTCTGGTGACCACTTCCCCGACAATGAATTTGCATGAGTCAGCCAGGGACAGGGAAAGGAACCAGTGGAACTTCCAGTTGATCAATCAGGCCCCCATGTCACAGCTTCAGTGGTTGGAACTCAGGGAAAATTCTTGGTCGACACTGGGCCTCTAGAAGTGCCCTCTCACATAAACTGATTCCTAGGGCGCCCCTGTCTCGCTTATCGGTCACATCTGTAGGATTTGACGGCACGTCCTCCACCAACCCCCTTTCTACTGAGGGTGTCCCTGGACATACAGGGGAACGCAGTGATGGCCTCTTTTCTGCTCTCCCCAAACTGCCCAGACAATTTGATGGGGACTGATCTCTTAAAGCATTTCAGAGCCACCATTTGCTGTTCTCCTCAGAATGCCCAAGTCATACTGTTTGATAATGATTGGTTATGAATCCCGCCTTTATTGTCTCACCGATTCGGAACAGCAGGATTTGTCCCAGCTACCTGACGTCCTGTGGGCCATCACGGACACCGACGTGGGGAAGATTGTGATGGATCCTGTCCACATAACAGTAAAACAGAATGCACCTCTTCCCCGCCTCCCTCAGTATAAAATTTCTGCAGATGGCAAAAAGGCTCTCATGACTATAGTACAGGATATGATTGCAGCTGGGGTAGTTCAGGAAGTTCAGTCTAACATTTGCAATAGCCCCATCCTTCCAGTTTTGAAATGTACGTCCACATCTGAGAAAATATACCGTTTGGTCTTGACCTCCACGCAATTAGCAAAATATCCTGTGGTCTCTGACATAACAACTATATTGACAATGATCCCTTCAACTGCTACAAGCTTCACAGTAATAGACCTCAGGAATGCCTTCTTCTCCATACCAATACATCCTGATTCATGCTATCTTTTTGGTTTCACCATAAAAAACAGATTGTACAGATTCTGTCGGGTTCCAGAAAGGGTATACTGAAAGCCCTAGTATCTACAGCCAGACCCTTAAACAACAGCTCGACCAGATACAGTTATCACCCAGCGCTGTTCTCATCCAATATGTCAATGATATTCTGTTGGCTGCAGACACTCCGGCCCTGGCTCGCACTGCCTCTCTTACTACACTACACTTTTTGGCATCACAATGCCATAAGGTATCCTAGAATAAGCTACAGTATTGTAGACAGCAGGTGACCTACCTCTGCCATCTGCTGTCTAAGGAGGGACATACTCTCACACCTGACCGAATCCAAACAATACTACACCTTTCCTCTCCCGCCGCCCAAATAGATGTTCGTGCACTAATAGGACTCCCTTCCTTTTGTCGCCAATGGATACCAAATATTTCCCTCATAGTTAAGCCACTCCTTGCTCTGCTTACAAAAGATACACCCACACCTCTTCCTTGGACACATGAACACAACCAAGCCTTTCAAGACTTACGCCACGCTCTTTGCTCTGCACCAGTATTGGGCACACCTGACTACTCTAAACCCTTCTGTCTCTACACCCATGAGCTCAGGATAAGCTCTCTCAGTCCTGACCCAAATTCACGGCACCAAACAACGCCCATGCGCTTACTTTTCAGCCACCCTAGACCCTGCGGCCAGAGGTCTGCCCTCCTGCTTTAGAGCAGTTGAAGCAGCGGCCGTCTCTATCTGACAAAGTGAAGAGATTGTGTTAGGATCTAGATTGACAGTATTAGTCCCACACGCAGTCGACATATTACTGAATCAGACAAAGACACAACACCTCACCAGTGCACGACTAACAGGATACGAACTTACGCTATTAGCACCCCATATCACGCTAAAGAAATGTCCGACCTTGAACCCTGCCACACTCCTGCCCACACCAGATTCTGACATCCCAGACATTCCACATGACTGCCTCTTTCGAACAGAAGAACAGACTAAGGGACGGGTAGACTTAAAAGACAAAGATCAAACGGTACCACATCTGCTGCATATGCCGTCACCACTACCAACACCATTGTTGAGACTGCACGCATACCTCAGAAATCGGCTCAGGCCACAGAACTTAAAGCTCTCACCCGCGCTTGTATCCTTAGCCAGGATCTCGCTGTCACCATTTATACAGACAGCCAATACGCCTTTGGAGTAGCCCACAGTTTTGGTATCCTTTGGAAGGAGAGAGGGTTCTTAACATCACATGGTACACCCATTCAGCATGGTGACTTAGTCACTGCATTGCTCCAAGCCTTGACACTACCCAGAACATAAGCTATTGTTAAATGCAACGCACACAAGAAGGTCACAGACGTAATAGGGTTAGGAAATGCTTTTGCTGATGAGACAGCCCGGGCTACTGCACAGGAAAGAATACATACCCCCATGTACATAGTAAGATCCCAAGCAGAGAAATGGCATGATGGATGTTAGACAACAGATCAGGGACATTCAGTCCATTGCCACCTCTGAAAAACTTCAAAATTGGGAGAAGGAGGGCATGCTTGATGAAGAGAATTGTTGGCGATCCAAAGATGCAAAACTTTGGAAATTACCAAATGCTTATCTCCTCCCATTGTTGAACATGACTCATTTGCCAGCACAAACTGATGCTGCCACCATGACTAAAATATTACAGGACGTGTGGGATAACAACCAACTCCGGTCTTCTGCCTCCAGGCTGGTCCAACAGTGTTTGGTTTGTCTCCGCTACAATGTAGGCAAAGGGACTCGGATACCACGAGCAGGATATGCCATCCCTACATCACCTTTTTTCAAAGTCCTGCAGATGGATTATATCCAAATGGAACGATGCAACAACCTTAAATATTTTTAGTGGTTGTTTGCGCGTTCAACAAACTGGTGGAGGCTTACCCGGTCAGAGACAACACTGCCCTAACCACCGCCAAGATATTGCTGAAGGAATTCTTTCCCCGCTACGGCCTTTGCCGGGTCCTAAGGAATGACAGTGGGAGTCACTTCATTGAAGAAATAGTCAACCATATACTATCAGGATTAGGGGTTCAACAAAAATGTCATGCCGTCTTCCACCCCCAATCAGCAGGCCTAGTGGAAAGATACAATGCCACAATCAAATCCAAACTAGCTAAAATAGTAGAAACTACAGGGCTAAAATGGCCAGATGTGCTACCACTGGCCCTTCTATCAATAAGATCTGTCCTGCATTCCCGCACCTCATTGACTCCATATGAGGTGGTCTTTGGACGCCCCATGAACATCTGGGGCGCACCCCCGCTACCACATTGTCTGATTCCCCTTGTGAATTATTGAGTGATTATTTGTCCGTACTTACACAAACTTTGTCTTCCATTCATCAGCAGGTCCAGGAAGCATTGCCTGATCGATCCACCGGGCCGGGACACGCCATCCTACGGATTACGTACTGATAAAGAACTTTGCCGGCAAAAAGACGCTGGAACTCCGATGGAAATGACCCCTCCTAGTCCTGCTGACCACCAGAACGGCCCTGCAAGTGGGAGGCAAGAAATCCTGGATCCATGCCGTACACTGCAGGAGGGTCCCCAGCATTACTCAAACCGATCCCACCTTGTCCACCTACAAGGAAGTTTTAACGTGCGACACCCCTGTGTGTGGTCTCCCAGAACCAGAACTGTAATTGTTCAAAGATAACACTGTGCCAACTAAAGAAAGATACAATCTCCGCCCATGCACGGCCTCTGGGGCTCCAGCGACCGGACAGGGGAGGTGAGCCAAAAGTTGCAGGGCAGTAGTATTATCTGGAAGGGTGGATTGGTGTTCCACGGTAGCGGGGTACTGAGAAGCCTAGCCAAGAGAAGCAACCACCAGCTAATGGCGACGCGTAGGGCTCACCTTCACTCTCCAACAGCTGTAGGGCCCCAAAAGAAGACTGATTATGACCGACAACGAAACAGTGAAACTTTCCAAAAAGAAGATAGCACTATGTAACAAACGGCATAACAACAGGTCAACAGCTTTAACGACAGTTCTCCTTCTCACTATTATCTTCGCCATCCTCTTCTGGATCATAGAGGAAGGGGCACCAGCCAAGGATACCATATTGCCCACTGATGCCACGCCTCCTGAACACTCCCATGTCTCCTTGTCCCCTGATCACAAAAAAAGGCGACAAGAGTTTTGGAACAACACCTTCATCCAAATGTTGAATCAGCATATTGAGGTATTGAATAAAACTAACTGTTGGGTCTGTGGTCTCCTGCCTCACTCCACGGAGAATAACATACCCTTCCTACCTTAATCTTACTCTATATATGCCTCTTGGGCTCCCTGGATGCCTCTCATCATGGGCGTCCATCGGTCCAGCGGCCTTGCCGACATCACTCTCCAATAATTGCAAGATGAGTTCTTGGAGGACAAAACGGGCAATGCTGTTTGCCCAAAGAACAGTTCTACAAGCATGTCTAAGGACGAGAAGGAGGAAATGCTGGTATTCGACTCTACCAGTAGAATACGGTTCTCCAGCATCAAAACAAGGACACTCGCCAAGCGGACCCCACCGCTAGCTGTTGTTCGCATTTCTGGACTAATGTGTATCAGAGGCTTAGGTATTGAGTACGTTGGGGACAGCTCTTGTGCCATGACAATGACTCTGAATACAACATCTCCACCGCCCCTTGTTGCCTCCCCAAACACCTACTTCGTGTGCGGAACAAAGGCGTACACTTGGCTTCACGAGAACTGGGGAGGCACATGTTACATAGCTTTCCTAATTCCCCCTGTCTACATTGCTTTTCCTCTTCATCATCGCGCCCACCGCAGCGACAATGTGGCCTAACAAACAGACACAACCTCTCAACAATTCCTGGATGCCATGAAGGGCATCCTTCCCTTCTGGGGACTAATGGCAAACAGTGGAGCCATTCGCCACCTCACCAGAGTCATGGAAGCCACAGTCAACATCACAGCTGGTATTCTGGCCAACAATACTGCAGAGCTCCAAGCGGTATGCCTCGTCACTCTTTAAAGCCGCATGGTCCTTGATGTCATCCTAGCTGACCGCGGAGGAGCATGTCGCATCATTGGCACCAGCTGTTGCGTGTATGTTCCGGATCATTCATCATCTGTCTATGAGGCTATTTCCACACTCCATCGAATAGCCTCCGACCTCCATCAAGATACAGGCTCATGGTCTCTTGGTTCTTGGATATGGCAACTCCTACTGACATGGGGATGGAAGGTCCTAATGATTATCCTAGTACCTGAGTTCTGCGAAGGGTTTCTGAGTGTTCAGAAGTGAATGGCAGGTAGTGGTTGAGTCGAAAGAAATGGTAGTTGTGGTTGGTGCAACTGGGTCAGAGAAAACCCTAAACTCTGAGAACCAAAGGTGGAGATATTCCTCCCTTGTAGTTAATTGTAAGCAAGGTCCGGTGCACACAACAAATATGTGTGAAATGATTGATCATAGACAAATAGCAAGGATGGAGTCGCACAAGTGTGTTCTTTTTGTGTCGTTTTATTGGAATGCGTATAGTTGGAACATGAAACCAGCCGACACGTGCTTCGTCAAGAAGGGTATTAACCCGTGACTCTTCAGGGCTGTAAACGGGTCATAGAGGGGGGGGTCGGGGAACCGGTGATAATTCCAACCCGGTTCTAGTCGGGTTTGTCACACAAGAGAAAGCACACTCAGCGGTGCGTGTTTTGTGTCAAATAATCAAAGTTTCAAAATTTCAAAGTTTCAAACTGCGCTGGCGACGGGTGATGCCGTATCTAGTCACAGGAGTTTTAAAGCTTGGTAGCAGGGGATTAGAGTACCGAGGGTGGTGGTGTTCGCCGGATGAGCGCAGTTTGAAACTTTAAAATTTTGAAACTTCTCTTGGCTGGTTTCATGTTCCAACTATACGCATTCCAAGCACCGGACCTTCATTACAATTATCCTAGTACCTCTTGCATTGATCTTCTTCTGCTGTCTTTGCCTTCAATGTGGCCCCCCCTCTGCGGCCTATATGCAAATGCTATCAAACCAGTCCCCATGAATGCCCATGTCGGAAACGACAAAATAATGACTGAACGTGAGACACAGCTATTGATGAACATTGTAATTGACTAAAAATGGTTTCGCTTAAAGCAAAAGGAGGGACTGTGGAAAAGTGGTCTATTGTCTTGCCATTCACTCAACCATTTTGTGATTCACTCCACCATTTTGTGCTGTGCCTTTGTAACTGACCTTCTCTCTGTATCATGAACACTCTGGAGCTCCACGTTTGACCTACTACATTCCTGCACGGACACTCACACCCTGTTCGTGTTTTGGCCTGCTACAAACTGACCAGCCCGTGCTCAACCACCTGTACATTACGCCCTGCAGGCGTCCATCAACAGGCCTATCCCTGCTTGCTGTGTAATCATACCTCTCACCTGTGCCCTACAGTGGTCCAACCAGCTAATATTATGTACATATTGTATAAACATGCTTTTCGCCTACACCCTGAAGGGGCCTCACCGTTACCTGTGCTTATCAGATTAACCTTTGTTTAACATGTAATCATGCTATGCCCTGCAGTACCAATTAATCAGAGTGACCTATATGTACTATGTAATTATAATGTGTTGCCCATATCCTGTGAAAACCCCCAAAGGCTACTCACCTGCTGATCCAGATTGACTATTTGTTTAGGAATGCAATAAAGTATTATTGGTACAATTCCCTTACATGCCTGGGGCAGGATAAAGGGTATATAACATGTAAAGTAAGACCATTCTGCAGACTGCCTCCTCAGACATCTATGGGTGTCTGTTGTTGATGCACCTCTCCATCTCATGAGATTGTAATAAATATCCTTTCTCTCTGGCTCCCGCGTTGGTCTCAGTTTGTATTCCGGACCCGTGGACTATAGGATGACCCTGACACCTTTGGTGGTCTGCCAAAAGACCCCCAAATCCACAAATATGAAAAAAGTGTGAGAGGGAGTGTCCCCTGCCCATTCGGCACAGAACAGTACACTGACTGGTAGTGCAATAGAGAACCACATTTTGTGGCAATTGAAGGATTCATTTCAGAGCTAGCACAATGGCCTTCTTCTTCAGAGCAGTGATGTCCACCTCTTCAATTTAATTATTATTTTCGATCCGCTACACCCTATTCCGACAAGATGCCCATAGCACCCTCACATATTTAACATTAATAATTTTGTCAGTTCTGATGTGGGATCTGTGTTCTTGGTCTAAGGGAGAGTAATCCACTTCTAAAGCTTTTTTCACAGCTGAGGAGGAAAAGTCAGAAGAATCTTCCTACACCTTGTTACAAATTTTATAAAGTCCATGAATGTGGTCATAGCGCAATCTTTTTAGTCGCTCACGACTAGAGTTGACTCAGGGATAAAGAGGAGGCAAAGACTTCTCGGCGCAATTAATTTTTGCACCGGATTAACCTTTCTGTGATAAAAACAGGGTATGCTTGACAAAAGTTTTTAGTGTGTTCAGGTATAGAGACCAAGGGCCATTTCTAGGAGTTTTGCCACCCTAGGCGAGAATTGGAAAATGCCGCCCCTTCCCTTTTACTACCATCACTCTCTCCCCCTGTCATCCAGGGTAGAAGAATTAATGCATCAGATCACAAAATGTGCCTCGTTATGCGCATAATTTGCCTTTTTTTAATGCATAATTTAGCCAGCTCTCCTTGTCATTTTGTTCCCCCTGTGGCTTCATTTCAAGTGGCCCTGAGTATAAATAACACCAACAATCAAAGAGCACATGGCAAAACAGCTGAGTAGGTTAACCGCTTGCTGCAGAGATCTGCAGTGTTAGCTGGTCACAAATTCAAATATTTGCACAGTCTACTCAGCCTTTTTATCTTTCCAAGTTAAAAAGGAGAGCCTTTGTGTTGAGTGATATTGACTTATTATCTAAGCCCAGAGGCACAATTAAATTAGCGATGTATGTTTTGTAAGTGGTTTATAAAGTGCAAACGTAGCCGTAGAACATCATAGCGAGGTCCAATAGTTGCCTGGGTACATTTGAGTGGTAAATCATATAGAGCTGCCAAACTGAGTCTAGAACCAGGTGGATTGGAGAGTCTCGCTATATAATTTTATTCACGCAGGTCAAGCATCACACGCTTCATATCTAGCCACCGCTTACATGTCTCGCCGCATAAATTGTGACAAACAACCCAAAAAGCTGAAGTGCAAGAGGCAAAGCACAATGTGAACTTGTTTTTATTGCAAGTTAGAAAATAAATTATGGTTATTTGTCTTTTTTTCACTATTTCCAGAACATAACCAGACCGAAAGGTGTATTTTGGGGTGAAAAAACAAAAAACAGATTTCAGACTGACGTGCTGCAAAAAATAAGCCTCTTGGTACCATGTTTTTTTTTTTTGTGTGGCGTGCTATTAGCCACCTGTTTGCACTGCTTAAAACAAATTAAATTCATGAATTATAAACTAATTACCTGACATGGTTATTTTATTTCCTAGGCACCAGAGCAGCCAACACACAGTCCGTCCCCCGTGCGCCGAGAGAGAGGGTGGTACGACGTGCGAGTAGTCACCGTCACTGGCTGCTGCATAAAGCACTGCTCGGGGTCTAACCAAAAATGATGCCCAGGGCCATCATTGGTAGCGCTTTCCCACGCTACAAGACTGACGGCCCGGGGGACCCACACACTGCTACCGCCGGCCCACTCCACGCACCACTATGCTAGGGTGCGCTACGCAGCATGTACAAGCAGGTGTGCTTGCACTCACATACAGGTGCTGCTGCCTTCAAATTAAAAAATGTTTCCCCCTTTTGCCGCCCTTGCCCTCTTGCCGCCCTAGGCGGCCGCCTAGTCTTGCCTAATGGTAGAAACGGCCTGACCAACCATAAGTAAATCAAATTTGGTCCTGTTCCGATAGAAACAGTCTAGCGCGACAGCCTGGCTAGTTCCCTGCCGAAGTTAAAGTTTGTAGATTTATATATTGAGCAGCTTATCACCCATGAGGCCATCCGGGCACTGTCCATGGGCATGTGGAGATTAAGTGATTTGTCCGGAATCACAGGGTATTTCGGCGACGCCGAGAATCTAACTCAGATCCCCAGCTCCCGAGGCAGCAGCTCTGGCTGCTGTACCACATCCTACAAATCCGAACTAGACATTTTTCTGTCTGTTCTAACTAAATTATGAAATGTAGGCTCGTTTTTACCACCAGTCAACAGCAGGGGGTGATACACAGTAGTAATAATTAACAACGGAGTGCTGTTTGTTTTTGAACTTATAATCTAGACCTGTTTGTACATGGGAGGAACCAACTTTTAGACCCATTTTAACTCTAACATCGACCTCTCGATGATACCCTTTGAGTGCTAAAGAATCATCCGCTTGCCCTCAACCCCACACTGCACACACGAGCAGACCATCTCCAATCTGAACCCATTCTTCTCCCATCCAAACCCTCTTAGCCCAGACAGAACTAATGAATGAATCAGCTAAAGGGTCTCATTAGCAACCACCGCAGCTGCCAATCATCACAGCGAGCTGACTTCCTGGACACAAACCCAAACAAAACGCCTGCACGCACCACAGGAACATGGCTAAATGAGCACAGCAGGACTGTGCCAGGAGACAGATCCCAGACTAATAGTACATCATCCAGCACAACAGGGTCCCTTACAGAGCTGACTGGCTATCCTAAACATCATGAACACTGCCTGTATAAATTCAGTACTGCTTGAGTGAAAAAGCCTTCAAACTCGCTATTTTCAAATGGATATAAGCTAACCATAAGATCATTCATACTGGCGTTCGTATACGTGCAATCAACACCCTTGCGCGGACAAGATAGCTATGGGTCCAACCATAACAAACACTACTAAAGTAAGTTGTAGGACACACATGATCTCCTCGAGAACTGGAGATGACACTATGCCTACATTCTTTGAAAATAAAACCAATCTAACTCCCTCACCTGTTAAACACAAGCTCCCAACTAAACAGAAACCATAATGCTGACTTCAATATCAACAAGTATAGACAAAAAATGAACTATGGGTCTGATTTCCAAAGAAATATGTTCTAATTATATTTGTGAAACCTAAAAAAATTGAAGAAAGATTTGCAGTGAGATGAGACCTCTACAACTGCCAGCTGGCATGTACTGACAATAGGCTGAAAAATACTTAGTCTATCCAAAATACAGGCCAGCCCTTTCTCATTCATAAAAGGCATGGCGAGCCATGCAAAGAACTTTAAACTTAATGTGCAGTTTTTCCGGAAGCCAGTGCAATGCCCAACAATGTCCTAAGACAAGATCACGCTTATGTATTTTGCCAACAGGCCTGAAGACCATGTTCTGAATTAATTGCATTAAGCAGTTTGGTAATCCTAAATAACAGGAGTAGGCACAATGCAGTCTAGATATAATCCCAGACCCCCACAAATGGAGTGCACAATCTGGCGGCGGCATTGGCAAAAACTTTTGGACAGCCTCATTTCAAGAAGAGATGCAGAGAACTCTCTTCACTTGGTACTCCTTTAACAAATGCAAATTAATGCAGGAACCTAGGGTCCTCACTGAGGGAAACAACTGAGGCTGACCTACAACGCATCTTGAACCAGCATCATCACCTCCATCTTGCTAGCACTGAACTTCACTTCAGCAAAGTGTTCAACTGCACCTGGGTTGTCTACAAGAAAGGTGCGACCCATCCTTATGAGTGGAGGGGACACCCCCCCCCCCCCCCCCAGCTCTTTTTGCAAACATGAAGAGTGTCTGTAAGGCTCAGCAACGGTCAGCCTGACACATGTTTAATGTTCGGGTCAGGCAGCCAAGTGCTGTACATGTGCTAAATGCGCAGGTGTCTGGCTGCCTGTATTGAAATTCGCTGGGCTGAAGATTTAACAGCCTTGTGGGTGTGACCTGCTCAGCATGGCTAAGCACTTTGATGTCCTCCCATTCATGATGGGGAGGCACGTCACACGTAGACTTTGACCTGGGTGCTTCACTTTTAAACCCTAAAGTGCCCTGGGCCGACTGTCGATAAGTGACGTCTCATCACAGAGTGGGGTGGGGTGGGGTAAGCAGTCTCGTTGACGCTGGGGCAAGTAAGGGACTGCCACCTCTACTCACTGACTGACCCGTAACAAGCTCAGCAAATGAGAGGAGGCAACAATCTCAATCGTCCAGGAATCACCGAGGATTCCCTCCCACCACCCAATGTCACCACCAGCAGCCCAGTAATGTTAGGTGTGTGTGTGTGTATGAACGCATATGTACTTCTGCGTGCTGTGACTGGGTGTGTGTGTATGCTTGTGAATGGTCTGTATGTGTACGAGCATGTGAGTGAGTGTGCTTGTAGACGGCTTAGTGTGAGTTGGTGTGTGCATGTGTGGCCTGCCCAACCCCCCCCAACTTCCGCCTGCTCAAATTACCGGCCGTCACTGGGAAAAGGCAATCTTAAAATGTCTGCTGGAGCTCAGAAAGAGGATGTTCAACCACAGTATGATGATAAGAAAATATCCCCCCATTCCTTATCATGCAATAAGAAAGCCAGCCTAAAGGAAGAAACAAAATCATTCCATACCCTCCCAAAGAAGCATATGTCTGGGATAAAGAATAAAAAAGTTCCAGCAAATCACCAAGATTATGAAACCAAGTGACCGCTGTTTGACCTATGCTCTGCTGAAAGCTTACACTCCACATACTTTGCAGTTAAAAGTTGTACTTTGTGCATGTTTTGTTGACAAAAGAGTGAGCCAAGGGTGGTACTAAATCAAAGGTCGGGTACAATTCTGATTGAATGAAAATTCAGGAGGGAACTAGTGACAAACGAGAGGATCATAAAAGTGAGACACTGTGAAATTATTATGTAGGTTAACAGGCTCCTGTAAGTGAGATACATCCCAGTTCTATAGGAACAGCCATCCCGAATTTCAATACTCTGTATGGGTCCCGATGCGTTCCATCGTAAATGCTCCAGAGCTGCTACACTTTTCCAAGAGAGCAACTGAGCACACTGAACTATCTGCAGAAGAAAGAGGCTGCATAGATGTTGGCACAGCATAAAATTGTCTCATCCTTCCTTTTATCTTTATTAGTTACACTTTGGATGACTTTAGCTCCACTTTGCTCTTATGATGTAAGTGCAAACTCCAACCCAATGTCAAACCAGGTGGAATTCACTAAACAACTATCTAAATGAGATCACCTTTTCCCTACAAACCATACACCTGAGTAGTCTGTCTTCTGGTTAGTAGTGTGTTGTTAAAACAAAGTGGAACAACCAAGTATTGAACCAATCTGCATGTCAGACCACGCATTTTCTAAAATCACAAAACAATCAAATAAAATGCTCCCAAAAACTAAATTATGGAGGCTAAATGAAGACATACTTAAAACCTCAAAACCTAGAACACTTTGGGATGTGACTTTGATGAAAATGAAGACATTACCACTTGCAGCGTTGACAAATCTAAACAAATAAACACAGATTTGTGACCTATCCACAGGCAAAGTACCAAGCTCAAATGGATATAGCAACTGTTTTGATAAAACCCGTTACCAAGTTCTTTGACGGCTATCAAAAAGCGGTGAGGATTGAAAGAATGTCAAAGGAAGCTGGCACTGTTTGAAACCACAAAGACTTTAAAAACCTTCCAGGTACAGTCTTATTTCACTCATAAATGCAAACTCTAAGATCTACTAAAATATTCTGATTAAGGGTTGGAAATGGTGATAGGACTATTAGTACATCCCTTCCAGACAGGTTAAAATAACAGGATGTTAAGCGATAATACTAGATTATCAGGTCTTCATCCCAACTATATTTACCCCCCAACTGTAAATTATAAGTATATTGCAGTTCATCGAGGAGTTCCATGACCATACATAGGCTCAAGGCCTAACGTCAAGTGCTTTTATAAGGCCTTGGAATGCCATGGGGAGTTTGCTATATACTTATAGTGAATGTACTTGAGGGTCATAATTCCAATATAATTTGCAGCACTGTCATACAACATACATCATACGAATCCTCTCAACCAGAGGCATCGCAGTTTGAGGCCACTCTCTGAACCTGCAGCACCGCTAGTTGATAACTTTCAGATGATGGCGCTGTGGGAAGCCCTTCTGTGAGGCACTACAGTGCGACTGTGCAAAACATCTCTGAAAGTACCAAGCTACCACAGTGAAAGATCTAAAAAGCGTAACACTTATATTTCCCAGACTCCCATCTCCTACCATGTGACGCTTCAGGGGAGAAGAGGAAAACAATGCAATCTGACAACAGAGGGAAATGTGCATGTGTTGTCGTATTAGTCACTTGTATTGTAAAAAAAAATATTAACAGTCACTATTGACCTATTTTCTAACTATAAACACCCCTCTGATAAGAATATAACTTACACAATTTGAAGAGTAGGTTATAGTCTCCTACGAATTACACTACCATTTTTTTTCTTGTCCTCATTCGCCTCCGACCGCAATAACCACTCCAGACGCCTGTACACTACCATTTCTTACTATAATCTAAAAAAAAACAATATTGAATGCATGCCATTAAATATACTTTGCTGCAATCATGTGACAGATGGCAGATGTATGAAGTGGCAACCAGGTCGATCATTTAGGGCTCCAATGTAGGCTTAACAACGACATACCCTCACCATTCAAAAAGTAAAAGACTTAACCGATAAACGGTCCTCGGCATGATGCCACTAAGAATGCCTAAGGGCTTTTTTTGTGACTAGAAACAGCTTTATTTCCAGGGTCAGACTAAACAATCCACAAATGGTGATGTCACACTGAATCAAAATCAAGGTGGTTGAAGACTAGCTGACTATCACTTCAACCAAACTATGCTTTTAATAAGAAAAGGGCGAAAATAGGTACCGGAAATGGACTAAAGTAATTCCCCAAATGCAGCTTTCAATTCAAAGAGATATAATAGGTTTCAATACTTTAATGTTCTTAGTGTACCAAGTAGTCTCTACTGATTTCAGAACATTTTAAATCATAAGCGCACAAGAGGAGACTCTTAGATTATGGGGAATCCCAATTGAACCAATAGAATTACTATTGCAAAGCGGGCAGTGCGCCAGCTAAAATAGGGGGACAGGCATCAAATAGGAAAAAGTAAAAGACTTGATGAAAGAGGATACACCCTTAACATTTCGCCAAATCTAATCAAAATCTGAACTGAGAAGTATCGATTTTTACAGCTTTCTGAAATTTAGAAACTTTATTTCAAAACCGACTTCATCATCGCTCTAAGCCACGTTCTCTTATATAAGCCATCTGGCCCCTATTATTTACAAAATTATAAATAAATCTTGTTTATCTATATTGTAAAAAATAAAGCAATACTGGGGTTCCAGAGATGATAAAAACCTGTAAAACAAGCTCAAAGAATATATGGAGGAATATCTTCAGGTCATCTTTTTAGAACATAATATTCATCTTATTCTCACAAACAAGGTTCCACGAATTACCACCTAATTCACCTCAAACCTTGGACTCAACATACATTTCTTTAATGTAGGTATAAATGACAAAGAGCATTGCTGACACTGTGAGGGTCAGAAGATATTTGATTCATTTGATTTTTCATAGCCAAAAATTCACAAATTTTGTTTGGCTATGACCAAGCGTTCAGCTATATCTTTGACACACGGAAAATTTCAAACCCCAAATGGATGTTTGGGGATCTTTTTTAATATGGTTGCTTTGGGTATGGAAAAGATAACCCTCTCACATCTGGACTGTCTTATAATTGCAACCTCTAAGGCAGTAATACACTTGTGCAAAAACACTGATAAGTTATGCGGTGGAAGTGGGTGATATATGCAAGAAAATGCAAAGACTTCCTACCAAACCCAAACAATCTAAAGAATGCTAATGGTAATAAACTAAGGAAGCTACATGCTTACCTTCAGCAGAAGAAGCCCCTTTGAAACTCATTACAAACAATGACCAAGATGGCCCATTCCAACAGACTAACAGTGAGTAATAAAACCATATTTGACAAACTAAGAGCCATTCCTTTCCTGCGTATGTGTTCTACAGCGACTGACTGTCCCATCTGCTTATTATTCTCCTTCTTTGTGAGCCTCTCAGTACTCTTTGTATTTCCTTTTCCCCTTTTGTTTTAACACATGAAACCTTTCATGGTACATAGTTTCACTTTAGTACACACAACTCATTTTGACATATAAAATATTTAAAAAAATGAAAAGAAATGAAAAAAAAGATAAAAAATAGAAAAAGCAGACATTTTCTCAAAACAACATATTGACATCGCCATGGCAAGAAGCCTCTCAAGTCTACATAAATACACAATTATCTTAAAACCGTTTTCCGTAGCCCAGAAGACATGAGACAGAACTATGATCTAACCCCTAGTAGCGTAAAAGAACTAAGGTTCTGGCCTAAATCCTTAAGATTACAGATAAAAACCTGGATGAACAAGAGAACTCCCAAGGCGATACTGTTCCTAACACGTGTACTTCTCCAACCTTCTTCCTCTGTTTAGGAAAGAGTTTTGAAATAAAAAATGATGTCAGAGCATGAGGTAAGATGGCTGCCACCCCCCATGTAGACTGTGCACCTCTCACTGAGGTTCCAATATGTGCTCTACGTGAAGACAGGAAAACAGGTTGCTGCCTACACCATACTTGAGACGGGGAGGGAAACCTGGCAGCCTGGTTACTCGGCCTGCAGGAAGGTGATCTCAGCAGAATAACACTTACTGCTTTGGCAGCATAATACTTTAGAGCACAGTGCATTCTTCACTATGGAGACTGAGGTTCTACTGTCTGAATTTTCCTGAGTTTAGATCAATTTGAAACAATTTACATTTACTGAACACGGCCAGCCTACTGGTGAGTAAGCAATTTGAGTCGCTCTTTGAACAGACCTGTCAGATAACTGGAGGTGTTATTGTTTGGTTTCACCCAATAACATAAACCACAAACGAGGTACAGGAATTAATTAATCATGTCTATGGAAAGTTTTGGGTTTTTGAATATCAAGTATAGAGTATCATGCTACCTTAATATCGAAGTCATAAAATCGAGGATAAAAATATCAAATAATATCAACAGTTTCTGTGCCTAACTACACATATATTTACATTGCATATATATATAGAATATATATATATATATATATATATATATATATATATATATATATATAGAATATATATATATATATATATATATATATATATATATATATATATATATATATATATACACATCAACATACCATTAAGATATATAAATATATCTATATGATCTTAAAGGCATGTAGATTTACTATCCTTAACTTCACATCTACATACCTTTAAGATATATATATATACATATATATATATATATATATATATATATATATATATATATATATATATATATATATATCTTAAAGGTATGTAGATGTGAAGTTAAGAATAGTGCATCTACATACCTTTAAGATATATAGACTCCACATCTACATAACTTATATATATATATATATATATATATATATATATATATATATATATGTATATACACATCAACATACCTTTAAGATATATAAATATATCTATATGATCTTAAAGGCATGTAGATTTACTATCCTTAACTTCACATCTACATACCTTTAAGATATATATATATACATATATATATATATATATATATATATATCTTAAAGGTATGTAGATATGAAGTTAAGAATAGTGCATCTACATACCTTTAAGATATATAGACTCCACATCTACATAACTTATATATATATATATATATATTGTCGCTCCAGGTTGTCCACCTCTGGCAGGCAGATCCCTTACGGAGCGGCGTCTACGAGTGGATCCCTGTCCTCACCTATAGATAAACCAAGCTGCTGTTCGCGTGCTACTCAAAGGTGGACACCTTCGAGCATTGATATATATATATATATATATATATATATATATATATATATATATATATATATATATATATATATATATATATATATATATATATATATATATATATATATATATATATATATACACAATATTTTTGTCCTCGATATTTTGGCTGTAATATTAAGGTAGCACTCGATAGTCTGTGCTACTGCCCTACAGAAATCCCCATTGAGAAGACCACTTGAACGCCATCTGGACACATTAAAAATACAAAGACAAAAATCTACCAACTAGGCTGCGCCGCCATCCTCTCCATGTAATCCCTGGCCAATTCCAGTGCTTCGAGGTTCTCCGGATAGAGGACACAGAACATCGCCAGGGCTCCCAGGTTGTTGCCATAAATTTCATTCCAGCGAGCACTGAAGTTGGCGGGTTCCCACGGCGGAAGGTATTCTACGGGGTTGGAAAGCATGGTTTGCACGGCCTCGCTCAGTCGCTTTGCGATGTGACGATGAGTACTCGCAGCCCTGAGTCGTAGCTCCTCCACGTCGCCTTTTGAAAAATACAGCATGGGGTGGCTATCATAGTTAGCATTGAGAAAAGGGATCAAAGCGCTTGAGTTCTCATCCGTCCCGTTGGCCAACATGCAGCATAGCAAAGGTATGAAAAACACACTGGGAGCCCCCCGTGTGTGAGTCCTCATCGTGGCATCAGATCTCCAAACGTCAGAGGCAGCCAGATCATCTTTGAAATATCCTGAGAGAAAAAGAGAAAAGAAAAAAATCACTTTTTTACATGGTGTAATGGAATATAGCATTAAATGCACTTAGCAATTTTAGCAATTTTACCAGTAAAAACTGTGTGAGTATGACTGGAACATTGATGCACAATCCATGACTACTCTGTGAGTAAACCATTCAGAGAAGGCTAAGGTGGAAGTTCAAAATATTCCTGGAATTGCCTTCAATTTTTATTCAGTGTGTGCCTGTTTTAGAATGAGGCAGCCGTATCTGGATGAAAAGTACCAGGGTAAAGAGGGCTCTGATTGAGGGCATGTTCATTTTCGCAATTATGCAAATAAGTGGGACTATGTAGGAAGCAAATGTCTACCTAGCGAGGAGGGACTTTTTATGGTTTTCAGGGAGAAGTTGAAATATGTTCTTTCACAACAGTTGAGGTAGTCCTTATCAATATCAAAGGAACCCATCAGCGTACCCAGGCAAGGGTTTACTTTCAATGGACCGCTCTCCCTGTCAATCTCAACCTCTTACTCAGTGTACCCCACAGTGCCATCGATAGAAGTATTAAACTTTCTCGGTGATCCTGGCCCCAGATGTAACTGATGCTTCTTTTCTGTCTGTATTTGTTTTCCAAACTTTGCTAATCTGTTTTTTTACGAATGGTATGTGGTGTTCAATGTATAGGTTTACTATATGTATACATTATTGCGCGTGTCTTATCACAGACTGTACTGCTTTGCAATGAGTAATGGAAGATGGACTTTAATGGTTTATCTTTAATGCATAGGGTAAGGGATGGAGCCAGTATATTGTTTGCTAAATATCGTCAAATAAAAATATTAACTTCTAAATATCGTTGGCAAAACTATCGCTCCACTGGCGTTAATAACAAAAAATCTACACCCAAAGAAGCAACTGCTAATGAGTCATATTTAGGTCACAATATTTTTGTCAGACAATATTTAGGCAACAATATTCTGACACACAAGCCAGGGTTGGTCTACCTAAACTTGTCTTCACTCTGAGTGTTAGACAACTGGATAAACCTGTTCCTGTTGTGTCCTGTAGTAAGGGAGTGACTGCCCTAGGGATATTGATCTGGGACCTACACTCCAGGGCATCTGTGACTAACTAGGCCTGACACGTGGCCCTAGAAATAACTGAGTCGGACACTGGGAATAACTTGGTGGCTCGGTCTGCGCGCATCTGAATACGTGCGTGCGTGCGAGACCTCTTTTTATTATAGGGAGTCACATGACTTTAACGCCGCGCGCTCCGGGCGTCAGGGGCGTGCCTCCAGGAACATAACATTCCTCCTAAAAGAAGGAACAACAAACATAGCAAAAACCCAAACTCAAACGTCCTCAAACAGTCTCATAGAACATTTATCTGTGGATACCTTCAGCGTCCCCATGTTGTAGCAACCTCATAACCACTGCTTTTACACGAACATTTATAAGGAACAGTCTTACGTGAAATAGTCGCGTAGCCGGCAGGAGGGGGTGGGATTATTTCTCAGCCGGTGCTGCGACCCCCTTTGACTCAGCATTTCCGCTCCGGCTCCTGAGGCGGGACCTGGCGCCTCTCTGTCGGCCCCCTCCGGATCTGGTACCTCCTCGAGGGCCTCAGTGTCTCCTCCCACCTCTTCACTCGCTGCTCTGAGATCGCTACTCGGAATGACCTCGTGACTGGGTGTTGATTCAGCGCAGGATGTGTTAGTTGCAGTTTCAGTTCTGTCAACACTCCGCAAAGGGCCAGATTCGGTGGTTGTTCGATGAAAGTGTTTGAAATGAGATACATTGCGAGTCACTGTCTCTCGTCCTCGGATCACAGTGAGACGGGTGCCTTTCACTCCAATCACTCGCCACGGTCCTTTCTCGTAGTTGAGCCTGAACTTGCCACTGGTTGTTCGGTTGCGAAGAAGCACCACATCTCCTTGGTTAAATCGGGGTATCGCCGCCCTTCTTTTCTGGCTGATCTTGGCGAACGTAGCCTTTCTTTTCTTTGCGATGACCTCCTCATTCGCCACCTCAGGTGACCATTGTGGATGATGAGGAATGGAATCAGTCACCACTCGTCCTAGGAGGAGATGGGCCGGGGCTACCCCCGTGGTGGAGTGCGGGGTCTGGCGGTAACTTCGGAGAAATGTGAAGATGGCCATCTCCACTGACTGTCCTTTATCATGGGCAATGCGGATGACCTTGTTCAGGGTTCTCATAAACCTCTCAGCCTCTCCATTGGCTTGGGGCCACCTGGGTGTTATGCGTCGGTGACGTGTTCCAACAGAGGACAGATAGGTAGCCAGGTCTTGCCCTTGGAATGGGGGTCCATTGTCCGTTCGGAGCTCCCTCATGGCTCCGTGAGTGGCAACAATTTTCTCCATTTTTGGTATCACACAGTCTGCACTTGTGCTTGCCACAATCTCTACTTCCGGGTATTTTGAGTGGTCATCTATCATCACCAACGTGTGCCTTCCATCCGGGAGACTGCCAAAATCCATGCTGACCCGCTCCCACGGTCTTTGGGGTCGGGGCTCCACTATGATGGGGGCCTCCCGAGGAGCGTCCCCCGTGACTTGGCAGGCAGCACACGACCTCACCATGTTCTCCACCATGTCGTCCATGAGGGGGAACCATACTTTGGTTCGCAGCCGGGCTTTGGTCTTGACCATCCCCTGGTGACCCACGTGTGCTAGTTGTATTACCTGACCCGTGAGGGCCGTGGGTATTACCAGGCGATGCCCTCGCAGCAGACATCCCGCGTTGTCCTCATCGAGTTCTTCCCTGACGTGGTACAGGCTCTCCATGACCCTTTGAGCCTCTGGGGTGAGCGCCTTCCAACTCTCTTTGGCTTTGTGCCAATTCGCCGTTCGAAGGATTTCCTTGGCTCTCTGTATGCAGGCATCTTGTGCTGTGGCGTTCACAACGTCCTCCAGAGAGATGGGGCGCGGGCATGACCGCGCAACTACCCACTTTACGTACGCTTCCGTCTCTTCCGCCTCATCCATTTCCTCCGGAGTGGCTGGCCTGGGATGACGCGATAGATAGTCTGCCGGGTTCTTCGCTCCGGGTTGATACTTGATGTTGCAGTTATATTCCTGCAGTTGTAATAGCCACTTTTCAATTCGCGGGGCGGCTTTGATGAAGTCCCTGAGAATAGAGCCACTAGCGGTTTGTGGTCAGTTACCACCGTGAACGGCTTGCCGTAGACATATAGGTGAAAATGTCGGCACCCCCAATGTATTGCAATGGCTTCCTTCTCAATTTGTGAGTATCTCTGTTCTGTGTCCGTGAGAGATCTACTGGCGAAGGCGACTGGGGTCCAGTCTATTTCATCCCTCGACCTTTGCATTAGCACAGCCCCCAACCCCGCCGGTCCGGCATCCACTGCTATGAGTGTGGCATTTCGGGGGTCAAAGAACGCCAGCGTGGTGTTGCTGGAGAGGGAGGCCTTGATGTCTTGGAAGGCTTTCTCCTGCTCCGGTCCCCAGGTCCACGGGATGGAGTCCTTTGTGAGCTCACGCAGTGGGAGAGTCAGGTTGGCCAGGTCTTTGATGAAACGACCGCAGTAGTTCACCATGCCAAGAAAGCTCCTGACTTCTGTGACTGTCGTAGGTGGTGGCGCATCCTTGATGTCCTTTACTTTGTCTGGGTCTGGGTGGACACCATCGGCCGAGAAGACATATCCGAAGAACCCTATTTTGGTTCGCAAGAATTCGCACTTGTCCCGATGAAGTGTGAGCCCCGCACTTCGGAGCCTGCGAAACACTTGCGCCAATCGGTGATTGTGTTCTGTGATGGTGCGAGCATGTACCATTATGTCATCACTGACATTTATCACCCCAGGTATGTCAGCAATCAGTTCCTGAATGACGTTTTGAAACACTTCTGCCGCACTGGAGACCCCAAAACTGAGTCTGGTGTACCTGCGAAGCCCAATGTGTGTAGAAAAGGTGGTGATGTTTCTTGATTCTTTGTCTAGCACCAGCTGATGGTATCCCGCTCGGAGATCTAGCTTTGAGAACCACGCAGGCCCCAGCCATTTCCCCAATTAGGTCATCGATTGTGGGGGTGATGTGGCGCTCCCGCTTGATGGCGGCATTAGGGAGGCGCATATCCACGCAGATCCGAACCGCCCCCGGCTGTTTCGGTTTCCGTGTGACTACAATGGGCGAGACCCAGGGGGTGGGGCCTGAGACCTTCTCGATGATTCCGGCCGCTTCCAGTTTGTGTAGTTCTTCTTCCACCAGCGGCCGAAGATGGAATGCAATGCGACGGTGTCGCAAGGTTACTGGCTGCACTGTGGGGTCTGTGTGTAGATGTATCTCCCGCCCTTTGAAGCATCCAATGCCCTCAAACAGGTCCGGAAAGTCCATGAGTAGTTATTGTACCGATTCCTCGTGGTCTCCAAAGGCAAATGTAACCACTCCCAGGTCTTCGGCTGTTCTGCAGCTCAGTAGCATGCCTTGTCCTTCTTCCGACACGAAGATATTTGCTCTTGTGACTTTGTCCCCATGGCGGACTGCCGCTCGAAACTTTCCCCGGATTCGGAGTGGAATGTCTTGTCCATAGGCAAAAACGGTGATGGGAGTGGGGCTGAGGATCGGAGGCGTGGTCATGTTTCTATAGAGTGTAACGCTCATGAGATTTATGGACGCTCCCGTGTCCACTACCGCCATGATCTCCTGGTCCGCTACTTGGATGGAGCACTGAGGCAGAGTTCTAGTGCGCCGAGTGGCGGTGCCGATCATGTGCACTTTGTGCACGGACCGCTCCTCCTCTTCGTCATCATCCATGTCGCTATTACTTGGATCACCTTCCACTACGGTCTGTACGGCTTGGCGGGGTTTGCGGAACCTCTTCGATCGGCACACTTTCTCGAAATGGTTCATTTTGCCACATCCGGAGCATCGTTTGCCCCGTGCTGGACATTCTGGTGCCGGGTGGCGCGGACCTCCGCAATATCCACATGAGTGTCCGGATGCCCCACCTTGGGTAGGTGCTGTTCTTTTGTGCCACTTGGATGGTGTCTGGACCTGTAGCTTGTTAACCGGTTCCACCTTCACTGTAGCTTGCAGTGCGGCTTCCATGTGTGCCGCCCTGGCTTTGGAAAGCTCCTTCGTGCGGCCGAGGGTGAGGATATCGGCCAATGGCTTCCCCGACTCTTCTAGTATCCTCTCTCTTAGTTTGGCAGAGGCACAACCCTGTATGATTTGTCCCCTGATTTCCTCCGTTATATCTTGGAACCCACACGTCAGTGCCAGCTTCTTGAGTCTGGTGTGGTATGCATCCAGGGACTCTTCCGGCAGTTGCCGTGCTTGTCGGAAGACAAAACGTTCGTAATCCTGGTTTGCCATGGGCTCAAAGTGTGCATTGAGGGCATTAATCAGGATATGGTGAGTCTTGGGGGTTGCCTCTGTGAAGGTCCGAGCAATGGAGTGAATGTCTTTGCCGCCGAGGTGGAGCACCATGGCGCGCTTTTGCTCCTTGTGGACTTTCGTGGCTTCGAAGAAGACTAGGAGCCTGTCCACCCATTCCTTCCATTTCGGGGCGAGAGTTGAGGGCGCACCCTCCACCACAAACGGTTCAATGGGCGGAATGGTAGCCATCGCCCAGGACGCGCTTGATCAGGCCTGTGACCGGCCGGGGCGGCACTGGAATCGGTGCGCGGATGAGTAAGCTGACGACTTTCTCCGTGTGCGGGAGTGTTGGCACCCGCAAGCAGGTCGGGCCTTGGCCGTGGCGGGCACCTCAGCGAGTTTAGGAGAGCGCGTGCGACCGGCGCTCTTGCCACGGACGAGACAGGTCCGCCGCGAGACGGGCAGGTGTCACGTCCACTCGAACCGCCAGATGACACTGGGCGCCTCCCTGATCGCCGTGCAAGGCGGGCCGAAGCGCGCTTCACGCACGTGCCACGGGGCCCGGTGCGGCGCCGGACGGGGATGCCCTGCGGGAGACGTTCGGCACACGGCCACTCGTGCCACGATGCGCTGCAGGCCGACGCTGGGCAGCACGGCTCACCTGCGATTTCCCAGGGGCGAAAGTCTTCTCTCCAGGCGCACTGTGCGGCGGCGTGTGAGAAATCAAGGCACGAGCACCACGAGCCACAGGCAAGGCTCGCAGCCGCCTCACAAGAAGGTGGGCACACACACACCCCGAGCGAGGAGTCGGCAACCACCCTCGTCGCCAATTGTTGTGTCCTGTAGTAAGGGAGTGACTGCCCTAGGGATATTGATATGGGACCTACACTCCAGGGCATCTGTGACTAACTAGGCCTGACACGTGGCCCTAGAAATAACTGAGTCGGACACTGGGAATAACTTGGTGGCTCGGTCTGCGCGCATCTGAATACGTGCGTGCGTGCGAGACCTCTTTTTATTATAGGGAGTCACATGACTTCAACGCCGCGCGCTCCGGGCGTCAGGGGCGTGCCTCCAGGAACATAACAGTTCCCATCAACGACATTATACGACCGTTAGATTTAGAGGGTAGGTGTTCTAGATGCACACTGCTCAGTACCAGTAGTCCGTTGCAAAAGCCCTGAGTTGTGACAACAGGGAGCGACAGAGACAGCAATAAGCAAAGAGTTCTATGACGTATCCAGAAACTCCAGCCAATCGTACAGCAGAGCAAAATGGCTGCCGAAAATAGCTGTGGAACTAGCACTGCGTTGGAAGCCAGTGTCGCAGGAGGTGTGAGTGATGTGCTTCATCCTGCATGCATGACTCACGTTTCCAGCCGGCACGTTCCACACTAACTAGATTTTGAAGAGCAGTTTAAGTGGGAGCTCTACACAACGTTCCTACAATCTACACACGTCGTTAGATCGGTATGGCCAGATGAACTGAGGTACAAGTCAATGAAGTAGCCACAGGCCATGAAGCATCTGAAAATAAGCTACTGCATAGTAGGTATCGAAAGCAAGATGAATGAATAAGTAGGAGCGGTGCGACTGCGGTGAAAGAATAGCAGTGGGATGAAAACAGCGAAGGCTTTGCCTGTGCAGGGGCATCAGGGGCTGGAGGAATAAAAGCCTGAGGGCACCTCCCCTCTTTTAAGGTGTATAGTGCGCGTATCATGGCACTGAATACCTCACCCTTACTCAACAGGTACAAGAAAGAAGGTGGAAAAATGCATGCCAGGTGCTCACTAGTGACGCACTGGTATTGTGAGCGCTGTGGCGCTGGAAAATTAGAGTTGTCAGAGTACATTTTATTGCCGTAGAATGCAGTGGCATAGAGTGCAGTGGCATTGAGTGGAGTGGTGTAAAGTGCAGTGGCAGAGAGTGAAGTTATTTAGAGTGGCAGAGAGTGTAGGGGCGTATAGTGCATTGACATAGAATGCAGTAGTGCAGAGTAGAGCGGCATAGAGTTCAGTGGTGTAGAGTGCAGTCGTGCAGAGTAGAGTGTCGTAGAGTGAAGTGGTATAGAGTGGCCTAGAGAGCACTGGCGTGGAGTGCAGTTGCATAGTGTAGAGTGGCGTGAGTGCAGTAGCACTGAGTACAGTGATGCAGAGTAGAGTGCAGCGGCATAGACTGCAGTGGCGCAGTGTTGCAGAGAAGAGTTGAGTGCAGTGGCATGGAGTGGAGTAGGGTAGAGTGTACTGGTGTAGTGTGCATTGACGTATTGTTTTGCAGAGTATAGTGACAGAGAGTGCAGCAGCATAGAATTCTGCTGCTCACAATGCAGCATTGTAGGATTCAGTGGCGTAGCTTAGAGTGGTGCATAGTAGAGTGCAGTGGTGTAGGGTGGTGCAGAGTGGAGTAGAGTAGAATGCAGTGGCATAGAGTGGAGTGGTGCAGAGGGCAGTGGCATAGAGTGCAGTGATGCAGATAAGAGATTTTATGTGATCAGGAAATGGTAACATTTAGGGGTAGCAAGGAATTTGTAGGGTTCAGGGAATTGTATCGTTAAGGAGCAGCAAGGGTTTTTTAAGGATTTGAAGCAAATTAAATACAATATTAGTAATTTATATTTTAAAACATTAATTAATATTAATTAATTTTGGGAGCCAAGTAGCCTTAAAAAAGTGATTCCAGCCCATATATCGTAAAACTCAGAATTAGGAAGAAAAAACACCATTCTCTCAAGGAGCGTCATGTTATGGTGTCTCTGAAGTTGATGATGGAAAATAAACCGGAGGTGGCTGTGATTGATATGGAAACATATTCCTCCTGACCACCCTCTTTCCATCTTTGCTGCTGCCAGAGAAGAACAAACACCATAATCAACTAGGAGACATGCATCATTGCAGTGGTATGTGTTTGACCTAAAGGTCAAACACAATAGTTAGACTTGATAAACAGCTCTGGCAGGTAAGCACTTTTTCTATGGAAGAACACAAAGTCTGCCCAATAAAAACCTGTCCTCCTGTCCATCAACATGTAGGCAGAGCCAAAGACCCTCTAGTATTCCTGAAAGCTCTTTTCTAGGTTTATTACAGAAGGTGAAGCATTGAGCTTAACCTAAAAATCTGGATAACTGGATATGTAGGGAGGGAAATGACTGTGGTGAAATGACAAATGCGAGAAGAGAACTTCTGTCCTCTCTGATACCAGGATCATAACAGAAAATTCCCATCTACTATCTAACAGGATTCATTCAAAAAGTAAATGTCTTGGTTTCTGGCCAGCTGCTTTACATTCCAAGCTGATCCTTTTCCTATTTGATAACATCAACTTACAATATATCTAAAACAATATATCTACCGGTGTGAAACAGGTTAAGGTGGGACTCTGCCTCTGGCGCTTTTCGAATCTAATGCAGAGTAAAGCAGAATAACCCACTGCCTGAGCTACTGTTAAACATGTATGTGTGGCCAAGACATACACACTATTGTTCCACTTCCACGGTCGACTGATGTACTTGCATGTTACAATTGACCTTCCTACAGACTGCACACATTTTACATGGCATTCAGGCCAACGGGCCAAGTTGAGGTATGTCTGGCCAAAAGTAACTAGCTGCAAATTCAAATAATTCTCTCAAGGAGTGGCAAAGAAATGAAATTAAAAAACAAGATGCACCTGGTATTGTCTCTCAGATAGTGCATCACGCTGAGCTTCGTCTCCTCGGAAAGCTTGTATGCATATATGCATTCTCTAGTTCATACCTATAGTCAACATGTTTTGTGGTCCAGACTGTTTTTCAATCAGGGTTTAAACACAGTGCTTTTTTGAGGGTGGTGGTTACATGGAAGAGTGCTCGACAGGAGCTCAAGTTTAAGCCCTGCCTGCAACTGCTCCTCCTTCAGAATGGGGTAGAGATATCTGCTGGAGGGCACCAACCTGGAGTGGTCCTTCATGGAGATGAGACAGTAACCTCTGGACGGGTAGAACAGCTTAGTAAGAGGGTGAGCTCAGCCACGGGTGGGCAGATTTTCCAAGGCGTCCTGGGTCACATGCCACGTTGTCAAAGTGGGGCGATGCTAGCCTTGAAGAGTGGTCACATAGCTACTGGCGATCAAATCACCAGACTCCTGTGCAGCAGCAAGTGGATGGCAAATGTTGGGTACCACTGTAGGGCTCCTAACACAGTCTGTGAAAAATGGTACCGAGGGACACCAACTTCAGGTGTCCAGAGTGGGACCAGCAGTGGACCTTGCACAGAGCCAGGTTACAAGCCAGTTTACCAGCCTTGGTGCTGGGATATGCTTGACTATGTAGTAGCCTCTCCATGGACTCCAGAAGGTTTAGACTCTCATACCATCTCACAAGCTAATGTCATTACTTCTCTGCTTGACTATTTGCAGCCTTGTTACGAGGTTAAGCGACTCCTTAAGGCAGTCACTGGAGAGGGTGAAATTCCTCATCTCTTGAGAGATGACTTCTGCAGTGTAGTGTAGTGAAATTAGTACAAAATAGGTTTGTGGCAATTACAAACATGTGTGCTTTTGCACAAGAAATTATTAGAGCAACTTTGGCCGCCAATGTATGTATGCAAACCTAAGTATGCATTTCGGGGGTACGTCTCATTGTTGCGCTGCTAGTACTTGTAGACACAGTACAACAATGAAAGGCGCCTGTACTGCACTACAGGCACATCCACGGAGGACGTGCATCTTCCCGTTGGGGTTATGTTGTGTTATGTTAGTATGAATTTGTAGAGCGCACGTTCACCCCGGGGTTTCTTGGCGCTGTGTGCCGCTGGGGAACCCGTCCTGGCTTTCCCTGTGAGATGGTCCTTATGCCGCTGGGGAACCCGTCCTGGCTTTCCCTGTGAGATGGTCCCTGTTGGGCATCCCCAAGGTGATGCCAGGCATCCCCGGCAGCGAGGGGGCCGTTGTGGAGATTAAGCAAGCTATTGCCCAGAGTTGCAATGTGGGACCCATGGTTAGTGAGGCACCGAGGCGAGATTTATCGAGCCCGCTGACATTGGTTCTGTACCCTGCCGCGTCGGGAATTGAACTCTGGTCCCGGGCCGACCTCTGCTTCTGGGTCTGCCGCCTCTAACCGGTGAGCCACACTTCTCGGAGGTGGGGCCTTGGAGACAAGTGACCAGTCCAGAGCCCTTAAAAGCTTAACAGTTCTGAGTGTCGTGGTCTAAACTCATCTCCTGAGCTTGAATCAACCCCTTCTAGAACACCTCAATGTGTCCTTCAAATGAGCATTCATTTTGTTGCACAGGCATGAGGAAGGCAGCATGCAATCTGAACATATTACTGCTTTACAGAATGCTTAATCAATAACATATGCCCCACCCCTTCTAAAGTAAGCACGAGGATAACAAAATGTTTGTGTATGTGTGTGGCATGAAATAGTGCTGGATACTTATAGGCGAATTGAATTGGGAATACGGGGGCTTATTTGCAAGTCCATTGCGCCACCGAAGCGTCACTTTTTTTGATGCACAGGCAGAGCAGTGTGCCTGCCCATATTTACAAGACCACATAAAGTCAATATGCGTGACTTTGGCTTTGCAATATGGGCCTCTTTCACGTATTACTCTGCTTTAAAGGGGCGTGCCATCGGTGTGGCTGTAGGTGTTCCGCGATTCAACATCCATGGAATCTGACACATTCCCAGATTTACAAAGTGTCGTAAACCTGGGAATGTGCCAGGGGAGGCGCAGGAGTGGCGCAATAAGGAGAAATACTTCTATTTCTTCTCGTTTTTGCACTTTCTATGTGTTCAGCATTTTGCCGCACACATAGAAGGAGCAAAATGCCATTAATTATTGTTTTTGTGCAGGAAGGTGTTCCTTACTGAACAACAACAAACATACCTGCAACACAGGGACACTTGCACCATGGCCAAAGGTGTCTGCGTTGGCGCTCGGCTGCTGTTTGTGTGCCGGTGCTGGGGAGAAGGACAGGAGTGCGCTGTATCTTGTAAATATAGCCAATGAAGCTCATAAAGTGGAACTATCAGCTTGAAAGAACATGCTCTATTCGTCCCTTCCCACATTCAACACAAAGAGTAAGTCTGGAAGTGATGGATGTTACACCCATCACAGAGTTCCTGCTAAAAAGAGGTGGAAATGTACTCATGCCTTTAATACCAAGCTGCTTATGAGATCAAGTGCCACGTCTTCAAAATGTCTAAAAACCAGAAGCTGTGTTGCAAATCACACATTCAGTAGTAGGATATCCCCAGAAGAATGTCAAGCATATAATGAAATAAAATCCAAGGTTTTACTACCCCTTCGAATCCAGCTGTGACTGAGCCCCTCTTATTTCTAAACTGAGAGTGTAAGCATGCAATGGTCTTAACAGTTTCGCAACATGTCATGTTGTTACCACAAGGCCTTGCACCAGCTGTTCCCAACCATGTGTGACATGTAACCTAACCCAGCAGCAGTTCTGTGGTACTGCCCATATGATCTTTCAGCAATGCTTCAGGTTATCGGAATCACATTCTGTGAAGATTATTTTTTGGTCTGACCCGGAGACAGCATCAGAAGTGTCATTCAGTCATGTGATAAATAATACAAAATTCTAAATAAAAATGCATACATCCACATATACATGCATGCTGTTTTCACACACTGGTCTGTTCAAATTTCATTCACATTTTACTCCTCTCCGCCCCCAAGCATTGGCTTACAGCCGTTGGCTCTCTTCCACACGAGTGACAGAATTTTGTCTGGTCACGTGCACATCCACCTGAAAAGAAGTGTGCTTCTGTGCAAGAACTGACTGGACAGCCAATAAATTAATTTGCAAACGCATGTTTCTTCAGTGGTGGCCTGCACTGATCGGGGGTGGCGGGGTGGTGGATTTAAAAACATAAAATTAAAATAACTTATCTTATCACCGCTGTGTCTCTCCTCAGCGTCAGGACTCCATCGAACAGGAACCAGGAAGCACCCAGACTCCCCTGATCAATCACAATGCTGCAATGCAGCTTTGTGATTGGTAAGCATCCAGGCTCCCCTGACCAATCACAACGCCTTGCAGCGTTGTAATTGGTCTGAGCGTCATGGTTCGGTGCACAGTCGGGGATTGGAGGCCTGGGCATGTTCTCCACGCAGGCTGTAATGCAGGATGTATGGAAAACAGGTGAAGTGTGCATGACTGTTTGACCAGCCACTTAGGGCCGACCAAACAGTCACTGCGCACTTGGAGTGGGCAAACCACTCCTCCCCTGCTCTGCTCTGAGAGCAGAGCAGCCCCGCCCACCTGCAAAGCAGCACGGAAATATAAAATGATAGCTTTGTTATTATCATTTTATGTTTCCCTATTTACACCGTTTAAAAGCAGTAGGATGACAATCCTCCGCCTTAGCGGAGGAGCCGAGCCGCCACTGTTTTTCTCACCATTCCGTTACCATTATTTTTTAATTTTTTTTTAAAGCAATCCTTGTCCCCTAAACCATGCACTAAGGTTGCAGCAATTCAAAGCAGATAGTAGTTTTTTGATAGCAGTTTTCTTGCACCTCATATATTTCTGTGATGAGCATTAAACTTTTTTTTAAAAGGTTTCTATCTCTATTCTAAGTACACCTGGCTGCTGGGGAGCACGCCTACCGCTCTGTTAAAATAATGTCACTGTTTATTTTTTAATTAAACATTTTACAACATAAAGCACACGTTCACCTAAGAGTATCTTGGCGCTGAATAACAGATGTTTATTGTTACCCAACTCAATGGCACTCACAACAACCTATGGTACCACTTTACGGTGGCAGTATATTTAATGTTATTTTTTTAATCTTTCTGTTTTTGTGGAATATGCTTGAAATGAAAACACAAACTGGCCACCAGACCGACTTGCCACGCCTGCTGAAATGGCTATGCTAATGCTTGTTGTATGTTTACTTGTACTAGCCAAGCAAACAATAGCGTATTTTTTTCAAGCACCACAAGGACACAATCAATGTCTGTAGAAACTGCTATGCCTTAAGTAATTTAACTGTTTCTCATTCCCTTTAAAAATGTAATCAAAATGTTGCTGCATGCATCGGCCAAAACAGCAACATATAATGTGGAAGAATCACACATAGTAACTTATTTCAAGCAGGAAACAGTGGAAGCCAGACAGAGGCCTAGTCAGTAAAGCGCATCTCCGCTTCCTTCCCTAAATAGTAAATGAAACTAAAACAAGACAACAATGCTTGAATGCCATAGAAGAGCTCTGGCTACCGGCTTCAACCAAGTAACATAGGAAAACAGGCATTGACAATGCAACACATGGCTTGCCCTATGTGAAGATCTCTGCTTAGAGTTACTCCAGGGGTGGCTCGTCCGTTGGAGCGGAGGAGCGTCGCCCCAATTAAGATCCCCCAAAACCCTGAAAAATAAAATGTTAATTTATTACCATTTTATATTTCATCTCCCGTCCCATACAGAGCGTCAGGACGGGGGTGGGACGCTGATGAGTGACAGCAATAGGGAGGAGGGTGGGCTGCCCTATGCACTTGTGTAAAGTGCGCATTTCTTTTTGGCCAGGCGTCTTGCGACTGCCAGCCACACATGCACACTTTAAACAGCTCTAGCCCAGCTTTATTAAGACAGCTGGATTAGAGCAAGTGCCGGCCTCCAGAGCGTTGTGGAGGGGCGAGTGAAGCCGCTCCCGCCAATCAGAGCACTGCTCTCATGCTGCTGATTAACAGCATGAGACCAGTTCCAGGATAGGTTAAGGAAGTTGCTGCATCCAGTTCCTGTGGAGAGAAGAGGACCGGAGTGGGGGATGTCACGTTCAGGTAAGTTTTAATTTTAATTTTACTTTGCTTGGGCTCTCCCGCCACGCCTCCCCTTAGGTGCCAGCCGCCACTGACTCCAGGAGAGCCGTAACTAGTAGGACTGCGAGTCTCTGAAGTGAAACCCCTGCCGGAAAAGAAGAAGTTGCTTCTACTACTAACAGAGCTGTCCTTCTATGAGTGAGTTCAGTGAAGAACTATACATCACATCACCAAAGCCGCAATGTAAAGCAGTCGCAGCCAACATGGCTCTGGTGGGGGCGCAGGGCTCACGTTGGGAGAGGGGGTCGCTCAGGGAGGTCACGCAGGGGGTAATTAGATTTTTTGAAAATAATTAAACTTGCCTTTCCTTTCCCGCGTCATCTCTGCTCCTGCTCTCCTGCTCACAGGAACAAGAAGCAGAAGCAGAAGCAGGCAGCCAGGCTCCCTCCCCTGAGCCAATCACAATGCTGCAAGCAGCATTGTGATTGGTAGGGACATCGCCCAGCTAGCGGTTTATGGGGAGGCCATCTTCTCCACACAGACTGCAATGCATCCTACATGGAGAAGGGCAGAGTGTGCATGACTGGTTTGGGCGGGCCCCAGGGGGGCCTACTAAACAGTCTTTGCACACTCAGAAGTGTGCAGGCACACCACTCCTCTCCTGCCTACTTGCAGAGCAGCCTTGCCCCCACCCGCCCGCCCGCCTGCCCGCACCCAAACATAAAATGGTAATAACGGAAAGTTATTACAATTTTATGTTTCTGCTTCTCGCACTGCGAGAAATCAGCGGGCGACGCTCCTCCGCCCTAGTGGAGGAGCCGCCCCTGGTGTAAAGTAAATGTCACAGTGTAATCAACCACAAAATACAGTGGTCCTGTGTGGATCATATGAGCATGGCAAACACACAGCTAAAGCTGCCAGCGCCGGCCACTAAACCTGCTTCCACTATGCAGAAAGGAGGTCTTTTTATTGACTTCTTTTCCACAGTCATAAACAGCTATCAACATGAATCATAACTTCCCAGTGAGAGAGAATGCTAGAGAGAGGTGTAACATTAGTGTCATAGATTATTTTATAAGGTTATGCAAATAAACATATATTGGCGTGTACAAAGCCAGGAAAAAGGAAAGGCTGCCTTATAGAAATGAAAACATTAGGACTCCTGTGAAATTCTATCTCCAGATTAAAATGTTATCTAGCTTTCAATGACTGATTGCAGGTTTCAATGCCATCCTGAGAGTATTTCCAGTATGCATGCTTGGTCATATATGTCAGAGTGTGTTAAGGAACTGCGAAAGGAGGTTGGACTACGAAATTACATTTAAATAAGAATACACACATTTTGACTATGCATTCAAAACAAACTGATTACTTACAGTCAGAATTGAGATGGTTTTATATTTCCACCCACTTGAAACAAATGTATTCTTTCCTGTCGGGACTTGAAAGAAAGATTTTGTGGTAAACATGCTCCCTGAATAAGAGGCCAAGATCTGCAGCTGCTCTACACAGGCCCCTGAGCTTATACCCAAGCTGGTCTTTTAAACGAACTCCTCCCCGCTCTGAAGATGCTTTCGAGAATTCCACATGTCTGCTGGACGCCCTCTTCTTGTCCTACTGCCAAGTTGTTTACTCTTGAATGCCAGGCACTGAGACACAACTCGTTTACTACTTAGACCTCTGAATTATTTTGATTTCTTCACCCACAAAACAACAATGTCATCTTTATCTTCTCAATTTATACCAAACTGAAGATCAGTACTTATGTAGAATTTGGTGGATTCAGGACATCTGTCAAAAGAGGTGAATGCCCTGTCGGCCAGCCACACATGCACACTTTAAACAGCTCTAGCCACCAAGAAGAACTGCCGAGCCCTTGAGAAGGGAACCGACACCGGACAACAGGACCTCCTTCAAACTTGCCACCCGGAAACACCACCAGCTGATCCGCGCCGCCAAGAAAACAGCATTCAAGGACCGGTTGGACAACAACGCACACAACTGCAAGGAACTCTTCAACATCGTGAAAGAGCTTTCCAACCCCAGCGCAGGAAACAACGACATCACCCCATCGCAAGACCTCTGCAACTCCCTCGCTTCATACTTCCACAACAAGATCGCGGACATACACAACAGCTTCAACAACCAACCAACGCACACCATGACCGAGCAACCACCCCCCACCACCACCCTCCACGCCTGGACCCCGATCAGCACCGAAGACACCATCCGCACGATGAACTCCATCCACTCCGGATCACCGACCGACCCCTGCCCTCACCACGTCTTCAACAAGGCCGACGCTGTCATCGCACCCCACCTGCGAGACATCATCAACACATCCTTCGACACCACCATCTTCCCTGAGAGCTGGAAACACGCCGAACTCAGCGCTCTACTCAAGAAACCAACAGCGGACCCCACCGACCTCAAGAATTACCGCCCAATCTCGCTCCTCCCGTTTCCAGCCAAAGTCATCGAGAAGACCGTCAACAAGCAGATGGCCGCCTTCCTCGAGACGAACGGATCCCTCGACCCCTCACAGTCCGGCTTCCGAGCCAACCACAGCACCGAGACCGCCCTCATCGCCCCCACCGATGACATCCGAGCCCTGATGGACAATGGAGAAACAGCGGCCCTCATCCTCCTAGACCTCTCCGCGGCATTCGACACGGTCTGCCACCGCACCCTAGTACGGCGCCTCAGCAACATCGGAATCCAGGACAAGGCGCTGGAATGGATCATCTCCTTCCTCGACGGAAGAACACAGAGAGTCCGCCTACCACCGTACAAGTCAGAGGCCTCCGAAGTCATCTGCGGCGTCCCCCAAGGATCATCTCTGAGCCCCACCCTCTTCAACGTCTACATGAGCCCCCTCGCGGCCATCGTACGCAAACACAACCTCAGCATAATCTCCTACGCCGACGACACCCAGCTGATCCTCTCCCTGACCAACGACCCCGCCGCCGCCAGAGCCAACCTGCATGAAGGGATGAAAGAGGTAGCCGAGTGGATGACGACCAGCCGCCTGAAGCTGAACTCGGACAAGACGGAGGTCCTCATCCTGGGCTCCTCACCCTCCGCCTGGGACGACTCCTGGGGGCCTCCCGCCCTGGGCACCGCACCCAAACCGACAGACCATGCACGCAACCTGGGCTTCATCCTGGACCCCTCCCTCTCCATGACCAGGCAAGTCAACAACGTCTCCTCGGCGTGCTTCAACATCCTACGCATGCTACGGAAGATCTTCTGGTGGATCCCCACCGAGACCAGGAAGACCGTCACCCAGGCCCTCGTCACTAGCCGACTGGACTACGGCAACGCCCTCTACGCCGGTACCACCGCCAAGCTCCAGAAGAGACTCCAGCGGATCCAGAACGCCTCAGCCAGACTCATCCTCGACATCCCACGAACCAGCCACATCTCCGGACATCTGAGAGACCTTCACTGGCTCCCCGTCAACAAAAGAATCACCTTCCGCCTCCTCACCCACGCACACAAAGCCCTACACGACCAAGGCCCGAGCGACCTCAACAGCCGAGTCAACTTCTACGCTCCCAAACGCCACCTCCGATCAGCCAACCACGCCCTCGCCGCCGTCCCCCGCATCCGAAGAGCGACTACAGGAGGAAGGTCCTTCTCCTACCTGGCCGCCAAGACCTGGAACTCCCTCCCGACCGACCTGCGCCTGACCCAAGACCACCTCTCCTTCAGGAAGAAGCTGAAGACCTGGCTGTTCGAGCAGTAGCGGCACCCCCCCTCCCCCCAGCGCCTTGAGACCCTACGGGTATGTAGCGCGCTTTATAAGTGTCACTGATTGATTGATTGATTCTTAAGACAGCTGGATTAGAGCAAGTGCAGGCCTCCAGAGCGTTGTGGAGCGCCGAGTGAAGCCGCTCCCGCCAATCAGAGCACTGCTCTCATGCTGCTGGTTAACAGCATGAGACCAGTTCCAGGATAGGTCAAGGAAGTTGCTGCATCCAGTTCCTGTGGAGAGAAGAGGACCGGAGTGGGGGATGTCACGTTCAGGTAAATTTTCATTTTAATTTTATTTTGCTTGCGCTCACCCGCCACGCCTCTCCTTAGATGCCAGCCGCCACTGACTCCAGAGAGCCGTAACTAGTAAACTGCGAGTCTCTGAAGTGAAGCCCCTGCCAGAAAAGAAGAAGTCGCTTCTACTACTAACAGAGCTGTCCTTCTATGAGTTCAGTGAAGAACTATTCACCACATCACCAAAGCCGCAATGTAAAGCAGTCGCAGCCAGCATGGCTCGGGGTGGGGGGCGCAGGCTCACGTGGGGAGAGGTGGTTGCTGAGGGAGGTCACGCAGGGGGTAATTTTATTTTTTGTAAATAATTAAACTCACCTTTCCACCGGCTGGGTCCCGCGTCTTCTCTGCTCCTGCTCTCCTGCTCACAGGAACAAGAAGCAGAAGAAGGCAGCCAGGCTCCCTCCCCTAAGCCAATCACAATGCTGCAAGCAGCATTGTGATTGGTAGGGACATCGCCCAGCTAGCGGTTTATGGGGAGGCCATCTTCTCCACACAGACTGCAATGCATCCTACATGGAGAAGGGCAGAGTGTGCATGACTGGTTTGGGCGGCCCCAGGGGGGCCTACTAAACAGTCTTTGCACACTCAGAAGTGTGCAGGCACACCACTCCTCTCCTGCCTACTTGCAGAGCAGCCTTGTCCACCCGCCCGCTTGCAACCAAACATAAAAGGCTAATAACGGAAAATTATTACAATTTTATGTTTCTGCTTCTCGCACTGCAAGAAATCAGCGAGTCGACGCTCCTCCGCCCTAGTGGAGGAGCCGCCCCTGATGTAAAGTAAATGTCACAGTGTAATCAACCACAAAATACAGTGGTCATGTGTGGATCATATGAGCATGGCAAACACACAGCTAAAGCTGCCAGCGCCGGACACTAAACCTGCTTCCACTCTGCAGAAAGAAGATCTTTTTATTGACTTCTTTTCCACAGTCATAAACAGCTATCAACGTGAATCATAACTTCCCAGTGAGAGAGAATGCTAAAGAGGGGTGTAACATTAGTGTCATAGATTATTTTATAAGGTTATGCAAATAAACATATATTGACGTGTACAAAGCCAGGAAAAAGGAAAGGCTGCCTTATAGAAATGAAAACATTAGGACTCCTGTGAAATTCTATCTCCAGATTAAAATGTTATCTAGCTTTCAATGACTGATTGCAGGTTTCTATGCCATCCTGAGAGTATGTCCAGTATGCATGCTTGGTCATATATGTCAGAGTGTATTAAGGAACTGCGAAAGGAGGTTGGACTAAGAAATTACATTTAAATAATAATACACACATTTTGACTATGCATTCAAAACAAACTGATTACTTACAGTCAGAATTGAGATGGTTTTATATTTCCACCCCCTTGAAACAAATGTATTCTTTCCTGTCGGGACTTAAAAGTAAAATGTTGTGGAAAACATGCTCCCTGAATAAGAGGCCAAGATCTCCAGCTGCTCTACACAGGCCCCTGAGCTTATACCCAAGCTGGTCTTTTGAATCAACTACTCGCGCTCTGAAGATGCTTTCGAGAGTTCCACATTGTCTGCTGGACGCCCTCTTCTTGTCCTACTGCCAAGTTGTTTACTCTTGAATGCCAGGCACTGAGACACAACTCGTTTACTACTTATACCTCTGAATTATTTTGATTTCTTCACCTACAAAACAAACAATGTAATCTTTATCTTCTCAATTTATACCAAACTGAAGATCAGTACTTTTGTAGAATTTGGAGGATTCAGGACATCTGTCAAAAGAGGTGAATGTCCTGTCTGACCTATTTGGTGAATAAAAGCCTGTAGCCACTCTAAGACATCAACCACTTTTTGGCAGATGTCACGAAACTGCAAACCTGTAAATCAGTCCCTTAGAGTTAACCGATAAAGCTACTTATGTTTTTTAGAAACATTTTGTGTCTCAGCACTGGTGTCTTACTTTTTTTCTCTTTTTCATCTTTCTATTTATTTTGTGTGCATTACATTTCAAACATACTAGAGGCTACCACAAACATTTAAACATCAAGTTGGAAAATCTCAGTGGGTGCTTGAAGCCTACCTTTTCCATCTTCACAGTGGAGGTTTTCACTACCCTGCATACATGAATACCTCTACTGATAGGGCAAGTGGATTCACAGACTTCCAGAAAAGATTCAAACTAAAAAAGGGGGTGGGCTTTGTGACAATATTGAGACAAGGAAAGTGAAGATAAATATTAATTGGTATTATTGGGTGGGATTAAGAGAGCAAAAGCATGAGAGCAAGCGTGATTTCCCCATGTCATTCAGTAGATTGTAATATTGAATATCAAGGCTAATTATATTGTAGTACAAGAATATTGTGGACAAAAAATTTGCAGAGGTTAGTAGATGTTTGTGCGTGCGGCATTCCTGGTTCCTTTCATTCTGTATGAGAGTTAAATATGTTGCACCGTCCCTTGCTCGTCTCCTCTGGATACCTGGAACCACTGGTCCCACAAGATCATTGTAAGAAGTGGTGTATCCGTTTTTAGTTTCACAATTGTCCCTATATTTTCATAACTTCAAGCCTTATTAGAACTGATATCATAATAAAACTCTATTGTCTGTTCTTCTTGAGAAAGCCGGAGCATGGTTGTACACGTGAGGTCCTAATAATATAGCACAAAGAAATTAAACATCCATATGGTGTTCAAAAAGGCCTAACGAACCCACGATTAGCTAAAGCTAACACATACCGCCTTTTGGACAAATTGGCTTTGCCGATGCCAATTGCCGATGCTGTGCAGCATCAAACCAAAATAATGCGAGGGAGGGGAGAAAAACACGAGGGAAAATGTAATACGACACACAAAGGAGGCAAGAAATGGTTTGCGTGGGGACGAAACCCCAACTGTAGATGTTCAATGGAAGGCACATAGCAGTAACAAAATTACAATATATGTACTGCGTCTTGTAACTGCTCTCCCTTTGTTTGATTGGTTATATCCACAGCCAGACAGGGAACAGAAACCAGCCCTTGCAATCTGCACGACTGACCCTGGGGAGGCAGGGTTAGTGGGTGGTACTCAGAAGCGCAGGCCACGGAGTTGCTATTCAGATGCTCTAGCCGAAGGTGGCGGGGATGGGTGCTAGTGACAAGCACAGCTTGTTAGGTCGAGCATCGAGACCTGTTGTAAATTCTTATGTTGGCTTAAAACCATCCCCTTGCTTTTGATTTGCTTGTTTCAGTGACCTTTAAAAATCCTTGCTTGCTAGTGGTCAGCCCTGCATCTTTGTTCCTTCTTTTTCCTTACATGTAAATATATTATTCCTCCCTCCCATCTCCTCGTAATGTCACAATTGAGTCAGTACTGCCTTCTTCTCTGTTCCTCCCGCTCCATTGATTGTATTTATTCAGCATTTTTCCACTTTTCGATGAGCACGGCAGTTGGGCTTGTTTTTGGTAGGAATATTTGGTTCGTTTTAGGCTTCCTATTATGAGGGATTGGGCTTATTGTAGTCTTGTTTGTGAAAAGGCAAGAGTCATTGCAGCCCCTCCCACTCGTCCAGGTGCTGTGTCCCATCCCATTGAGAGGGTTCCTTGCAGCATGGGGAAGGCAACAGCTTCAGCCTCGTTTTAAAATATATCCATCATGCCACCTTGGCATGAATAATGGTGGCCGCATTTTTCCTTTGTTTAGTTGCATTGGCAAAAAAGGGCTCATGCCTTTTTTTCTCTTTATTTACTTTGTTTTCAATGGCCGCACTCGCGCTTTAACTGCAAACATCTTCTAAAGTGCGGTGCCAAAATTGCTTCAAAAGTTAAGAAATACAAAAAAACTATTTTTCTCAATTCCTTTACTTTTGAACCATTTGCGGCATCTGCTTTAGCTTAAGATATTTACAATTAAAGCGCGGGTGTGGCAATTGTAACCAAAGTAAATAAAGAGCAAAAAAAACTTGTGCCCGCCCTTTTTTTCTTTTTATTTACTTTGATTTCAATCGCGGCACTCGTGCTATGGCTGTAAACATCTTAAGCTAAAGCGCGGGTGCCTTGTTTGCTTCAAAAGTAAAGAAATAGAAAAAAAGTTTTTTTCCATTTCTTTACTTTTGAAGCAATCAGGGCACCTGCGCTTAAGCTGTTTACAGCTAAAGCACAAGTGCCGCAATTGCATTGCAAATGCTTGTTGCATTAATGCTAATGCTAACGCTCCAGCAAAACTCTGGACATCCAGTAAAATGTAGGCGATCTACACTAAAGTTCTGAGATATTGGCTTGGCTCTTGAGACAAAACGGATGGAAGTGAAGATTAGTGAAGATATAGACTTAACTAGACATCAGGCTTGTTGTGCGTTTCTAACAATGAGCATTGGCATATGACATTGTGACCGATTATCCCCGAAAATGGCATGAAATAGTTACCTGCATTTCACAAAATGTTTATAAAGTGAAATTTGGTGGGGATTAGGGGTTTGTGTTGATAACATACACACCGAGGAAATATTAAAACGAACATGCATTTGGTGTTTTAAGTCCTGTGTCCTTACTCATATCTATTTTTGTGTTCTTTTACATTTAAATGTTTCCAGTTCCATTACTCTGGTTTGTATTTTAGCAGCACATCACGCGTTAAAACACAGCAAGGACAATTTAAAATTCCCTTCTTAATCGGTTACGGGTGCAAGTTTTGACAAGTTTAGAATGATATGTATAGCATGGGTCTGTGTAAGCTTTTTGATAACACATATTTGAACGGCCATCTTTATTATCTAGTTTCACATTCAGAGATGTTCACATTTTCTGTTGATTCACTTGGTTTCCTTCTAATTATGTCAATTTCATGATGATATCTCCTGGACAGAAGTGATGGTTAGGAATGCATTTTTATTTTTGGGCCAGAGTGCAGTCTAGTAACCTTCTTCCACAGTGAAAGAGCAGCATGTAGTCATCTATGTCCATGAATGTCGGTGCTAGTGTCTGGATTACAGAAGGCGAAAGACGTAATGGAATTTTGGTGTTTGCTATATTTTCCCAATCAATGCAAATGAAGTAATGTAACTTCTGGTTGTGTTTTCTTTTGGCCTAGTGATATTTATCTTTGAATGTTAGACTTGCACCTGTCATCCAAGAGTCATGATGCTTCTTTTGTAAAATATGAACTCTTCCACAAAGTACAGATACTGTAGATTTTAAAAGCCCACTTCCACTATGGGATTTGCACAACATGGTAGATTCCTGAGGTAAAAGTTATCATTGCGTCGTCTTTTCAGCACAATGTTGTCATGTTTATGGAAAAAGATTTTTGCAGTAAGTAATTGATCTTATTGCTGCTCAAAATTAACTTGTTTCTAGCAGCCACATTGCTCTACAACATAGCTTAAAGACATTTGCAAAGCCAATAGCTGTGGCTACAAACTTATAAGGTCTTAAAAGCAGGACTATTGGCTATGCCAATGCTTGTTTTTGTATCAGGGCGCCGATATTGCTGCACTGCTGCAAAACCTGCCCCCAGTAACAACACCGGCCCGCAACGGGGCAAAAACCGTCCCCCAACCTTCCGGCCCACTGGGAAAATGCCTGGTGCCCGCTACAGCCAGTCCGGCCCTGGTTATATTGTCTCAAGCCTGCAGATGGCCCACCCCTATTTTAGCTTATCTAATTTTGTCTGTGACACACTTCTATCTTTTACCTTCTTAAACTCAGGGAACGTTGCTCCCTCCCTGTTGCTGGAGCAGACAGGAGCGCGAGACAGAAACCTGGACCTGGCCGGAGAACCACCACGTCTTTTAGGGAAAGATGCTGACGTGGAGATATGGGAGACTCTGAAGATGTTTATCTCTCTCTCTCTCTCTCTCTCGCTCTCTCTCTCTCTGTCTCCTTAGAAAACCAGGAAGTGTTAGGCCGTTGGAACAAATCTTACAAGGATAACAATGCGCCTGAAGGGATGAGCAGCCAACAGAGGCGCCGGAGCTCTCAGCGCACTCCTCCAACGCTCGCAAGAAAGAAGAATTTTGATTTTCACGAAATGAAATGGTGAGGAGATTAATTGGAAACAGCCATGTGTTCTGGGCAGACGACTAAGAGTAGTTTTTATATGGAATGCAAAGCCTGGTGCTGCTAAAGCAGGCAGTACTGCGACTTCTGACACATGCTCACTGTTAAAAAACCCATTGTGAACAAAAGGCGCTTGATAACCTTGGGGTCTGACCCTCTGACCACTTAACACTATGACAACGACTAGAAAACAGTCCAAGAGAGCAGAATTGTCAAAGGGGTACCGCAAAATAAATGAAAATAAGACCTGGAGTGAAGGATGGGAGAGTCGTAGCCAAAGCTCTACGCTCTACTAGCTGTTTTTAATAACTGTGGAATTTATGACTTGAAATCCTGGAGCTTCCTGCCAAAACAATCTGCCATATTTGGAAAAAACTGACTTTGACGCATCATCGCAGTTGCAATGTATATGTTTCAAACGCTGAAGATGAACTGATGGCGTATCAATGTGGATTGCCACGTGGACGCCATTCGCCCCTTTCAGCACATTTCAAATGAAATGAACACAAATCGGCTTATTCATGAGTCGGTTTGGGTCGCGTGACACAACCCTTAAATGCGGTTTATGAAGCCACGCAACGCCACTTTGCGCGGCCCTGAGTGGCTCCATAAATCTGGAGTAAACCAGTGCAGCACAAATTGCTGCGTTGCCTTACTCTGTGGAGTGGTGTGGCTCACTGGTTAGAGGCGGCAGACCCGGAAGCAGAGGACGGCCCGGAACCAGGGTTCAATTCCCGACGCGGCAGGGTCGTGAACCAGGGTCAGCGGACTCGATAATTCTCCCCTTGGTGCCTACTCTAACCAGGGATCACGCTCGGCAACTCTGTGCATTAGCTTGCCTCATCTCCACAACAGCCCCCCACAAACGCCGGGGATGCCTGGTTTCACCTTGGAGATACCCAGGAGGGAACATCTCACAGGGAAAGCCAGGACGGGTTCCCCAGCGGTCTTTAGCGCCAGGACGCCTCCGGGTAGCAGTGCGCTTTACAAGACACACACATTTACATTTACATTTACATCTGTAGTAGGGAGGCGTTCCATGGGTGCAACGTTGCGTCGGTATTTCCATGCAACTCCCATGGTTTTTGAACATTATCAGATTTACCAGAACTAGTAAACCTGGGATTGCGCCAAAAAGATATGCCTTCCCTGGAGAGGCGTAACGAGGAGAAATATAGTTATTCCTCCCTGTTACTTCCTCTTTCTATGTGTGCTGCATTCTGCAGCACACATGGAAAGAGGAATATGCCTCTCAGGATTTTTTTTGTGCAGGAAAGTGCCCCTTCCTGCACAAAACCAATCCTGCTTGCAACACAGGCCCCCTGGCACCATGGCCCAAGGGTGCCTGCATTGGCGCTAGGCTACCAAAAGGGCACCAGCACAGCGGAAAAGGCAGGAATGTGCCGTATTGACCTAAATATTGCGCATACCTGCCTTTCCATGTCGCGTAGCTGCGCTGCACTGCATGACAATCTCGTACATCTGCCCCACAATACATTGGATATGTCTACATATAAACAACTATGATGCTGCAGCTTGACTTGCGTAAAACAAGATTGCAACATCACGTATTGGTAAGGTGTGCCAGGCTGTACCTGTTAACAAGAGTTAACCCTTTTTACCAACGTTGCGGTATCCACAGGGGATACTACTCAACCTGGAAGACTTAGCCCACCCAATCCACCCAGTTAACCAGTGATTCATTTATAAACCAATAAGTATCTGGCCCATAGTATAGCTCTGAAGGCAACAGACGGAACTTTCGACGGTCTGGGTGCCGAATACCAAGGCTGTGTAGTCGTGATTTACCTTGTGCCTCTTTAATCCACCACCAGACACTCCCTGCCCCTTTGCCTCACTCTACAGATGTGTTTTCATCTCTGCTCTCTCCCTAAGTCATGGATTTGCCGTATTTCTCTTTACCCTGCTTTACCCCTGGTGTGAGTTTTTTCCACTCTTACTCTGGGTCAAAGTTTAGTGCAGAAATATAAGCACTGGTCACCAAAAAATAGTGCTGGCGGGACCCTCCCGCAAACACCGGCTCAAATTAAGCACTGCAATTAACACCAAGAAATATGCCCTCACAGAATCTCATAGCTTGCCCCAAGTACTGTGATCTCATACATTCTACTTTAACCAGACTTCTTGCTCAGATCAAGGGTAATCAAGTGATTCATATGGTACCAACCCTACTCAATCTAGATACAACAACACTGATGCATGCTCCAACCCCTTCCCAGGAATAAAGGTTGGTTTACCGGTGGCACGCATCAAGTTTTAGGAGAGAAGAGGCTCACTAACCCACCTCACAAGGCCACAGGCATGGAAGCAGAACAATAAATGACCAGCAACCTTGCTGAGGCAAAGCACAACTAACATAGCTGCTGTGGTTGGTGGGGCAGTCAAACAGCTCTGTGTTTATCACTCACCTAGCTGGATAAGGAAAGGATCTGCCATAACACAATGCGATCTGTTTAGAAGGCTGGGAGTCAACGCAAGGTAGAACGCCGACAGCCAATCCCAGCATGATGGGTGTGGCCCCTGGCATAGCAACCCAACTAACAGCTTCTTTACGTGGGGATCATGGTGAGTTCTGTACCTACTTTCCTTTTGTGCTTTGTTATATAATGTTCATTGCCAGCTAGGGTTATGCCAGGGGGTCATAGCCTAGGAATGTACTTCTCTCCACCACAGCACAATGTGTTCTAAGGCCAGGAAGGATGCAACATGAAGAGACCTGTGTATTCACTCATGTAGAGGAAGACCATTGAAAAAGATCACAGTTTGAGACAACCTTGTTGATTTCCTGGGATCTACTGGACGGTCCACCATGGTATGTAACCAAGAGGTGAGGGGTAATTGACCTTCTCGCAGCCACAGGTCTGGATTATCCGGGTTGAGGGAGAATTTATGGTCCTAGGACATAGCCATCTTGTGAACGGCAGGAAATCATACCCTGTGACCTACCCTAGTCCTCAAACTATTGCTCGCCCCATCAAAGGACTGAAAAAAGATGGATGCCACAGGGATGCAATCTCTACTGCTATCCCATCACATAGTGAGTGTTCCTGCTGCTAGGTTGGCCCTGTATCTTTTCCTCCTTCTACTCTGCAGCATGCCAGAGCTTTTGACATTAAGATAAATCATGCAAAGACCATTCTGGCCAATACAGATGGCAATGTACCGCCAGCACTTAATTCGCAAATAAATTAGTGCTGGGGCCCTCGTCAGCAGGCCACTGCAGCATGTACCACCCCTTGCTTCTGCCAGTGCGTCCAATGACAGTACAAACCTAACTACTACCCATCACACCCCTCCTAAAAGTGCGCCATTTAGACATTCCAGACCCCCAACGCTAAAAGAATGGCTTGGAGGATGGGTGTGAGTCATTTTAAATGTATCCTGAACGAATAAACAACAGCTGTTGTGCAGATCTCTAAATTAGATAAACACCACCACCATGAGGCAGACTGTCATAAGTGCAGGTGTTGAGAATTAAATGCCGGTGCCGAGCACCAGAACCCACCGGCTCAAGTTAAGCATTGCATGCTGCATAAGTTTAAATGATGATACCAGCAAGGTACAGAAGCGACTCCCTGATCCCTCCACCAACCACCACGACCCCCTAACATTGCTCCCTCCCGGGCCTGATAACCATTACTATTTGGGATGGGAGAGAGGAATCGCCTTCTGCGCTCAAATTAGGTTTTCAATTCATTGTAAGTAAAGCCCCTTCCAATGGCATAGCAAGGGTGCCATGGGCCCATCTGCAAACAAGAAAAACGCCCCCCTTACTCCAGGATGGCTAGTAAAATACAACATTAGATAGGATTCAGGGAGCCCAGAGGTTCTCGGTCTTTGTGCCACTGTACCTGCTGCACCAATGATAGCCACGCCACCGGCCCCCCCTCAAGTTATGCCATCATGGTTCTGTATCTCATTCTAAATCCTGCTGATGAGGGCTAAATAGTGAGTTGACCTGAGCACAGCCCTCTTCAGGAAATACTCGAATCAACTATGTACTAACGTTGTTTCACAAAAATCATAGTGGTAACAGAAGTAACATCACAAACCCTTTTATATCATCGCATGAAGACATTTTGTGTGATCTGACACATGGAATTTTCACAAGAGGTAACTTTTCGAATGCCACAATGCAGACAGATAATTTAGGAATCCTAAAGGGTGCAGGTATTCTTGTGGCATGAAATGTACTTTTTGTACAGAATACAAGGCAAAAATGAATACATGCAAAGTGTGGCGGCTGAATGTACACATTACATACATATGATTTGGATCCTAAATCTATGTCTAAAAGGGAAGAGAAGGCAGGAATACACAAAAATGCAGGTTAATGTCAGAAGCAGTGTACCTAAAGAAAACACTGCAAACACGACATTCTTGAACCAAACAAAAATGTGTTATCAAGAAGGCGAAGGCCCACATCATAAGTGGGCTGGGTGTTTCGGAAGACATTTATGGGATCTGACAAAATGCATCTGCATCGGGTCAGAATTTATCTGGTCTGATAAATGACTCCAATTAGTAGCTAGTCCCCAAAAACAAGAAAAATGCAGATTTAGGTGCAATACGCGCCAAATCTTCATGTTCCAATAACTATTGGGCATTTTTCACCTAATAAATTTCGGCAGGTCTCCTGAAATTTATCAGGGGAAACAGCGAGAGTGCGGTGTTGCCAGCCATGTGTTAAATCGTGTGTTAAATAAATCAAGTTTATTTGCATTGTTAATTAAAAAAACATTGCATACTATTAAAACTCCTAGCCTCAATTGTTCCGGCACAGAGGCAGACTTCTGCCATTAGTCTATATTGCTATGCTTATCGATTTGTGTGTCTTTGCCCCATTTACGTGTAAAGCGCTCTGATACCCGTAAGGGTCACGTTCGCGCTATATAAAACTTTCAAATAAATATATAGCTTCTCCTATAGTTTGTGGTGTCTCAAAAATTTTAAAATGGACATGGTTGATTCGCTCCAAAAGACTGACTATATCAATTTAATTCATTTTTAATTAATTTATTGTATTCATCGATGGTATTCCTTTACTGTTTTAATCCTTGAATGTATTTTTAAATTGATTATCTGCAGTTTTATACTTGTATGTAATGCTTTTAAGATATATCTGCATATCGAAATAAAGCTATCAACCAATAAATATATAGCTTCTCAATCCCCAGACCCCTCCATTTTAAGCTCTTAAACTGTAAATTATTGGAGCTGAAATTAAATTGTTTGACATATTACAATAAAGAGTGCAAATTCTGATACAACAGACGTAGAGCTGCATTTCACATATCCAGAAGCTTACCAGCCGGTTCCAACAGCATAGGATAAAAAAAAAAAAACAAAGTGACACTCCTGAACTTTTAACTTCAAGTTGTACTGGGAATTTTGCACTCTACTGTGTAACTTCTTATTTGCAACGGTAGGGCTGTCTGCGATTTAAATGTTTAAAAAAACCTGGAGGCTGCAACGTCAGCTGAGTAAATATATGTTTTTATAGCTACCTTAATGTATGCAGAGATACCCAAGGGGGGCTGGAAAACTGAGACGCTCATATGCGTCTCAAACCACTTTGTTAGTTTAAGCTAAGACAGGCCCATGATCCCTGGAGGAAAGACAGGGAATTCCTGAAATTCTCGGGAGGGTAAAGGTTAGAGAGAGCAGGCTGTGAGAGACAGTTTTGTATTAGAAAAAAAACAACTTTTCGGGTTCATGAATAACAAGGCAAGAAACCCCCACGCGAAGTCCGCCATCCTTGATTTTTGAACTAACTGGAGTCTTAAGACTAGAACGACAAAAAACAAAATAGTGTGCTTTGCTTGCAGCAAATTGACAGACCCAGAGATAACTCGAGGGGTTTCCTACCAAAGAACTGCTGCCACTAATGGAAAACTGTAGATGTGGCATTCATTGCGTGCCTGCGTCACTCTGGCTGCTGAAATGGAAGGGGAAAAAAAGTGCGTATATGCCTGGTCACACAAAAATGCGGGGCCCTTGTTATTGTACGTGAACACTATGGGCCATATGTATCAAGCAAAATTGCATTCGCAAACGCCGAAATTCGCTGAATTTCGCTGTTTGCAAATGCAATTTTGCCAAATGGTATGTATGAAGGCAAAATAAGGAATCGCAAATTTTGAGATTCCTTAAATGCAATGTAAGAAGCACCAAAAAAGGGCAATTTGGCCTTAAGAAATCGCAAATTACCACCAACTTGAAGTTGGTGGTAATTTGCGATTTCTTTTAATTATTCACTTTTTTGCATTTTTCAAACTGCAATGTGAAGCACATACATGCCCTTGGGGCATGTATGTGTGCCACATGTGCACCCATGCTTATTTCAGGGGTGCATCAGGGTGTCCTTTGACACCCCTGCACCCTTGAAGTTATTCTCAATTTGCGATTCTCAAATTGCGAATGGTAAATTGAGAATAACTTCCCATTCATTCCTATGGGCCTCCTGGCCCATAGAAATGAATGGGAAAGTATTCCTTAATTGCGATTTGCGATTCACAATTTGCTAATCGCAATTAAGGAATATTAAGAAATCGCTAAAAAATTGTGATTTTTTACATACATCCCTATTTGCAATTCTCAAATAGCGATTTCTAAAAAATCGCAATTTGTAAATCGCAAATCAGGATGTTGATACATATGGTCCTGAGTACTTTGTTTATGCCCATTTCTTTATGCTACGTCATGTTAACCAGAATGTGTATTGCTACTAATCTTGCATATGCATAGCAGTATAATTAAGAGTTATTTTAACTTTTGATTATCCGACTCAGTGGTATTCATTTTATCGACTGTAGTAGGACAGCGTGTTTCATCTGGAGGCAGTTAATTTCATATTGTACAGCTTAATTTCTACTATGCTTGTTATCTATGTTGTGAACATTTACTGTTGTAAAGCGCTCGGACTCAGATGCTCTGTATAGACTTGTTATATTTGATGTGAACATTTACTGTTGTTCAGTGCTCTGATACCTTTGGGTCTAGCTAGTGCCATAGAAACTCATAAATAAATAAATACATAAATAAATATAATTATGACGCAGCGAGGAAATGGCAAGGAACGCCGGGAGAGGAGGGATAACAAAACCAGCAGAAAAGGGTAGTTGTGTTTGACACACGCAAAATGCATGTCCTGCGAAGAGCTCGGAGCCGGAAGTGGCATTGGATACATTTATCTCACGCAGCAAACATTATTTAGTGACAGTGCTTAATTTGAGCTGGTGGTTTCGGGTGCTCAGCACTGGCACTTAATCATTAACACCTGTGCTATAGTTTCATGAGCACCAGCTAAGGACACACTCATGTCTGGTAGGCACGGGAAGATTAAGTGATGTGCCCTGAATCACAGGATGTTGAGCTCAAGCAGAGACTCGAACCAGGTTCCCCAGCTCTGAAGTCGGCAGCTCTGGACATTGCACCACATATTCTCCTCACTTCCTGGTTCATAGTTGGCTCTGTTTTAGGCTTCGTCACAGGAGAAATGGGCTGGTGCAAGCTGCCTCCTAACGAGAGCCCGGCACTTATGTTTTTAACAAATTAACCACTGCTTAGTGCTCATGATTGACGTGTGGCTTTAACAGGCAGATGCTACCATGTTATGGGCCAAAGAGAGAGGTTCTGAATGGGCAGCGCTCCTGCCTGCTGTTTGCTACTGCAGTCCTATGTGTGCATTACGCATACTCATCATGGTTGCCTGATTGAGGTATTTCACTTACATTTTGTCTATCTATCACTATATTTACATGAAAAAACTGCCAGTAAGCAACTCAGCTCTCTTGAATGAAATCTATTATCCTGCTGGCTAAACCTCTTGCTCTCCATAAAGTGTCTGGTATCCACTCTTCCTCTAACCAATGATGGAGGGAGAAAGAAAGGGAGTAAAAGTCAAACCTTTGCCTAAAAAGTTAATTTAGCTTCTGCACACTTCATTGTGACAGGAGGAGCAGACAGATCTGAGGTTCTAAATGTTTCTGTGGAAACCCTATTTTTAGGTTTAGACTTTGACAGTAGAGCTGTCAGTCACTACTTTTGTCCACAGTATACATATAGTGGATTTTGCCCTTTCACCATTAGCTTTATTCAACCAGCCTCATTAAACCACTAGTTTGAGACTTTGTCAAACCCGTATTGCCTCTTCCCAGTGGAGTATTCATCTCTCACCTAAAGCTATTGGCTGGTCTGCTTGGATGTATCCTTCCATCTCCACTTGTGTTCTTCTATTGAACTCCATGAAGCACTACTTTACAACCATGGCACTTTCTGTACTCTGTTGCTGGCTCCCTACTGTGTCTTTCTCTAATCTAGTAACGCTGTTTTGCATTTAAACCCAGACCTATTGGCATTGCCAATGGATGGCCAAAATGCAAGTACTTAAGGGCTTATTTAACCTTTGGTGAACCGGTTGACGTAAGGCTGGTGAAGTGGAGGTGGAATCTCGGCCACTACAGCTGTTGGCGGCCGGCTGCTTTTTAAGATGGCTGCTGTGTTCACAGCCTCTTTTCCCAAAAGAATCTTCCACTTCCATGGTAGGTACTGCGGGAGGAGAAACAACTGCGAGAGCTGGTCCAAATTAGCATACAAGCATGGCCAACTTGCTGGCACTTGTTTTTTCCCAAAACATCAGTAGTAAAATGTTATTTGCCTGAAGGGAAAATATACAATGATATCTTCAACTACAGTAGTAACAATTTATTTTCTTGAAGGTAAAACTCACAATTATAGCTTTAAGGACAGTCCACTGAAGCATTTCCCAAACTGTGGGTCGGAAGCCAATTTATGGGGGTTTGCGAAAATCCTGGTCTGTATGTAAGTAATATTTAAAATGATGAGCCCTGTTTGTGAACCAGCGCAAAGGTGCCCATCTATGTCCCTAACAAGTATTCCCAAGCAAGACTTCAGATGAGCCTTCCAATATATGTTTGCTGCAGTTTTTTGTTTTACGTCAGAAAGCCATTTCAACAGAGAATGTGCTCAATATGCATGAGCACAGACGACCACACCACTAGTGCATGACTTTAGCACAAAAATTGAGAAATATAGATGGGGCCTAATGGCCAAATCTGCCGACTTTGGATCTGGGGACCCAGGTTTTGTGCTATATAAAACTGCAAATTATATATGTAGCCCAAAATGTTACACTTGGCCTCATTTTAACAAGTATTGGCATAGCCAATAGGTCTTGCCTTTGGGACATTTTGAGAATTTTGCCATACAGCACATTATCCTGGGTGCTGCAACATTTAGTGTTACTTCATCTGCCATTGGCGAACAGCCACACATACCCTAGGATGGGATTCCGTGCTAATTAATGAAAATATGATAAAACTTCTTTGTTAAGGAAATTTAAAAATATATATTTTGAAGAGGCTTTGACACTAATGGGCACATAATAGCACTGCATTGAGAAGTACTTATTAAAGTGTTTCTTTTGTACAACGGGTAGTCTGAACCTATAAATCTGGAAGTGCTTTCATACGCGATAATGAAGAAAAAAAGAGTTTTTGTGAAATAATATAACAGAGGCACGTTTAACCATGAAATATTAAGTAGCCAAAAACCAAAAGCATTAAAAACTAAACAATCACATTGATTAAGCTCTCACAAAAATCAGCAAAAAAAACGCCCCAAAAAAACTATATAAAATACACAGAATGGAGAAACACTGTTGATACTGTAGAACAAAAAGGTAGAGCCCGCCGACGGGTTATCTAGGCTACACCTCACGTTTCAATTCATTAGCAGTACAATGTCCTGTGCACAAATCCTCTGGCACTTGGCGCCGTTTATTGACACTTTTTTTACAGATCCTACACTTGTATATAAGGAGGTGTATCAGGAAAAGAAGTCCAATCTCAGATATTTTGCAATAGGAATACTTTATTTGTCAATCTTCCAATAGGTAAAAAACACACTCCAGCCAACGTGTTTCGTTCCAAAACACTCCTGGAACTTCGTCAGGGTTTTTTGCTGGGATATTAGTGAAAATACTAGCTGTTGGCCTTATATAAAATAAAGCCCTAACGAAGTTCCAGGAGTGTTTTGGAACGAAACACATTGGCTGGAGTGTGCTTTTTACATATTGGAAGATTGGCAAATAAAGGATTCCTGTTGCAAAATATCTGAGATTGGACTTCTTTTCCTGGTGCACCTCCTTATATATAACTGTTTATACTGTATTTTAAACCATAGAGTAACTTTGAGGATCTGCAGAGCAAATTAGGAGTTGTTCCTTTCACTACAAGACAAAAATTGCAGAATAAAAGCATAAAATGCTTGCATGAACTGAAATAATTTCCTTCTGGCGCCTGCTGTTTTTTAATAAATTGAATGCTGAACATCACTCAGCGTCTTTTTTCCTCTAACTGATTGTTAATCGCACTATCTGTGCAAAAGCCAGGCCATGTCAGTGTGTGCTACAATTCTGTGATGTCACTTTAAGTTATCACACCCCTTATCAGCAGACATGGGAAAGTAGTGAAACCCTATGGGGAAAATAATGTTCTTCTGTTTAAAAGAAACAAACTATAAGAAGGAGAAAAAGTTAGGCTTGACCCAAAAACAGTCACTGTATCCAACATAAATTTTCCTATGCAACAGACTAAGCTAGACCTGCAACTCACTCTGTATCAGAATTCAGCACGTGGCCACACACCGGGCGAAGACACAGTGAACATGGAGAAACACTTTAGGGGCCATTATGATGGCGGGCAGACCGGGCGATCCGCTCGCCATTACATCACAATTTACCCCTGCCATATTACTATGGCGGGGGGTACCGCGGCAGACGAAAAGTCCGTCCATTGCTTTTCCGCCTCCATATTGTGGGCCTTTTCCGCCCGGCCGGCAATCGTGACGATTGCCGACCGGGCGGAAAAGGCCCACAATATGGAGGCGGTGCCTTGAAGGTAACGCCATCCATATTATGATGACTGCGGTGAGCATGCCTTTCCATGGTGGAGAGGCATGAGGAGAATGACGTTGGTGGCCCGTTGGTGGCCCCCTGGGGGTGGGTGGCTGCACTTGGGGGTACCTATGGTACCCCCCTTCTTTGCCATGCACAAGGTGGCAGGCACCGCATGGTGCCCGTCATGTTATGTATGGCAAAGCACAACTGCCGCAATGTCAAAGATGCGGGATGCGACCGGCGGGGTGGCGGTCGTAACCTAATTGGCAGTGCGGGACCGCCTCACCACTGGCGGCCAGTCTCAGCACCGCTAGGGTGGCGGGCATGCTTCCTTAGTGTTTATAATCCCGAAGCGGAATTAGTTACGCGTAGATGGACGACAGCAAACCAGCCATCCTTGAATGGCAAATACTGAAAACAACACACAAATAAAAAAAATTAAAAAAACAAACTTCACCTTAATTTGAGTTTTATTCCGTTGCATGCATTTTCAGACATGAAAACTTTTATATTATGAAAGCCCAACTGGGGAGCGAGATGAAGCCGGGCAAGATAAAGCCTGGGGTTTTAAAAGCGGCGATACGAATGCTGCTAATAAGTTAGCTGGCAACATTCGCCCACAGATCGACATGAATGAGCAGGGTGGAGTGGGGAGGAGAAGAAAGTGACACAGAGACTGGTTGGGGGGAGGTGTTAAAAAACAGACATTAGTGAGAGTGAGAGCTAGTCCAAACATGAGCACCCGTGTGAAATGCTATTCCAGATTTTAAAAAAATAGTCCCTGAGCCAGTAACTACAATGGGATAAGAGGAATGCTACAAGAAATGGGGTCCTGCTCCATGGGAGGGAACAATCAACGAAAAAGAAAGGACAAATAGGGAAAATAACCACTTAGAAGCAAGGATTTTTAAAGGACACTGAATAATGAAAAGCAGCGGGTGGGATGTAAGTCCACAAAGAGGTATATACAACATGTCCCGAAACTCGACCTAAAAAAAGTAATAATATGAGGCCTTACCCCATACTCTGCTGCAGAACAGCTTTTTCAAATACGCTAAACTCATTGGTATCAACACAAAGATTTTTCAGACGCCTTGTTATTTCAGTGCACCCCATTCTGAAAAGTGATCCAGCTCCAGACTCAAGTGCATTTCACCATCTGCCATTTTTAGGGCATGTCAACGTCTTGGCCACAGTTCAATATCGAAGGGTGTGGTCAAGGTTTCAACATTTACAAACAATTTCAGTTATTCCATTAGTACTGGTCTATTGTCTTATTATAAGACTATATTAAAAGACAACAGGATAGATTTATCAACACTTTGTGGCGGTGCAAAGTAACGAAAAGTGATGCAAACTGGGGTAAAGGTTGAATTTGGGATTTACTTTCCTGCTCTTTGCCCACAAGTACTGCAAACTACCTCTATGCGCTCCTTTTAGTTACTTTGCTTCAAGAGGAACAACTCATGGGTAGAGCATGGGTACTTCTACACACCACCCACGGGTATTTTATGCAAATCCCTATCTACTGACATTTGCAGATGGATTTGTGCTCTATAACACAGCTACTTGAGACAGGCGCAAAGTATGAGTTTTTTTCTCCATAATGTCCCCAATTTGCATCCAAGGCACACATAAAAAGTGAGAAAAGTTTTAAATGAGTCTGAACATAGCATTTTGTACTAGGCTACCCTTTCAGTGGAAAACATATGCTAGACTCATGCACACGTCTTCGGACTAGGGTGCAAAGGTGTGTGCCTAGCGCAAGGAAGCCAAATTGTGCACAGGGGAAGTGATCAGCAGCACCACGTCTTAGTATATATGGTTCTGTTGAGCTCTCTCCCTCGCACACAACACTAAAAGGCAATTGTAGTTGCGTGAAAATAGTACATTTTGCCACACCATTTCTTACCTGCTTACACCTGAAAATGCTAATAAAATGTATTTTTTAAAAATCCTGATTTGGGTGTTTCTGGATGACACTCTGCTCCTTATGTCAGGACACAAGTTATATTACATACAACCTCAAAAGGAAATAAGAATATTGACTCCAGGTTTTGTAAAGTTGTGATAAGAACTGCCGAGTCGGAAAAATGCTTATATCAAAAGCACACACCATTAAAAGAACAGCCCACAAACATCTGGGGGGTCCAGATGATAACAACAGCTGTACATCGTGTTGGGTGGTAAGTAGAAGTTCCAAGGAAAAGGATGTTTAGAGAGAAAAAACAAACAGTGTCAGTAAGATTTATGTGAAATGAATCCTTTCTGTTCAAAAGAATAAGGAGTTTGGAAAGTGGATGTGAGTCACGGGTGGTACTTACTGATGCTAATGAATATGACGTGTATAAAGTCAGGAGTGGAAATGGCATTTACAACGCGAGTGGAACTACGTGTTCCGTTACCCCACAAAAGTCCCCACACTTGCCTTTACCAATTAAATGCGAGGTAAAGGCAGTCAGCGCTCTATAGGGGGTCGGGTAATTTTTAGGGCTGGGAGCAGTTTTAGGGATCAGTGGGGGGGGGGGGGGGGGGGGGGGTTGGGGGTCGGTGGTCCAATGTGGATGGGAGGGGTTTCCTGACAGGCAGGTGATTGTAAAAGGGCACATTTCGCTTGTGACACATTCTTCACCAGCCGCCATATCAGTTCTATGCATAATACGAACTCTGCACAGAGCCGGTTGGGCCATTTATCCCACTAGGCATTTCCCTGAGGGCGGTGGGTGGTGGAGAGAGGGCTGTGCGGGGTCTCATGATCACAGATTTGCACCCCCACGGGTCCACTCAGCATTTTATTACCCCCGAATTCATTTAAATGTCTACCACTGAGTTGGGTAGCAGTAAACACTTGTTACTCACCACCACAAACCCTATGGGTGAACGTGAGCTTTACAAATGCACGTTAAGTTATTGCCTAAAGAATCTGAGGGACAAAAGTAAGCTGATTTCAGTGAGTCGTCCAGACTCGTCCTTGGTAGCATGGGCCAAGCAGTAAGCCCTTCTTCAAATATGGACCGGTGCCATTCAGACTTACCTGCTCCCGGGTTGCTTCTTTACCTTAACAAAACTTTTTAGTTGCATAACAATGTCATGCTACTATATACATAGCACGCTGTATGATTTGGTAAACAATTTCCCCCTTGAGCATTATGCCTGTTTCACATCAAGGCCTGTATTTATGAATTTCTTATAAAAACGTACCAGGAAACTCATCATTGGCTACTAAGGTTTTGACCCATTAAATCAAACCCGCTCCCCCAAAATTACCAATATCACGGGTATCAGTACTTCAGGGGCGGAGTTAACAGGGATTAAAAATGAAGTCCTGAAGTTTCTTGTCAAATGAGGGATTAATGGGCGGAATCAGTAAATTTTGGTCCATTTTCCTCATTCTCCTCTGGAATTTAGGTTGATTCAAACTCACCAAGTTCAGTGATTTACCACAAATGTAAATCTGAAGGGACCGTAACTTCTGCTCCCGGGCCTAGTGGAATTAAAAGGAACCTTGTAATGAAGAACCAATTGATGTTTTTGATTGTCCTTGCATGCAAGTATTATTTTTCAGAATTTTCCACTTAGCACACTTCTTTTTTTGCTCCTTTCAGCCTTTTTACTTTATTTAACAGCTTTTCTGCCCACATCAGTTTTTGACGCATTCTACAGCACCTTTTTGGGGCTGTGGAACAACAACAAGGCAACTATAATGTTTGTGGCAAGTTAAGCATGTTAATAGCTGACCATTTCAATTACATAGTAGCCACTAGCAATCCCAAGTAGAATCCATACTGTAGGATACTTTGGGCACATACATTGACCTAAAGAACCCTCGAAGGTCGATGTAGACGACTGTGTCACACCAGACCATCACCTCCTGTTGAATCAAGAATCCGAGGATCTAAAAGCATCTCACCAACTCTTTCCAGTTGGATTAATGGGTGTACTTTTCCAAGGATCATCTGCCATGGATTGCCATGGATTGGAGGGCTGAAGAGTTGTCCTCATCTGCTTCTGCTGACATATGTATAATGATCATTGGGAACCATACGTCAGAGGTGTTCCACTACTGAGGCCACGGGGAGTTAACCATTCAGTGGTGTAATGGGAAATGACGGGGATAAGGGCCACTGCGTCTACCATATCAGACATTGGCTATGCGCTGAATGGGGGGGAACATTTAAGGGATGGCCCTCCACCCCCGTGCTCTGCCTCTTCAACCATTACAATTTGGCTGAACCCAAGACAATTTGGCGATTGTGCTACCACATAACATCATGTAAGGTTTAACTTCATTTGCCAATCATGAACATTTCTTTCAACAAACCATTGAAAATCAGTACATGTCTCCAGAATGGAATCTGCTATAGGCCGAAAAGCCCGACAGTGTCACATGTGGTATGGTGGTCAATCAGGACAACGCTTGTACTGTCACGACTGGCCCACCACAGAGTCATGGTGGAGATCAAGGATTCCTTCCACTAAGCATCTTTTTCACAACATCTCTTCATGTGTTGACAGGGACAGATGACTAAGAGGATGAGTCCAGAGGTCTTCTGTCTCTGTCGCTTAGCTGATAACTGGCAGCATACCTTCCAAGCAGCCTTACACAGGTCTGACATTGTATGGTAATGCTCCGGAACTTACGGCATGCACTAACCTTCAGCCTGGAAAGGTATTCAGGCCATCCTGGCAGTGTTCAGGTGGAATTTGGACAGAACCACAGAACACTGCACAGGCGTTCACAATGAAGGGCAAAACAAGATGGAGGCAGGCAGCAGGGTGTGAAGAGAGATGCTCTGCTCTCCTCTGCGCAGAAGCGTGGCCTGCTCTTGTTCACAGAGGGCTTAGTGGCCTGAGACAGTGGCAAACACCTACAGCCATTATCCTGGAGAAATATTAATGGTCTCTTTTCATAGTGGGTCATGCACACAGAAACATTACAATCTGACCTTCCCCGAGTCTTTCTATGGGGAAAGCACCTCAGTACACCATCTAAGGCCGGGGCATGTGACAAGTTATAAAAGCGACAGGATTGTTTCTTTTTAAGCTAAGACAATAAACTATTGGTAGAGTGTACGAAATGCAAGAAGGCATCCTCAATTCGGGCAGGTTCATGGAAGAGGAAACAGCCTTTACAATGCCTGGCTGAGCCATGCGTGCCATTTCTTCGCAAGCGTAATCTCACCTGTCTAAACCACGCATCTGGTTAAAGTGGTCAAGGCAGATAGCACGGTATAGTGTCCGGATGGGCGGGGAGAGGAAGAGGAAGCATTGGAACAGGAAGCTCCTGACACAGACAGGTAAGTGGGGCTGGGGCCGGGTTTGGGAGGGTAGTTTTTAGGGGTGAGGTCAGGTTTTAGGGCTCAGGGTGGGGGTTTTTGGGGTAGTTCTTGGAAGGGGGCAGGACTTTTGGGGCTCAGGGCTGGTGGGAGGATTGGGGCAATTTTAAGGACTGGGGCCAGGGTTTGGGGGGAGGGGCTTTAGGGGTGGGGGTCGGTTTTAGGATTCATGGCAGGGGGTCGACACATTCGTGGTTGGGTACTCTTTGTAGAGGCCTGCGTGGTTCAGCCATGCGGGCCTCTATCATACAACCTCACGGAAGGATTCTCTGCTAAAAAGAGGGGCCAGCATTGCACGCCTTCTCTCATATTTGGATGTCATCTTTAAATGCTTGCAATATATGTATATGTTTTATCACTCCGATTGCAAATTATCAGTGATAAAATAATTAGCCACTGAGGATAAGACTTACAAATCATTGGGTGTATCTACATTCAGACTTAAGTGTACAAGGAAGCTATTACAAAGGGTAAACTCAGATGCCAATTCCCATAAATCAATCAATTGGATTGTTGCCTTCTCAAAGTACACTTGAACATATGGTAATAGCAAGTATGAAGCAATTTCCGCAATCACAGATTTTAGGTTCAGAGCAGGATTGTGGTTGTTCCTAGGTAAGTCTACCTGAGTAAGTAGGTGAACACTCACAAATCTGTACCTTTCTGTGTATTCATGTACTACTTGTGGGTAGTTTTGCACCCTGGCAAGTCACACATGTTTTAATGGTGTCAAGAGCAGAAATAAGTGCGTGTCCAGGGTGGGGTGAAGATGCCTGCAGGGAAACGCATTTGGCTGTAGAAAGTATTTCTCCAGTGGAGATGTACAAAAACATACATGTGCAAATGCATATATACACCTTTGTACAATTTTCCATCTAAGCTAGCAACGAAAATAACGTAAACTGAAATGAGTACATAGTGACCATGTAAAACTACAACTGGTGTAGATATCTGTGAGCACTCCTAAAGTTCTCTGTGAATCCCACAAAAAAGTAGTACATTTCCTTAAAATTCACAGACATAAATACACAGAAGTAAAATGTCAACATATAGGCAAGTTGTTTATGACTCAGCCATTCACCACTGCTGCCTGAAAGGAAGTACAGTTACTACCTCATTTACAGTAAGACACTTGTGCAATGAAGTAATGTAACTTTCCATTTAAAAGCATGGTTGTCAGGTTAAAAAAGTGCTGACACTGTTCACTAATGGATAACAGCTTACAGAGAATTACGGCTGCTGTCTTTTTAAAGCATGACAGTACTACAGAGAAGTGTTGCAACTTTCGCATTAATTATATTGCAGTAGTGAAGAGAAGTGCAGGTACTGTAACAACAACCTTTCCTCTAGCCACGCCATTTACATCTTCGCCACCTCCCGCACCCCGCCACCCGTTCACTTTTTGGAGGTCACCGAGTATTTTTTTTATTTCCTACTCTCCGTATTTTTTTTATTTCCAACTCTGGCTCCATGCCATGCCCCTTGCAGCCGGTCCTGGCTTTTTAGCTAATGGCCCTTGACAAGCTGGGATTTTGAGCCCATACTCAAAGTTATATGAAACTCAGAATTTAAAGTACTGTTGTGCGAAGGTTTCAGACATGGCATGGGACACATTTGGTAAGGCGCGATGCACCCTTATCTGTTTCCCCCAGCAGTTAAAAATTAGAACACAGATCCAAAAAACATCATTAAACTACGAGACTCGCAGAAACAAATCAGAAAAGGGTAAATTCCCAGATACTGTTAGATCACGTTCATAGTTCACGTATAATTTGCTTAAACTCCAAAGCTTTGCACTGATTTTCTGTAACCTCCCTCCCCTCATTTCTTAACCAAGCTGAAAATATGTAGCAACTAGGTGAATGGCATGGTGTGAGAATCTATTTGGCCCACTTTTAGGTAAGGCCTACATCCATCTTTAATTTTGTAAGCAGCCTCGTGTAATGATAAAAAAAAGTATACATAAAAATGTATATATAAATCTATATACTGGCCCTGCATTACCAAAACAATTTGATTGGCTGGCTGCAACATTGGTGAAAATGTGACAACTGTGAATACGGAACTTAGGGACGTGGTTGGTTCATGGATGGTTGGGCGTGTGGCTTTGCCTATTGCCACGTCCTGTAGTCAACTGCTGTTGTGCATGGCCGAAGGCTGTGCACCACGGGGCTTTGCCACGGCATGGAGGTTTGCGGAGCAAGGCCAGGCCATAGCCCAGACCCTGAGCCCCCATGGTAGTTGGGGCGCAAGAACATGCAGTAGGCTGCGTCCTGCGGCCAACCCCCTCTGCACACACCTCAAGGCTGTGCACAGCAGGGGTTGGCTTCTCCTTGGGGGTTGGGGACAAAGCCCGGTCACAGACCAGGATGGTCATCCCACAATAGCCCTGCACAACCACCACTGTGCAGCCAACTGCTACTGTGCCAATGTTACTATATAAGGATTTGATGAAGGGCATGCACAGTGGAGGTTGGACACTGCAAGGGGGCTTGGGCACAGAGCCACAGGCAAGGCCCTGAATCCAATCGCTATGGGCACTCAATCCCATATTGTGCATGGCCTTTGGCCGTGGCCTGAGCCCTGCTCCCCCAGTATCCCCCAAACTCCTCCTCCCCCGACCCTGTAGTAGAAGATGGACTTTAACAAATTCTTTCATACTAACATGTACACACAGGGATCAGACCTAAGCTGTTACACCAGCTCAAGGCAAGCATAACAAGGAGAAAGGCTTGTATTTCTCCATACATTCACCATGTGTGCTATATTTTACCGCATGCATAAAAAGTTGGAATAGTGTTAAAACACTGTTTGTTATTGGAAGGGTCCCCTTAAAGTAGATATCTTTAACACAATGCACATATTCTTGCAGGAACAACAGAATATACATTACATTAGTGCTTCGCAGTGAATAGTCAATCAGAACTGGGGGAGAGTAAATGAACGCCATATTTTGTGCCAAATAATATTACATTTCCCCTTTAAAATATACCAGCATACTGTAATATTTAGACACAGACATGACAAGCAACATATTTTTTAACCAAGAAAGGTGGTTTTAAGAAGAACTTTAAAAAAAAAATAATTTTTTTAACTATTGCTGTATTTTTTCAATTTTTCGGTGGTTCAAGTAGAAATAAATAAAAATTGGGCATTAAAGCTTGGATCCAAATTAATATAAAAAAAGACTTCTTGGTGTGAAGCTACACCACTCTGCTCCACTGCAGAAACAATTCTACAGCCCTTGAGGCGCTAGGGGGCGCACAGCGGGATGGCCGGATAGAACCACGGCTCCGCCGGACGACCGAAAACAATCGGACTGTTTACCGGCTTATTCCTCGCTATTCTACACGAAAAACATTGGTAAAGATGTCGGAACACATCGGGCATCTGGTGGGCTAAGAGGCAGTCAACGAACGAGAGCACAGCGTGAATAATCGAACATTTCTCGGCGGCGATCACATCCCCGAGTCCTAAGATGGCGGCCGGCGCGATCCCGATCAGTCTCTCTATTCGGGTCACGAAGTAAGTGTGAGGCATACACTGCGCAAGTCGCATTAAGCCAAATACATCTCGCTGTTGTCTGATGATGCCCATTGAGCAGCGGGCGAAATACCCACAAAACAAAGTATGTACCGCGAGTCTAGTCTACATTACAGACATCTCCCCAAGGCAAGATGGCGGCGCCCACTACACTAAATGACTGTAATCCCGAGTGACAAACGTAAAGGATCGAGCTTTACAACACGGATCTCTGCCTCGGTCCGATCAACAACCACTGTACCTTGTGCATACCTGAGTCCAAATAATCGGCAGATGAGACCGTAGAACTATGGCACTCGGCATGTCGGGAATGGCGCCAACAAGCAAACTGTGAGTGTGGGTGAGCAGAGTTTCTAGCGCGCACTGGAGTTTGGTATGTGACCCCACACTTATATCTCATATTCTCTTCAAGAAGCGCTGTGTCTCTTGCTAACAAGTGCGACAGGCTCCGCTGCGACCAATGCACTGATAATTATCGTACACGTGCGGTGGCAACTGCGCAATACCGTGGAGTACTCGTGGTGTTAAAGACTCCTAACACCATCGCGTATATTGGTGCACCTGTGGCTAACGCGCTGGTTCCGACACCATACTGTAGTCTCGCCCTGCTCCTTCTGCTGCTATTGGCGCCTACTACCACTCAGCAAGCGGGATGTTGATCAAGTAATTATGCCAATGGTGAGGCTCTGACGCCCTGGTGCATCAAATCGCTCATCCACAATATCTCACATATGCATGGTAACCACAGCATAATACCGCACGCAAAACTGTGAAGCAGATGTAGCTGATAACTTTGCACCACCATGTGCACTGGTTTCAGAGATTGCATCCACTCAGGGCAGGGGGCTTAAGCACAACGGCGTCCACCAGATCCACAAGATCCTCCTCGCAGCCAGCCAAACCGCTGCCGACTCAGACAGGGAGGATGGTTAGACCGGAGAAGCAACAACAGAAAATCAACTTCGAGGCCAAAAAAACCCCTAAGAACTCGGAACAGATGGCTGAAGGTGGAGAACAACCTGAGTCAACGCCCAACTCTAACATGGAGAAGATACTCCAGGCGATCCAATCCAACCTACAAGATATTAATGGGAAGCTGGATCATTTAACATGCAGAATGGATGGCATGTCGGACAAAATTGAAAAACATGGCGAACGCCTGGACACGGCCGAATCTAGAATATGGGAAGTTGAAGATGACTCGAGAGCCACCTCAACCAAATGTGCGGGTATGGAACGAGTACTTGAAGTAATCCGAGTAAAGGAGGAGGAATTGGAAGCGCGTTCTAGACGCAACAACGTACGCAACACAGGAATACCAGAATCGACAAACACGGGCCGAATGGAACTGTTTGTAGAACAACTATGCTCCGAATTATTCGGCCCGAGGCCCTTTCTAACGTCTTCATTGTGGAGAGGGCTCACAGATCCCTAGCGCTACGTCCTCCTCCAGGGGCCACTCCAAGGCCCATAGTGGCTCGGATATTAAACTACTGTGACAGAGATACCATCCTCAGATTGGCACGCGAGAAGGGTCCCATCACACATCAAGGGAACAAATTGGAGTTCTATCCTGATCACACTGTCGCAGTCCAACAGGCTAGGAGAGAATTTGCATCGGTGAAAGCCAAGCTACGAGATCTACATGTTGAATACTCGATGTTATACCCGGCGCGACTGCGCGTCACTTGGGAAGGAAAAGCAGTTATCCTGTCCACGCCGAAAACCGTGCAGGAGTTCGTTAAAAAGGCAGAAAAACAGGCAAAAGCCAGAGCACGAGATGACCAACAAGCGAACTCGGATTAAGTTTCACCATTCCAGCATATAGATGACTGCCTATCCAACGGTAAGGTTGAACTACTTACATTTACGTGAGAGGTGACAGACTTTGTGCGAACTTCTAGGATGTGTCGGACTATGTCTCACACTATGGGGCGCAACCATCCAGGTGGGTCCGTCACTGACCCAAGACACTAAATGACACTGCACGGTCCCAAAGACAAATGCATAATGCTTTACTGTAAGTTTTGGATTATTGGTACTACAAGGGGCTGTACAGTACACAACGGCACTCTACTTTATTCATAATGCCTATGATGCACAAGACCCCAAATTTTGGGTTGATATATATGATGAACAGTTAGTACATGTACAGAGACATTGTTTCTTTATCATATCTGTTTCCTGTCCCATGCAAGTTTTTTCGTAGTCAGCGGGTTCAACATCTGATCTTTTACATAAGCCGATCACAAATTATTGGCGTATCATTACATTTGACTGGGTACATATGAAGTATACCGGCGTCTACTGCTTCATTTTTGGATGTTATCATGATGGAAAATGTGCCTTATTGCTATTGATCGAATTACATCCTATGCTACATTTTGATTAACCGTATTAATGCTAGAGCCCATCCAACAGACGTGAGATAGCGCTTTTAAGCCCAGTTCGTGTGTTATTGGGGAGGACAGATAACTTGCTACCATTCAAACTCTGGTATAGTTGGGGCAGTATTACACGTCAACGTGTTCCACATAGCTCAAATTCATGTGGTGTATTACTGTTGATATTGCCGATCTGCATCTCTGTGTAACTGCGCCTTGTTGGTCGAGAGAATTTGTCTCTTCATTGCTTGCTCTCAATTGATCCACATATTTTGTTTGACATCATGGGTTTAACGATATGTTGTAAGATCATTACACCATAACGCAGCCTGGCACTCAATCAAGAGGGGCCGGGTAATACACAGTCACAACACTTATGTAATACAAGAATGCATTAGCGTCGTCCACATCCATTAAGTTGGATGCAGAGTTGTGCCCCGAGCGGACCTCTGAAAGGGAGTTCCCCACAAAAGTTTTGTTCAAATGGGAGGAGCATCTACTCTTTCCAGGGTTAACTTATGTTATTTCAAGGGTAAATGGCTTCGGCATGGTTGGGTTGCTGAAGTGGGTGGGGGGAGGCTGGGGGGAAAGTTTGTTATTGTTATGAGACCAACTAACTTGAGATTCACAAGCGGATTATATGAACAAGAACTGAGGGCTACTGGGTTGTGCGCACCCACACACGCTTTTTGTCAGTGCACTCGTGCTCATGTTTGTAGCAGAATGTTGGCACTTATATGCTCACCTTTCCGATGTCTCAGATAACCACCAGGTCAAGCAAACAGCACATTAACCTTCTCACATGGAATGTCAGAGGCTTCACGAAACCACAGAAAATACGACAAATATTTGCATACTTGACTAGATGGGATGTAGATGTAGCACTAATACAGGAAACGCACATTGCACCTAACTCTCATCAATCACTGGGCAAGAGATGGGCGGAATCATCCTACTCAGCACACTACTCTTCCTACTCTAGAGGGGTGATAACTCTGGTTCGCAAGGGTACCAACTTCACGCAACAACAGGTTATACACGACCCGAACTGTAGATATGTCGTAGTGACTGGCATGTTGAGAGGGCAGAGACTCACGATAGTAAATGTCTATGGTCCAAACACTAACGCGCCCGAATTTATGCAGGAAATATGGGGAATCCTCCAATCTCACAGAGACACACACATATTATGCGGGGGTGACTGGAATGTGGTATTGGATGATACCTTGGACAGATCCCCTAACTCCACAGAACCTCACAAGCAAGCAAACTCAAAGTTCCATCACATGCAAACTGACTTAGCCCTAACGGATCTTTGGAGACACAAATTCCCCGGGATCTCGGGGGCAACACACATATCTGCCGCCCATAATAGCTGGTCGCGTTTAGACTTCTGGCTTGGCTCTGATAACATGGCGTTGTGGGCTCAAGATATCCAGAAACTTCCTAGATCATTATCGGACCACAATCCTGTTCTCCTTAAACTCACTCTACCACACTACACTCCTCCTCCCTTTCAATGGAGATTTAATTCTCGTGCCCTCACAGACACAATTTATGCACACACCATACTCAAGGCGATCAAAGAGTACTTCCAGATAAACGAACCAGTGGTGGAGGACCCATGTCTACTCTGGGAAGCTTTCAAAGCGACAATTCGAGGGGTGTGTATGGGCACTACGGTGGGCATCTTGCGTGACATCAGGCAACAAATACGACGCTGTGAAACGCGGATGAGAGAGATAGAAACGACCTACGAAACCACACAGAACGTTACTCGGGTAGCAGAATTACGCTTATTACAAACAGAACACCAGAACTTTGTGGAAGATGAGATAAAGTACATGGACAAAAAACACAAAGCCAAAGCATTTGGGGAGGGAGGAAGACCGGGCACGGTTCTAGCGGCTAAAATATGTGAGGGCAAAGGTTCAACACCCATTTTAAAGATCAAATCGGGCGAGAACGAGGTTAAAACACAATCGTCCGATATTCTAGACTGTTTTGTAGACACGTACAGGTCATTATACAAATCTCGTCCCATTGCTCCTGCAGAAGAGATTTTACAGTATTTGGATGATGTTGCAATCGCGTGGCTATCTGATGGTCAGAGGGAGTACCTTGCGGCTCAAATTTCGGTAGAAGAGATCACCGAGGTGAATAAATCACTACCCAATAATAAAGCTCCTGGCCCAGACGGGTACACGAATGAATTTTATAAACAATACGTTGATATTCTAGCCCCACACCTGGCAGCAATGTACGGCACAGCCTTTGATCAAGAAATACTCCCACTCACACTTAGGGAAGTGATCATCATTGCATTGCTCAAACCCCACAAAGACCCAGATCTTTGCGATTCCTACAGACCGCTATCCCTAATTAACGTTGACTCCAAGATATTAGCCAAGATTCTTGCCGTCAGACTCACACCTCTGATGAATAATTTGGTACTACCGGATCAGGCAGGCTTCATACCTACACGTTCCACTGCACACAACACAAGAACGCTTTTCGCCCTCTCTCAATATTTACAACCATCCACAAAGGCAGTTGCGATAATGCTTGATGCCGCTAAGGCATTCGATTCCATCGAGTGGAGTTACTTAATGACTATTCTCCATCGAATGGGATTCCCTAGAAGGTTCATTCAGTGGGTAAAGCTGATTTATACCAAACCTTGTGCTAGAGTCCGTGTAAAAGGTTATGTCTCCAACAGCTTTGAGATAGAACGTGGGACCAGACAGGGATGCCTACTATCACCCCTATTGTTCGCTCTGGCCCTCGAACCACTAGCATGCAGGATCAGGCAGAAATACAAGACATCAGCACTGCGTTTCTCATCTAGACCACTGCACATTTCATTATACGCTGATGATATGCTAGTCTACGTGTGTGAACCCGAAATACACCTCAACCCACTCATGAGAGAGTATGTAAAATTTGAGGGGCATTCGGGTCTGGCCATAAACTGGTCTAAATCCTACATAATCCCACTCACTGATCTGGCCACCCCCGTGATCTCGGAATACCCACTGCAGTGGCAGGAAGACCCGATACGTTATCTGGGGGTCATGTTCCACAGAGATCCTGAGGTCGTGATTAGAATGAATTATGGGACGACAATTTCCAAGCTGGAGGATAAGGTGCGTCGATGGATACAACTACCCCTGTCCTTGGCTGATCGCATTGCGATAGTTAAAATGAATATTTTACCCAAACTGCTATACCTGTTTAATAACATTCCTATTACTCCCCCGGCAGAAGTGTTCCGTAGGATTAAATCACTAATATTACAACTAATTTGGGCGGGCAAACAAGCACGCATAGAACTCCAGACCTTGACCCTCCCATACCTGAAAGGAGGATTTGGTGTACCAGATTTTCTCTTATACTATCTATGTGCACAAGCGCAATATGCCGCTTACTGGTACCACGAAGTACCATACCTCACCCATACAGCAATAGAGGAGGACGATGCAGCCCCAGTTCCCCTCACCTCTATTCTTACACATAAACGACCGCCATTGCACACACATGATATAAATCCAGTGGACACTACTATCAATGCATGGCACAGGTTGTGCCAGATCACACACAAAACGCCTCTATACGCTTCAGCACTGCCACTATCACACCATCAGGCACTATCGGTCACCAATGAAAAGGTGGGGATGTCTTTATTACAACGGGTGGGAATGGTGCATCTGGGTGATCTCTTTAATGACCACAGATTCCTTGATATCCCTGACCTAACTTATATACAAAACAAATCTCAGTTCTTTCACTTTACCTACTGTAGGCTGAAACGGGCTATGAGAGAACACTATCCTTCCTTCCCCGATGAACCAGAGAGTCTGGCTGCCTTACAGCTGATCATCACATTCCAAGACACGTCACATCTAGTCTCACGACTATACACAGCAGTACAGGCAGAACTACCACACACAACTGAGAAAGCCATGGAGAGATGGAACGTAGGGTTAGACTCCCCACTGACAGTGCAAGAATGGCAACAGACATGTTCCCTGATCAGTATCCTCACTCCTAATGGTAACCTTAGAATATTACATTATAAATGTATTCACCATGCATACTATACACCTGCACGCTTGTTGAGGTTTGGTCTACAGGACGATGATAGATGCAAAAGATGTGGTAGAGAGGGAGCAGATTTCTTGCATTTGGCTTGGTTTTGTTTTGACATCCAGTTGTATTGGGTAGAGGTATTCGGCAAGCTTTCCATCATGCTGGATACGGAAATTGAATGCAATATAAGGGTTGGCTTACTAGGCATAACCTCACAATTTAAATCCACCAAACGAAAGTTCTGTATGATCTCCTTACTGCTAGCCAAAAGACAAATTGCACAATGCTGGAACGGTTCCCTGAAACCGACCATACCGAGATGGTTAAAGGACATGGCTGGCTGTAGAGACAGACTGCTTACATATGAGGAAGATCTTCCCGCAAAATCTAGACCCAAAGACTTTTGGTGTTATCTGACAGATTATCTGACCACTCTGGTGGATGTTTCAGAGGAAGGGCCGGCGAACAACACACAGCACGAGTGAGGTGGTTGTATTGTTGGGTGTGGTCCTCAGTGCTCCAGACACAATACTATGATTGTTAATCTTCACATTCTTTGTGTACCATCCGTCAAAATCTACTGGTCTCAGTTAAGGGTTTTAAATGTTTGTTTTCAGGTCACACTATGTACACCTTCAAAGTTTAAAATCAAGGCTCAAGTGTATGTTTTACGCCGCCGGACCACATGTTGTCGGCTGATGGGCTGTGTAATAACAATTTAATGTCACGTCATACTCATTTTTATAGCCGGCCTCAGGGATGTAGGCTCCTGGCGGTGTACCTATTCTTCTTTGCTTTAATAAAGGTCTTGGAAAAAAAAAAAACAAATTCTACAGCCCTTAGTGCGGTACACCCTAGTGAGTGGCAAGGACTCGTGGTGGTAGAGAGTCACAAGGCTGTAGAATCAGAAGTGAAGCAAAAGATGTTGATAAACCCTGTTGGCCCTGCCATCTTTCTTCTATCCCTCCACTATCCTCCTCCATCCAAATAACGGACTAACATATCTACAGCTCAAATTACTTCATATTTCACTATACTAATTTGCCACTAATCCTTTATGGGTTCCAGAGTAACGTGCTAATCAATAAAAACGCGCGTCAACAACTCATAAGAGGGAGCAAGTGCTATATAACGGCAAACTTTTTCCCTCTACCCCCTCCACTATCCTTAATCCAGATAACTGACTAACATATCCACAGCTCAAATTACTCTCATATTTCACTATACTAAATCACCACTAATCCTTTATGGGTTCCGGAGTAGAGTGCTACTCACCGAAAAAGCGATTTGACAGCTCGTCAGGGGTAGTAGGCCCTATATAAATGCAGTTACAAAACAATACAATCTTCTCTTTGAAACATTCTTGTGCCTGAGCTTCCCCACATTGAGGGCTTCATCATTCCAAAAGTACCAAAATAGTACTTCTTACTGGAACTCCATCTGGCAAAGATTACACATCACCAGTTTTGCAGACAGATAGCTGCCTTTTTTCTGGAAGAACAAAAAAATAATTGCCAAATGATGGACTCTGAGAAGTTCTAAGTTGCTTCTTGCCATTCTCAGGGTGATCAGGTGGTCTCATGTTTCCTCCAAATACCATCTTTTCTAATTTTAGAGTTGTAAGGCCCAGCAAAAAAGATAAAAGTTGCAAAAAGGGAGGCAGGACAGTGTATCAGATGTGGATACAACCAAGTTCAAATCCCTAATGAGACTACTGGGGTGGGATCTCCTTCAAAATGCATCAATACAGTCATATTGACCAGTAAGACATGGTTTTACTTTGACTCACAGTCAGGTACAGTGGTATCATTTTTAGGTACAAAGGGACGGCAACACCCGTAAAAGCAGAAATATTGATATAAACAACAATATATCTTAGGTAATGGTGCTCTCAAGGACACTCTAGCCTCCTAGGCCTTCTGGGTCCTGCAGTACTAAAGCAAGACCCAGAATAGGAAGTAAAGCCCTTGTGGGAGTGATGTAGCACTGTATCTTTGGCTGGATAGGTCCTTTGGTTACCCCAGTACTAAGCGGGACACCACAAAGAAAATAAAAAATGAAAGCAGCTATCTGAGTGGTCACTCAGAGTAGACTATTAAACAAAATTAGCCTACAGCCTTTGGAAAAAAACAATTTAATTTTCAGAACACTGTGCAAACAATCTTAGTGCTTTATGGAATCTCACAATACTATATAGTAGCAGCTAGTGACCATATCATCCACCAGCCCTTCCACAGCTGATTCATCACATGACGACCTAGTTGTGATGAATTCAAGATCTTCAGCAGCACAACCAGCTAGGCCTGAAAGAAAATGTGTAGCACGTTACATGCACCTATGCAAGCGGGTGCAGCACAGGAGTAAAGCAGGATAGTACATCATGGGGACGAGAGGAATGTGGAAGCACCTGCAGGCTTTGCAACCTAACCCCATAGCTTGAGCAGAACTGAAAATAACTGAAAAAAAAATTAATGTTTCAAAAACCCACAACCACTGAGATTCACCAGATATAGTTTACTCAACTAATTTTAACTTGTGCCCGTCATGCATGGCTTCTTCTTAGGTTCTCACATATTATATCTCCCATTAGTGACATGTTAAATTATATCACTGTTGACATCACTGATGACATCTCAAATTACATAATTAATAACATCAATGATGACATCACTACAACATTATCTATATCACTCCTCTTTACTCTATCGACCTTTAGATCGTTTAGGAAAAGTAAATCAGTAGTAAAGGGTGTATAGTCATATACAGCAGAGAATTCTTGTGAGTGTAAAATAGAAAAAAAGCATAGGCCCTGGAGTAAAGTCTGGTTCTCCATGGTGAAAGTTAAGTAGTGCACGGTTTACCTACCACTAAAGTTAAGGGTGCAATAAGTACTCCATGCTAAACAAAGTAAACAATGAGCATATGAGATGTGGGTTGCAGAGCCACATTTAAAAACAGGTTGTGGATTGAACACAAAGGTTGCTTCTAAACATCTGTGAGAAAAGCGAAAGCTTCCGCTCTCAAATGATTATTTACCTGTGGATATTTGAGCATATGCAATATTAAACATAAGTCATACACCGCATACAGACAGATTGTATACAGACTGGAGATTTAGAGGGTGTGGACATTTATTTGCAGAACTTGATTTTGAGACTTTACACATTGTTAAGTAACATTCAATGTAGGGTTGACCCATTATGGGATGTTTAACTCACAATAATGTTGTTGTAACAATGATTCTAAGGCTGTACATGTTTCTGCTCTTCAAAGGAGTGAATTTATATCAAACTATACAGTGTGGTCTATGTGGCCTGGCTAAATGTGCCTCAGCAGATGATAATGCATTTCTGTTAACCTATTCACTGGAAAATGCATAACAGATGTGAAAGAGTGTGATCCCATGTAGGTGAGTAGAGCATATAAGTCAACCTCTTGAATGTATATTGCAGTTCATGTAAGGTGTTTAAGAGTGTGATCCCATTCATTTGTATAGAGAATGAACACTATTTTGAGGGCTGGGTAAGATTTTAAAAAACGGGTTACCCCCATTAAAGTTTATGTAGGCATTTGAATTGTTAGGTGGGTGAATACAATTTAAAATAGGATGATATCCACCAAATGTGTGTGAGGGCAAAGCTATACTATGTGCTGTGCATTTTGCGAAAGATTATACCCATGATCACTTGACTGGTGATATAATTGAGTACAGCTGTAACTTGCCAAATTACTTCCAGTCCAAAAAACTATAGCAAACTATCACAATCATTGAGTGATGTCATTTAAGATGTCATTTAGGATGTCATCAATGTCATTTAACACGTCATAATGTATGTAATGTGGCTCTTGCACTGTGAGTAATAGCATTTTTCTAGATCACAAGTGCAAATGACCTTAAAAAGAAGTGCACTCTAGTGCCAAGCCTTGTACTAGTGCTTCACTTTGTAAAATGCGTTTTTATTTCTATTCTTTATCATTTTTACATTTGTAGTCATTCTTGCATTCTATATTTAAACTACGTCTTCATGTTACATTAAGTTAAAAACCAGTAGTACCTTATCTTTACACCAAAAAGAATCATATGCTCTTGTGATGTACATTGAAAAAACAAAAGTTAACTCTTCTATTCTAAGTGTACGTGCCTGGTAGGAATCACCCACAATTTTCAATTCATAGAATAATTTAGTTTTACACTAAACATTTTTATTGCAAGCATAAATTCGCTACATTAAGGCAGCATGATGTTTTTTTTTATTTTTATGGTATAAGCTTGCAGAACAAAATAAAAATATAAATTTAAAGGCATGTATTTATCACGACGGCTTACTAAAGTCTGGCCTACTGGCTTTGTCAATGCACGTCCTAAAGTTGCCTTAATAAAAATCAATTGGTCTTACCTTCATTTTTTAATCCGCATTTTGTGTTAATTTGTTAATGGCTAATGATGCATTCGCAGACACAAAGCCCAGTGGATAGAGCAAAAGTTGCTTAGTATTCTCATTTGCAAGTGAGATAGCAGCTTTACTGCAAAAAGCGATATGTAAAAGGCCCTTCGATTAATCTCTTTATTCAATACTCCACACAGCACTTAAGATTCTTGTATCCGAGTGAAGAAAGTATTACCAAATTATCAACTGAAGGTACCCTGAAGGCACTCACTCTCAGCTAGTCTAGACTAGCCCCACAAAATATGTGCATCTGTCAAACAAAGAGCTTACTGGTGTTGCTTTCATTATCTAAGGAGTGAAATTCGAAGCAGGCCTGCAAAGATTTTCAACACTATGAACAATAGGTGGTGAGATCTCTTCTGAAAGCAGGGCCCGACTGGCCGTTGCGGGCATCAGGCATTTTCCCGGGAGGCTGGATGTTGGTTTTGCAGCAGCGGGGGCGGATTTTGTTACTGTGGGACGGTTTTCAGCGGTGCTGCAATATTAGCCCCCCCTAACAAAAGCAGTAGTGCTTTACACATGCACATCCACCACGGCTGGTCCTACAACATTGCCAGGGCTGCTTTGGGTTATCAGTCCAGCCCTGTCGGAAAGTAGGGAGTGTTTGGAGGTCACAGCATCCTGCTCCTTCCTCTTCCTTCTGTGTCCCACAGTGTGACAATTTACCCGAACTTCACTAGTTCTCTTTCATTTATTTCTATAAGATGGATGAAGTTAAATTGAGGAGACAATCTAGATGAGTGCAGATCTAGATTGGATCTGCATTAACTAATTCACAAATCGGTAATCTGGAGAGAAATCAGTGTTTCTAAAGATATGACCTTCCTTCTGGAGACCTGCCCATGCCCCTGATCATCCCTGCATGCATAGAGGCATGTGTACACACATGCATTTTGCAATTTTATTAATTTAAATTTGTGGTTTTATATGACACTAGCACAAATAGGATGCAGAAGTTTCATTAGGGATGGAAATCATTTAATCCAGCCAGGAACATGGTTACAAGACTGGTAAAAATGCAACGGCCAATTGCAACCCATGGGTGCTCTGATATCAGCCGATGATGCTATTTGATAATGTAAGACCTGTGCAAGATGAAGGTGGCCACGAAATAATATTCTATTTCTTAGTCGCTTTTTCGAATATGGGCATGGTGGGGGCAGTCGTTGGGATGTTTTTCATTTCACAGTGCCTTATCTGGTCAAAGATGGTGTCAATGTCATGGATACCTTTAATCTTCAATATTCTTCCAGAGGAAGACACACATTTCTGTGGTTGGATATAAGGACTGGTATGAGAAAGGATAGGACTTAAAACTATAAAGGCTATCAATAATTTTGTGGCATTACCCCAGTGTTCCTCTTCCTAGTGCCAGGCATTGCTTCATGAGTCTTGCACAGGCTATCTTTGAATTCAGCCAAGCACTCCCAGTAGAAACAGCCCAGACCTAGAGGCTTCCAAAGTGCAACAGAATGTTATTACTACCCACAAGCCTCACTACACTTAACAATGAGATCAATCACCCCCTTGAATACAGTAATGCTGAACAAACTTGATTAGCATACAAACTCCAGATCTAGAATCTTAAATACTCTTTTAGAATTTTACTAACACCACGAAAATTCACTTAATTTAATAATCCCAGAAATCAACCACTTCAATTAGGGAATGTGGAACAAAATTGTATGGCAAAAACCAAGACACTTCGTTCTAGATGGAACGTTATTCATCTTCACCCAAGATGGCGAACCTCCCCTGAATTCAAGCAAAAAGAGTAACTGGTGTTCTGATATCTGTCCATGCAATTATTATCCTTGATCTAATTTATCAACTGATAGAGGCTGCTGACACCTTTCTGGTTTGTCTTGAGGCACCAAACATAACAGAGAGCTTACGAGTGTTTGAATGGGACCGACCTTTGAAATGAGATTATCACAGCTCTATATGAATCCAACAGCTGAAAAGTGACACCACTTCTGCAACTAAAGATGGAACAACCACCTTGTGGGATGCAAGGAACATGGAAAACACCTGAGGATGAAATAATAAATCTCAACTCCAAATCAAGACTTCCAAGTTGAACTTAAAAACATGGTTCCCATTCAAGAGCAGCAGCTCCCTCAATTATCTATATTTACAACAAGGGGTGGTGAGGGACAGAGTCTCTGAATTAAACAGAATACTCTCACCCAGTCAAGAGATCAGGGCTAGATCCAACACCGTTTTTTAGCTCACTGCACCATCCCAGTTTCAGAACCTGGCTGTATGCAAATTAGTCTGTTCCTGTCCCAGTGCATGATGGGAACAGGGCAAACCAAACTACAAAAGCCAATTCTTACACTGGGAAGGAAACAAGCTACCGGGGACCGGTTTCTGGCATTTCAGCCTCTTCGGCCCGGCTTGCTTGAATCCTGATGGTGCAATGAGCAAGGGACTCACATCTGAGTATACCCTTCCACGCTTAGGGTGGACAAAAATATTTACAACAAGGGGTGGTGAGGGACAGAGTCTCTGAATTAAACAGAATACTCTCACCCAGTCAAGAGATCAGGGCTAGATCCAACACCGTTTTTTAGCTCACTGCACCATCCCAGTTTCAGAACCTGGCTGTATGCAAATTAGTCTGTTCCTGTCCCAGTGCATGATGGGAACAGGGCAAACCAAACTACAAAAGCCAATTCTTACACTGGGAAGGAAACAAGCTACCGGGGACCGGTTTCTGGCATTTCAGCCTCTTCGGCCCGGCTTGCTTGAATCCTGATGGTGCAATGAGCAAGGGACTCACATCTGAGTATACCCTTCCACGCTTAGGGTGGACAAAAATATTTACAACAAGGGGTGGTGAGGGACAGAGTCTCTGAATTAAACAGAATACTCTCACCCAGTCAAGAGATCAGGGCTAGATCCAACACCGTTTTTTAGCTCACTGCACCATCCCAGTTTCAGAACCTGGCTGTATGCAAATTAGTCTGTTCCTGTCCCAGTGCATGATGGGAACAGGGCAAACCAAACTACAAAAGCCAATTCTTACACTGGGAAGGAAACAAGCTACCGGGGACCGGTTTCTGGCATTTCAGCCTCTTCGGCCCGGCTTGCTTGAATCCTGATGGTGCAATGAGCAAGGGACTCACATCTGAGTATACCCTTCCACGCTTAGGGTGGACAAAAATATTTACAACAAGGGGTGGTGAGGGACAGAGTCTCTGAATTAAACAGAATACTCTCACCCAGTCAAGAGATCAGGGCTAGATCCAACACCGTTTTTTAGCTCACTGCACCATCCCAGTTTCAGAACCTGGCTGTATGCAAATTAGTCTGTTCCTGTCCCAGTGCATGATGGGAACAGGGCAAACCAAACTACAAAAGCCAATTCTTACACTGGGAAGGAAACAAGCTACCGGGGACCGGTTTCTGGCATTTCAGCCTCTTCGGCCCGGCTTGCTTGAATCCTGATGGTGCAATGAGCAAGGGACTCACATCTGAGTATACCCTTCCACGCTTAGGGTGGACAAAAATATTTACAACAAGGGGTGGTGAGGGACAGAGTCTCTGAATTAAACAGAATACTCTCACCCAGTCAAGAGATCAGGGCTAGATCCAACACCGTTTTTTAGCTCACTGCACCATCCCAGTTTCAGAACCTGGCTGTATGCAAATTAGTCTGTTCCTGTCCCAGTGCATGATGGGAACAGGGCAAACCAAACTACAAAAGCCAATTCTTACACTGGGAAGGAAACAAGCTACCGGGGACCGGTTTCTGGCATTTCAGCCTCTTCGGCCCGGCTTGTTTGAATCCTGATGGTGCAATGAGCAAGGGACTCACATCTGAGTATACCCTTCCACGCTTAGGGTGGACAAAAATATTTACAACAAGGGGTGGTGAGGGACAGAGTCTCTGAATTAAACAGAATACTCTCACCCAGTCAAGAGATCAGGGCTAGATCCAACACCGTTTTTTAGCTCACTGCACCATCCCAGTTTCAGAACCTGGCTGTATGCAAATTAGTCTGTTCCTGTCCCAGTGCATGATGGGAACAGGGCAAACCAAACTACAAAAGCCAATTCTTACACTGGGAAGGAAACAAGCTACCGGGGACCGGTTTCTGGCATTTCAGCCTCTTCGGCCCGGCTTGCTTGAATCCTGATGGTGCAATGAGCAAGGGACTCACATCTGAGTATACCCTTCCACGCTTAGGGTGGACAAAAATATTTACAACAAGGGGTGGTGAGGGACAGAGTCTCTGAATTAAACAGAATACTCTCACCCAGTCAAGAGATCAGGGCTAGATCCAACACCGTTTTTTAGCTCACTGCACCATCCCAGTTTCAGAACCTGGCTGTATGCAAATTAGTCTGTTCCTGTTCCCAGTGCATGATGGGAACAGGGCAAACCAAACTACAAAAGCCAATTCTTACACTGGGAAGGAAACAAGCTACCGGGGACCGGTTTCTGGCATTTCAGCCTCTTCGGCCCGGCTTGCTTGAATCCTGATGGTGCAATGAGCAAGGGACTCACATCTGAGTATACCCTTCCACGCTTAGGGTGGACAAAAATATTTACAACAAGGGGTGGTGAGGGACAGAGTCTCTGAATTAAACAGAATACTCTCACCCAGTCAAGAGATCAGGGCTAGATCCAACACCGTTTTTTAGCTCACTGCACCATCCCAGTTTCAGAACCTGGCTGTATGCAAATTAGTCTGTTCCTGTTCCCAGTGCATGATGGGAACAGGGCAAACCAAACTACAAAAGCCAATTCTTACACTGGGAAGGAAACAAGCTACCGGGGACCGGTTTCTGGCATTTCAGCCTCTTCGGCCCGGCTTGCTTGAATCCTGATGGTGCAATGAGCAAGGGACTCACATCTGAGTATACCCTTCCACGCTTAGGGTGGACAAAAATATTTACAACAAGGGGTGGTGAGGGACAGAGTCTCTGAATTAAACAGAATACTCTCACCCAGTCAAGAGATCAGGGCTAGATCCAACACCGTTTTTTAGCTCACTGCACCATCCCAGTTTCAGAACCTGGCTGTATGCAAATTAGTCTGTTCCTGTCCCAGTGCATGATGGGAACAGGGCAAACCAAACTACAAAAGCCAATTCTTACACTGGGAAGGAAACAAGCTACCGGGGACCGGTTTCTGGCATTTCAGCCTCTTCGGCCCGGCTTGCTTGAATCCTGATGGTGCAATGAGCAAGGGACTCACATCTGAGTATACCCTTCCACGCTTAGGGTGGACAAAAATATTTACAACAAGGGGTGGTGAGGGACAGAGTCTCTGAATTAAACAGAATACTCTCACCCAGTCAAGAGATCAGGGCTAGATCCAACACCGTTTTTTAGCTCACTGCACCATCCCAGTTTCAGAACCTGGCTGTATGCAAATTAGTCTGTTCCTGTCCCAGTGCATGATGGGAACAGGGCAAACCAAACTACAAAAGCCAATTCTTACACTGGGAAGGAAACAAGCTACCGGGGACCGGTTTCTGGCATTTCAGCCTCTTCGGCCCGGCTTGCTTGAATCCTGATGGTGCAATGAGCAAGGGACTCACATCTGAGTATACCCTTCCACGCTTAGGGTGGACAAAAATATTTACAACAAGGGGTGGTGAGGGACAGAGTCTCTGAATTAAACAGAATACTCTCACCCAGTCAAGAGATCAGGGCTAGATCCAACAGCGTTTTTTAGCTCACTGCACCATCCCAGTTTCAGAACCTGGCTGTATGCAAATTAGTCTGTTCCTGTCCCAGTGCATGATGGGAACAGGGCAAACCAAACTACAAAAGCCAATTCTTACACTGGGAAGGAAACAAGCTACCGAGGACCGGTTTCTGGCATTTCAGCCTCTTCGGCCCGGCTTGCTTGAATCCTGATGGTGCAATGAGCAAGGGACTCACATCTGAGTATACCCTTCCACGCTTAGGGTGGACAAAAATATTTACAACAAGGGGTGGTGAGGGACAGAGTCTCTGAATTAAACAGAATACTCTCACCCAGTCAAGAGATCAGGGCTAGATCCAACACCGTTTTTTAGCTCACTGCACCATCCCAGTTTCAGAACCTGGCTGTATGCAAATTAGTCTGTTCCTGTCCCAGTGCATGATGGGAACAGGGCAAACCAAACTACAAAAGCCAATTCTTACACTGGGAAGGAAACAAGCTACCGGGGACCGGTTTCTGGCATTTCAGCCTCTTCGGCCCGGCTTGCTTGAATCCTGATGGTGCAATGAGCAAGGGACTCACATCTGAGTATACCCTTCCACGCTTAGGGTGGACAAAAATATTTACAACAAGGGGTGGTGAGGGACAGAGTCTCTGAATTAAACAGAATACTCTCACCCAGTCAAGAGATCAGGGCTAGATCCAACACCGTTTTTTTAGCTCACTGCACCATCCCAGTTTCAGAACCTGGCTGTATGCAAATTAGTCTGTTCCTGTCCCAGTGCATGATGGGAACAGGGCAAACCAAACTACAAAAGCCAATTCTTACACTGGGAAGGAAACAAGCTACCGGGGACCGGTTTCTGGCATTTCAGCCTCTTCGGCCCGGCTTGCTTGAATCCTGATGGTGCAATGAGCAAGGGACCTCAATTATCTAGCCATGGATGTACTCCAAGAAACATCACTTTCATGGTAAGGAACTTTAGAGACCCACCATCTAGAGGTATGAAGAGCTTGTTGTGCTTGGATAGCTTGGATAGCTATGTGATTCAACATTTTTTCTAATTATTTGATATCTGTCCTTCAGTTTAGCTAAGCATTCACTTATATTAAGTGTACATATTTGTGTATGTTTTAAGATGTAGAACTTTATTGTGCAGATAAGTCACTTTTAAGCATTTTTAGGTCTGGCATTAGCCAAGACCTCTTTTTAAAATAAAAAATGCTTTTTATTTGTTTTCAAACCTAAGAATCATGAGAACACGCCCCCGCAATATTAAGCTTCTAAAATATATATTGTTCAATAGTATTCATTAACAATTATCGGGCAGTTTATTCACTCAACTTCAAAACGTACTATGCCTTCATACCCACACTCATGTTACTAGTGTGACACACTCCACTGCAGCCCTAGGACACCAATACAGACCCCCTTAGCGATATGGTGTGATAGGTTCAACCTCCTATAACCTCAGGAAGGTCGCCACGGCAGTCCACCAATCATCTGCCATTGGGTGGGTACAGAGATTCCTGCATTCTTTATCTCTAAGTGCTGTTTCTTCAGTTAAACTTCCCCCTTTCATCTGCAGTGGGTAGATTCAAGAACTTTATTGTAACTCTTGCTAATCGTGGTTAGTGTATAGGCCTAGCAAGCATATTTCCATCTTCAGGAGGTTAGTTTGATGGAGAGTCCGCTCCAGATCGTGCGTCACCTTATGGTAAAATTGCACAATTTGGGGGCAAGCCCATGTCATATGAAGGAAGTCAGCATCAGGTGTCTTACATCTGAGGGACATTTTATCTGCTATTCCATTAATCTTGTTTAGTTTACGTAGCATAAAATATGACATATGCAGGTAGTTGAACCTAGTGTAGCGGAATCTGGTGTTTTGGGACACTGTGCATATGTTCCAGGATCCTACCCCAATCCTTGTCTTGCATCTTGCGACCCCATCCGTTCTCCCACCTCCATCTTAGCTGTGTTAAGTCAGCTTGGGCATATATATTAAATTGTAAAATTGATACTTGTATAGCGCACTACTCACCCACAAGGGTCTCAAGGCGCTTGTACGAATACCGCCGTGGAACCCATCCTGGCTTTCCCTGTGGAGCGTCCACTCCTGGGCACCCCCAAGGTGGAGGCCTGGCATCCTTAGCGTTGTGGGGGCCGTTGTGGAGATTAAGCAAGCTATTGCCCAGAGTTGCAGAGTGGGACTCCATGATTGGAATAGGCACGAGGCGAGAATTATCAGGTCCGTGGAACATTTGAGCCCAAGACCCGCCGAGGCGGGGAATTGAACCCTGGTCCTGGGCTAGACCTCTGCATCAGGGTCTGCCGCTCTAACCATTGAGCCACACTTCTCCACTTATAGTGCCAACTTGTAAAGCCAGGAGACTAATATACGGCCATGCAGGAAGGTCAAGAGGATCTGTAAAACTCCACGTGTCAGTGGTTCATTATGGTCATTGTTCCACAGCACTTATAGTGCATGTACAACTGCTGCATATACCAGGAAGTGTGAGTTCGGTAGGCGTCCCGTGTGGTGAGCACATCAGATGGTTTCAGCTTTCCTTCCTCATAACAGACTCCTACTGTGAGCAATTCTGCCTCCGTCTATGTGGATAACATACGTGCAGTGAGGAACTCCGCCCTCGAGGAGGGGAGGCCCACCAGTGGTATTGCTGGAGTGTGTAATGGGAAACAACGGGTTTGAGGAATTTCCGCCAGGTGTGTAATCCAATTGCTAGCTGTTTAGGGGGATTGTAGGGAAAGGCATTTCCATAACAGAAGGGCCACTAGAGCCTCACGCTGTGGGGAGCCGTAGGTTCCCAGTCATTCTGTCTGGTCTGGTGCACTGCAAGCCAGCAGGCTAACCGCTTAAGCTGAGCCACCATATGGTACAATTCAAAGTCTGGGATCCCAAGACCGCCCTCTCCGGTCATACGTTGCATGACACGCATGGACACTCAATGCCTACCTCCGTCTCAAATTAAATTCCTCACCAGCGTGTCCAGGTACCGGAGCCAGGCCCGGGGATCCAAATGGGAAGATACACAAAGAGGTAACAGACTTGTGGCACCACAATCATCTTTGTGAGTTCAATGGGTGCCATGATAGGGAGCTGCAGTGTATACCAAAAAGCGACACTGCACTTTAAGGAGCGTTGCGCCCTTTCAAGGTTGCCCTACCTAATGTATTTGCCCTGGTGGTATTCTTTGACTCCCAGTTATTGGAGTACCTATGGCTCCCATTCGAGGCCCCATGTGGCTACCACTGGTGGAACTGTCTGTAAGTCTCTGAAGACCGGGAAGAAGAAGGTCTTCTTCCAGTTCGTGCATGGGCTGGTCACTTCTACCAATGTCTGCAACATCTGGATAGTCAAAGTGACCCCTGCATCTGTCTCCCTGAGAAATAATAGCCTATCATCTGCATAGAGAGAGATGTTATGCTCTCTAACATGTAAAGAAATTCCCTTCCCACGACCTTCGATCCTAGTAATACTTTCCAAAGGCTCGATGGCCAGTGCAAACAGCAGGGGCAATAATGAGCACCCCTGGTGGATTCCTGTTCTTATCTCAAAGGCATCTAATATATTGCGCCCCACCTTAACTCTGACATGTGTCTTGGCATATAAGATCATTATCCACTTGGTCCACACTGGTCCCATATTCATCCAGCGCATAACTGCGTGCCTGTAACGCCAGTAGATGGTATCAAAGGCCTTGCGGAGATCAATAAAAGGGACCACCACTTCCGCGAATCCATCTCCTGTGGTCTCATCCAGGACCTGGAAGAGACGCTTAACATTCAGAAAGGTGTTTCGCTGGGTAGGCATAGATGAGATGTTGCAGGTGGAGTTGTAATCAGAAGGCTAATATTTTGCATATTATTTTGTTCGTTAGCCAATACGTTTTGATTTTGCTAAAATTATGTGTATACTATACTTACTTAAAGGGACTTTCAGTCATCTCTCTTCATCCATTGGTCTGTTTTTGTGTCATTCGCATTTTGCTTCCGCCCACTACATCATACAGCATGGGGTAATGGGTCTACATACTTCAGCCACTGGTTGACTTCACTTTGAGTGACTTTATTTTGCTCTTTCACAAAGAGCACATCCACACAGGAGGTAGTTCCCTTCAATGCCAGTGCTTTTAGTTTTTACTCAAAAATTACTTTAGTGTTGCCTTTGTGTTTAGAGCCCAAGGTTAAAGCACGACCATTCTACCAGATGTGAGCATAGGTCACAGTACATACTTTAAAAGCTTCTGTCAATGCTGTTTTAAAATCTTTTTGAAGTTTCCTTTGTTATCTGACTGCTGGTATTTCACAGCATAATAGTTTGTCTGCCACTGTGTAATGCACTTGTTCATAACAACAAAAGTTAAGACATAGACTTTTAAAACTGATGCCGCTTTTAGGTTTCAAGCCATTATACTGAAGGTAAAGTCAAAACAAGCCATTTGTAATAAAGAGTAACCAAGCAACTACATAATTCGGGTGTTATGATCACAGACTCCACCGTAGCGAGCTATTTATTCTACAACACGCAGCCCACATACATTTAACAATCTGGACACGGACAATGAATTCCAATCTGGCTCAGGATGGAGGCGGTGAAGTTGGGGAGTTTTCTCAGTTAAATCAAGAAACACAAAGCAAATCAGATCTGATTTTGCATCACATATCTCAAGGCTAGCAGTGATAGTTGATTATAGACACATATTAGTATTAGGAGTTTGATATTTTTTTATGCCACTCTATTTGTACGATAAACAGCTATCATCGCTGGCCAGACAGCCGACATTGCGTGCTTAAGTAATGAACAAACATTGAATATCAAGATACACTTCTGCAGGGGTGGCTCTCAGCTCATGGCCGCCCTAGGCAGGGAGCATAGGTAGGGGGCCCTGAAAGAGGGGGTCTGGGCGGGGCCGAGCGCGGAGGCCAGTGAATTACGGGGGGTCAGGGTGTTTGGAAGTGGAACCGAGCCGGAGGCCGCCAAATCCCTGCCAGGGGCCGCCACGCAAATATGTATCCATCCTCAGAGGATTATTATAAGAAGGATATATATTGGCGAGGTGGCCCCTGGGGTTTGGTGGCCCTGTGCAGGTGCACAGCATGCACATGCCTAAGGCCGCCCCTGACTTCTGACGTGTGATAACGTTCCATTATACAGCTAGCTGTGTGTTTGGCGAGGCCTGTCAGCTCTCTTGTCAGCTTCTACCTTGCAATACTACCAGGTGTTGGAAACATTAACTAAAAGCTAGTTTTTCTAAAGTATCTTTAACTCTAGTTGCATGTTTGAGATTGCAGAGCAGTGAAAATCTGTCGCTTGCACAGGGAAAGCAGGAGGGTTGGGCACCAACAGCTAAAGGGGTGTGGTGGGGGGATGTTAAGAACCAAACGGGAGAGAATGCAGAAAGACAACAACAAAACAAGCACTTGTCTCCATTTTCTGCCGAGTTTCACTTCACAGTCAACATAGCAAATAGATTTCACACTGCAGCACATGGACACAATTGTGCGGTTGGTTAAACTAGGGTCGGGCGGAGGGGCAAACAGCGACAGGCGGCTCGTATAGTGCTTTATTATAATTTGTATATTTTCATAGTGCTTACAGCTTTATACAATATCATATTTTCTGTTACGTTATTTAACTCTAAAGCGTGCAGCCTCCTGACTTTTGCATAAAGAAGAGTTGCCTTTCATAGTTGCTGTGTCTCCTAACTCCGAAATGCATTTAGGAAACCAGATGAAAGGTTTCTTTATGCACCCCATCCCCATCCAAAAAACTGAGGAGACCGCGAAAAGGGGTGCTTTAAAAAGGGAAGAAAGGAGGAGCAAAGGAGGGAAGAACAATAATACAGAAGAAGAGATAGGCGGCTGACAATATTTAAATGTTAAAGTTTAGTGGAGGCACAGTGACCCCCACTCCCCTGACCTGTGCAAACATTTGTCTGCTTCTGACAGGTGGGACACAGACAGCCTTTAGGGGCCACAAGAGGCTCTACTGTGCCGGCACTCGGTGATGAACTTCAACAGAAAGAAGATAGTTTATGAACCCCTCAGAAGTGGTGATGTACGAGCAGGGAGATTAAGTGAATTGCGAGTAGCAACCGCACCGAAGACATGAGCAGGAGACCCTAACGAAACAAGCAGTGTTGTAGGAGGGGTCTGCGTAAATGGGTGGAAGGAAGGAACAATAAAGACAAGGTTTCCCAAACACGACCCAGAACCCAAGAAGCAAATAGTGTGGGAAAAGACCACATACACAGCAAAGTGTAAGGTCAGTGGTAATTGGCCGGTGCTCCATGGAATGAAAAAAAAAAGAGGGATAAAGACGGCGGATTATCCAGTAACAAACAAGCTTGCTTGAAAGACAAAGAAGGGACCAATAAAAAGGCAACGGGGCCACAGACTGAATGCTGCATGTCTCGGAGAGACAGGGCATGCGCTGCCTAGGCTCGACCTAAAAAGGAATGTTTGGGACTGGCTAGAGGTTTGACTTGCCAGGTCGACATGGCAGTTTAAAACCGCACATACAGTCTCTGCAACGGTAGGCCTGAGACATGTTTAAAGGGCTACTTAAATGGATGGCACAATCAGTGCTGCAGGGCCACTAGTAGCATTTAATTTCCATGCCATGTGTACAGGTACTGCACGTTTCTCTGGATTTATAAGCAAATGTAACATGCCAGTTGTAGATAAGCCTACTACGGGCAGGAACGAGTATGGCGTGCTTTGTTTTTACTGTGCGGCAGTTAAGGAAAACATGCATTTAAGGGTGCAACCGGCGTCTTGTTATTATCTTCGCAGCGCCACAGGAGTGGGCACAAGAGGTGTTCAGAAACCCATCAGAACAGTAGGAACCCCCGGGGGAGGGCTAAACGCTAGAGGCCGAGTGCCTCGCTACTTATTCCATTTTAACCCTATGGAGAGAGGTAATCCATGGGTGACCCAAGGGGGCCCTCCATTAACCGCGAGGTCATCCCCTTTGATTAATCGGCTATGGCGGGAATAAATGGAGGGGTAATTAGGCATGTTTAAATTGTACTGTATTTGGTAAAAGATGTGCCCCTTATATATCTCTCGCAAACACAGGTTGTGTTCTTTGGAGCTCCTCCCGCCTGGCGCTTGTTCGAGTTTAATCTACCAATAAACTTGGTGAGTTGTGAGAATATGATTACTGATAATACATGCACTGTTCGATACAGTTTATTGTTAAACGCCTGATTGTGGTTTTTATAAGGGAGTATGTAAACTTTGGCAGCAGCAATTTATATTCATAAAAACATGTCTTTTTTAGATATATATAACACTGAGAGCCATACTTTGGCGAGGGGGCATTTGTATTGAAACAATATGCTGGAGGGAAGACTCATTGTATAAGTACCTTTTTCAACACCTAAGAATGAGGGGACTCATGAATATAAGCATATCTATGAATTTGGAAGCCTATTAATGATATTTATATGGGTCATAGTGTATTGTTATATTTATTCTATGTCTCTCCACGGTATTTGTACCCCGTGATGGCGGAATTTACCTCCACATGGTTTTGATCCATTGATCCTTTTTTCCCCCACTATATTGCCTGACTGAGGTAAGAGGGAAGAATAGACTGGGACTGATAGATGTCCTGAAGAAGACCGACGTGACCTGTTCAGTGGGGGCACTATAAGACGGTCGAAACATGTTGGCTATTGCAGTCTAAGGAGGGGTGTTTTGGGAACTTGATTTTCTCTAGAAACACTTCCCATCCATCATTATTTTTAATTCTGACCGTGGAACCTATGAATAAAGATCTGACAGGTATCCATGAGCCAGTTTTAATAGCAGAATCTGTTCACTGCACCTTTATCTATCACCATACCCAGTCTCAGGGTAACACTTAGCTGGTTATTACTGTCTTATCACCTTTTTGTGTTGTCTTGTATATTGTATTTTGTGTTTCCCCCTCCCTATGCTCTGCCCCGTGCGTGGCTACGCCAGGGCGTTTTGTAAGCAGACCCGATGGTGAAGCATGTCACACACATTTGTGTGTGAATGAGGGCAGTTTTTCAAAACACACGATTTGTGTCACTGCTTGTTTGTTTATTCACCCTGGGTTTTGTCCTCCCTACCACTTCATGTGTTTATATGCTATACCAGGGGGTTCGGGGTAGTGGAGTTTTGTTTTGACCCTCTCCCCTTTCTTGTGAATGATGCTAAGCCAACTATGCCATGTTTTAGGGATATAATGCAGGAACTTTAGAACTCGTCAGCAGTGGTAAAGTGTGCAAAATCCTAAGGTCAGCAAGAAGAAAGTCAACAAAAACGTGAGGGCAAACCACGCCAAGGATGCCAGGGCTAACAAGTGCTATAAAGGTTAAAAGACTAGCATAAATTCTTTCAGTGATATGAGAGATAGTTGAGATGTGGAAAGTTATTGCATTGTATTGGACAGTGTTATTGTTCATTAGCACTTGTACAGGACACAATCATCCACACATGGTTTCCCCCTGCACATAAAAAACATGTTCACAAGGTGATCCCCCTGCTGTTTGCACTTTCCATCACACAACTGAAAGCAGCCGAAGTTCTTTCATTGGAGTGTGTGAATACACAAATTAGCAGGAAAAAAACATATTAATAGTATGAAAATGAATTGCTGTGTCTCAAGTTAACAAATCATCACCAAACACAAAAAAATTGTGAATAACCAATATTTTTTTGAACTGATATTTTAAACCCAACCTTGGCTGCTGAAATTTCTCAGTGTATGAAACGCATTTAGTGTTCACAGCCAGGATCTGGCTCAGGGGTCTGCTTTATTGTGCATTTGTAAACAACCAGCAAGAGAAAACAGACTTGCTTTGCCTTCCCCAAACCCAAGAAGTTAGGATAGTGTGTCCTTTACAGAAGTGAAGCTTCAACTGGGGCACCTCCTATATTTATATTTGTAAATGTTTTCCATTGAGGGTTTATTTCAGTAATATGAGCATCAGGGCAAGAACGGTCAAAACTTAATGGGAGAGGGGGACCGCCGGGCCCCACTACCTGGGCCGATTTTGACACCAGGGACTACATTCCCACGGCCTGGACAAAACTCAATGGGGGAGGAGGGCCGCACAGCCTCACTCCCTGAGCTGATTTACTTCGGGCCTGGCCTGTTGCTCCTGGGTGCCCTGGAGCCCACCCAGGGCACCAAGCATACTACTTTGGGGAGCGCAGGAAGGGGAGCCTCATTAGCAGGGATGCCATTTGAGATGTCACAAAACCATAGAATTTCAGCAGTTATAGTTATACCTATGTCAAGAAACTATTGCTCATGGCCTAAAGTTACTTAACGATACAAAAGGGAATGATGGACGGAGCATTTGAGCAAATCAAACACTCACCCCCAGTCAACTGATCCGGGTTTAATCCATCACCATTCTTTAGCTCACTCAGCCACCCCAGTTCAAACATGGCTATATGCAAATCAGTCTGACCCTGTGCCTCATGGGAACAGTTCAGCCCGAAATGCCAAGCCATGTCTTCTCTGGACCAGAAACAAGCATCCTGGGACCGGTTTTGGATTCATAATCCTCATCAGCAAGGCTGTCTTGAATCCAGTGGCCAAGTGAGCAAGGGACTCACGTCTGAGCATACCCTGCCAATTTAGGGCGAACAAAGCGATACAAAAGGGGATGATGGACGGAGCGTTTGAGCAAATCAAACACTCACCCCCAGTCAACTGATCTGGGTTTAATCCATCACCATTCTTTAGCTCACTCAGCCACCCCAGTTCAGACATGGCCATATGCAAATTAGTTAGACCCTGTGCCTCATGGGAACAGTCCAGCCCGAACTGCCAAGCCATGTCTTCCCTGGACCGGAAACAAGCTTCCTAGGACCGGCTTCTGGCAATTAACCCCTTCGCTGCGGCGGGAATTCCGCTGCAGCGCTAAGGGGGCGGGCGGGCCGAGCGGCGCTCGCATGCTCGTGACGGAGCCGCTCCGTCACGAGCCGCGGTTGAGCTGTGCTCATGACGGAGCGGTTCCGTCATGGCTCCGCCCACTCAATGGAACGTCCAGCGCAGGCGCGAAATTCGTGCCGCGCAGGCACGCCGAGCGGGCCATGACGGAACCGCTCCGTCATGAGCACAGCTCAAACGAGGCTCATGACGGAGCGGCTCCGTCATGAGCATAGAACGGGTTAAGCTGTGGGCTTTGGGCACTGGAGATCTGATGCATTCGATTATTTTAAATGCTGGTGCTTCGTTTAGCACCAACTACCACATGATGGCAGCTTCAGAGTGACTGTAATGTAATAAGGAGTGGACATAAGAGGAGAGATAAGGCGAATAGGAAGAAGGAAATAGAAAACGGTCTGCATTGTCCATTCCTGTTGTCCTGATTTAGTGTTTAGTTTCCTCCTCTGGGTGGTCCAAGAGTGCAATATCGAATAATTTTGATATTTCTGTGATTTCCAGTCCTGTCCTTCAACAGACATTCTCTAAAAGTCTCCTTTACAAGGAAATAACAAGCATTTGCAATGCAATAGGTCTCACATTTATGCGAGTTTAAGCTATTGGCATTGTAAATTACGATGCCTTTATTTATGTTTTAATAACGAAAACAAAAATAAAAGGTATTGAAATTTACAATGCCAATAGCTCAAACTCTCATAAATGCAAGACCTATTGCATTGCAAATGCTTGTTTACACTGCTCTACTACTCTTACTTCAGAGAAGTTGATAACTGTATTTCACATCTGGTGTTCAAGATAATTCTTCCTACAAAAGTAAGACAGAACAATAAAACAGAGCTCTCCTTTGTTAAGGATACCAATGATCCAGGATTTTGTAGGTAGAGCATCCGTAGTCCGTAGTACACATCCCATTGGCATCCGTAATATGGAAAACCCAGGCATGATGCGGGTACAGGCAACTGTTATCATTCCTTAGTGCTTTATGGCAGCACAAGAACAGAATGTTAGAAATAAGTAAGATGTTGAAAAAAGTTGGGAAAATTTAGGCCAAAATATGTGGATAATTACAAAGAGAGCTGAGAAAGGGTATATTTTGACCAAAATTAAATATACTACTCGGAGCAGGTGAATTTGGACTGCATCGACAGGCTACCTTATTTAATGTGGTCAAAAACTTAATAATACAAGCTGGTACGAGGGCGATATTGCACTCCCGAACTTGCACCTATATTATTGGGCAGCACAACTCAGGCCCATTAACCAGTGGCTACATGCACCGCAATCCGACCCGGCGTTCCAAGCAGACAGGGCTCAGTTGGGCACCAATACCATACTAGCCCCACTTTATGATCGGAGGAAGCTCAGATCGCTTGTGGGCCCCACTAGGCTCACCGTAGCCACTTGGCATGCAGCCACCGCTGCACTGGGATGGAAAGGCACGCTAACTAAACTCACTCCGCTCTGGAACACGTGTGCTCTGGGCAATCTTCGGTTCAGTAAGGGGTTCTCCCGATGGGATTCCATCGGAATTTCCACGGTGGGGGACATGTGGGAGCGAGGGGATGTCATCACCTTCGCCCGTTTGAAAGAGCTTTATGATCAGGGACCGCACGAGACATACCGATATGTGCAAATCCGCCACGCCTTACTCTCGGCCATCCCGGCTGGGTCGACTCTTCCTGAGTCCTCCCCGCTGGAGGATCGCCTCCTGACAGACTATATGGTAGAGAAGGCAACCTCCCTTACATACCGGAAGCTCCTCAATAACTCTCCAGATCCGTTGATGCTCCTCAAGGAAAGATGGGAGCAAGAGGTGGGCGAGTTTGATGAGCATGAGTGGAATGAGGCACTGGCTTCCCCTAAGGAGGCGGGTATATCGGCCAGGATGAGGCTAGTTCAGCTCAAAGTCCTCCACAGAACATACTACACTAGAACACTACTACACCGCATACACCGAACCCCAAACCCCTTTTGTTTGCGAGGCTGCGGGGAGGAGGGCACATTCTTCCATACATTCTGGGATTGCCCACGCATACACAACTACTGGCGTCAGGTCCTGCGCACTATATCTCAGGTGCTGGAGGTCTCGGTACTGCCGGAGCCACGACGGTGCCTCCTCAATGTATGGGAACCAACAGATTTGTCCCGATATGGCCGCCTTTGGGTGACACTGGGTGTGATGGTAGCAAAGCGAGACATTGCGCAGCGTTGGGGGGTGGCAGACCTCCCGGCAACATCACAATGGTGCACAAACATGGACAGAACTATGGTTACAGAACGGGCGGTATACCTAAGCCGGGCCTGTCCTGGCAAGTGGAACAAGGTCTGGTCCCCGTTGAACACCTACCGGGGCGACATCTGCGACCCGCTGCCAGAAGATGACCCAATGGACTCGGATGATGATGAAGGGTTGGAGTGAGGGTGGTTGACTGTAGGGTAGGGTCCTTCAGGAGGGATTGGGGGGGGCGATGCTTTCTTTACGCCCTGCGTTAATTCCAGGATGAAAAAGGCTTTGTCGTATTCCAGGTACAATCCCGTATCTATCTAGCGATATACGTTAGCAATGATCGCACTGTGATTTCCCGATGTTTGGTTGTTCTTTTTGTTTGTTTTAAAAATAGAAAATGAAAACCTCATTTGCCCTGTATGAAACATTTGCTTCTGCCCTTCACTGATTCTTACGGCGACCCTTACTGAACTGACTTTTTCAACGTGTGCACTGTATTTACTTAAGGCTGTCGTTCCGATGTGATACTCAAGATTAGCGGCCGGCCCTTCGGGGTTGTAGGCGTCATGCTGTGTAAAGATGTGAAGGTATAATAAAGGTTTTCAAAAAAAAAAAAAAAACTTAATAATACATTTTTCTTACAACCAATATTTCATTATCAAATGAACAGAAAGTGGCAGACATCCCATCTCCTGCACTACGAGTGAACCAATGTCATTGGCACTGTAAATATGGATTTAGGCGATCCACCACTTTCTGGAGGATTGCCTGCTCTGAAAGGCACTAAATAAGTCCCTTAGTCTCCCTCCTGAAAGGTTGTTTCAAATTCGACTCCAAGCCTGAGTTGTTGCATATTTTATTTTATTTATTTATTTATTTATGTGGTTTATAGAGCGCACAGCTACCCCCGAAGGGGTGTCCCGGCGCTAAAACCTGAGCCTCCAGGGGAGAAGAAGGAGCATAGAGCAAGGAGAAACAGTAGGGTAAATCAGAGTCCGGAGAAGAGCCAGGTTTTGAGTTTGGCTCGGAAGATGGATTCGGAGGGACAGAATCTCAGCTCGATTGGCAGAGTGTTCCACAGTTTTGCCGAAATGACACTGAACCCTCTGCCACCCATTCTAGATAATCTAAAACGGGGGGAGATCAGGAGGCGGAGGTCATTGGATCTCAAGGATCTGATGGAGCGGGATATCGAGACATAATAACTATACCTGAACGACAAGCCAATCAGAATCACTGGGAAATATTACCTGGACCCATAAATTCTGGACAAGAAATTATCTCTTTGACAGCATTGTCCATGGGCACGCACATTTAAATTAAACTGAGCATGTGTCATCGCCTAAAACAGTTTCAAAATGTGCTCCATTTTAATTTAAATTCATGCGGTCACCAGATAGAGTTCTACAATTTATTCTCTTGAACTTCCCAAAATTGCAAATCTAATCAAAGTGACTTCCTCAAAACATACCCTATCTCTGGATAACAGTGTTGGAAATCACCTAGGATACCTGTGGTGTTTAAAAGAACATAGGGTGTCTTCTGTCAAAGTTAGATACATATAAGGAAAGAAATTCCTAGGGAAGTACCAGTTATAAAGACAGCAATGAAGCATACTGGTTGCCAGAAGAGAGATGGTACTAAGCTGCTTTCATTGGAAAGGACGACCCTCACTTTCCCAGGTATCTACGACAGATTTCAGCAGCCGCCAACAAAGAAATGCTTGGCAATAGGGCATTTTCAAGAAAGAAAACCCTGTGAAATGTGTTAATGGTGCGTGCTAACAACTACTGTAACTGGGGGAAGTGGGGGGGCAAGATTAGCATTATGCTCAACAACTTGAACTATGAAACTTTCAAAACAATACACTATGAAAGTCATATTTTCCTCCCCTTTAACTTCCAGGTTTTGGCAGCACAGATGTAAAACGGATCTTTTGCTAATACTAAATGTAGAGTGGGCTTTGGATTCTGTCCATTTAGGGCCACTCACTTTCTTCAACCAGACCCTTTCAGCCAATTGCTTAACACTTGTCAATTGCATACTGACTCAGCCCAGAGGAGTATTTATCTCTCACCTGATGTTATTGGCTGGTTGGATGTGTCCTTCTTCCTCCAATCTAGTGCTAGCACTTGACTGCATGAGGGGCTATTTTACACCAGCAACCCTCTCTGTTGGCTCTTTTTTTTGTGGAGTTTTATATAGCACCAACTAGACCCAGATGTATCAGAGTGCTTTACATGATCACCAGTTATGTTACAGATGGATACATACATTTTTGTTAGGCACGGGGAGATTAAGTGATTTGCCCAGAATCACAGAATGTTGAGCGCCTCTGCTGAGACAAGAACCCGGTACCCCGTCTCCGAGGGCGACCTCCCTAGCCATTAGGCCACATTCTCTACCCTTGCTCTCTTCCTTGACCTTCCGCCAGATTGCTAACACTGCATAGTTAACATATCAAACCCAGACCTATTGGCTGTGGCAATGTTTTGTTAGAAATGTTATTGTGTTTTTCGAAGCAGACATTTTTCAAGAAGTCAATTGGAGATTTGGCCAAACCAAATTAACATGTTTAAACTGAAATTTAACTCTGATCTCCTCACTTTGTTAATAGTCTAACACCTCTGAATCCTAAATACTGACTCATTTACTGACACACCGCCAAACATTGCTGCAAACCAGTGATGCACATTTTCCGTCCTTTAAAGGATTAGAAAGAAGCCAGTGCTGCATGCAAAGTTCACAAAAGTAAATGTGCACGATCAAAAGGTTTCTGAATAAATATATGCTCTTTTTTTAATAAGGCATCGACAACAATCTGGAGTTGTTATATATAGATCTTCATATCTCCCTGCTGCCTTTTCAAAGCTCTGTAATTCACAGACATTACCATTTTTAATGTTACTCAATTCACAGACATCAGGACATCAGGCTGAGTCAATCTTGCTGGTCTGTGAAAGCACGACCCAGCAGACTTCAGCGGCAGATGTTCAACTCACTAAGCCATACTCTAAGCAATAAAAGAAAAAGATTAAAAAAAGCTTCCCTGGGAATAGATTCCGCCAATTGCTTACCATCGGCTTGTAACTCACAGTTGCTTTCTATTCGTTTGCTCTATTTGTTTTAGGCTGTCCAGCATGAGTTCGTCCCCTCCATTGCCAAAACCCTATTTACTGTATACTTCCATCCATGCTCGATCGCTGTACACGGGTCTTTATGTCTTGTCATTATCTTATCACGATTGCCGTGCATTCAAAGAAAGAGGTCCAATCTCAGGTTCTGTCTTACAGGGAGTTTGTGGTTACTTTTCTTCCTCTGACTTCAAAGTGAGAGGATTTATGTGGCAATCATGCTGACTACTTGGGGGGGGTACTTGAGGAAGGCTGTAGGATGTTTTTATTTTGACTAGCACACAATAACATTTTAATGGCTGTAAACGAGCTGTGCGGATATTCCAGAATATATCAGAATTAGAAAAGCACAAATGAAGCACTTGCTGTGGCAATTCTGAAGTGTAATGGAAACAAATATTTTAATACAATGAAATAAAATCAATGCACTAGATGATGACATTTCCACACATTGTTTATGTATTGTATACTTTTATTAGAAAAGCTGTGTATCTGTGCAAATGTATTAATCATTTAAAGTGAAGATGTGTTGTCTGTAATAGCAGTATGCCACCATGCAGACTTTACCCTAATCCACTCCACACCACTGCAGTATACTGTGCACTACTCCACACGGCCCAACTCCACACTACACCATTGTACTCCACATCACTGCTCACAACTCTGTTCTTCTCTGCACCATTGAATTCTATGCTACTGCTCTCTACATCACTCTACTCTGCACCGCTCAATGCAACAGCACTCCATGCCAATGCACTCTAACCACTCTAAGACAGTCTACTCTGTACACTGCGTGCTCTATGGCACTGCACCACTACACTCTGCATCACTTCACTCTGCGCCACTGCACTCTACCCAGCACCACTTCCCTCTACTCTGCACCACTTTACTCTATGCCATTTCACTTTACGACACTGCACTCTCTGCAACTGAATTCTACGCCACTGTTCTCTGCATCACTGCACTCTATGGCACTGCACTCTGCTCAGCACTTATCTACTCTGCGCCAGTGCACTGTATGGCACTACACTCTACGCCACTCTACTCTGCATTGCTTCACTCTATGCCCATGCACTCTAAGCCACTTCAATCTACACTGCAACACTACACTCTATACTACTGTACTCCATGCCACTCTATTCTATGGCACTGCACTCTACTCTAAACCAATCTACTCTATGCCAAAGCAGTTTACAGCACTCTATGCCTCTCTATGCCACTCCGTAATATGCCCAAGAAATCTAACCTGTGCCACTCCACTCCATGCTACTCTATTCATTCTAGCCACTGCAATCAACATCAATGCACTCCACACCACTTTACCCAAAACCAATACCCTCTACGCCACTGCACTCTATGACAATGAACCCCGCACCACTGCCCACTACGTCACTCTACAGCATTGCACTCTATGTCATGTTACTGTGCACCACTCTACGGCACTGCATTCTATGTTACTCTACTCTACACCACTGCACACAACACTCTACTCTGCAACACTGCACTCTTCGCCACTGAATTTTACGCCACTCTATTCAGCATCACTCTCCTCTGCACTACTGCGCTCTACTTGCACCACTCTACACCACTCTATGCCAATGCAATCTACGCCACTACACTCTACACAACTACACTATATGCCATCTAATCTACTGTGCACCACTACACTCTTTGGCACTGCACTCTACGCCACTTTACTGTTCGGCTCTCTACTCTACTCTACTCTGCACCAATCTACTCTATACCAATGCACTCTACTCCATTCTACTACTCACCACTGCACTCTTTGCCACTGCACTCTACACCACTCCAGTCGAGGCATCACCACTCTACTGCACTCTACGCCACTTCACTTTATGCCACTCTACTCCAAAACACTGCACTCTATGCCACTGCACTCTACGCCACTACTCTATGCCACTGCACTCTACCCTGCACCACTCCACTCTACCCTGCACCATTTCACTCTACTCTGAAACAATCTACTCCAATGATTCTTAACCTGTGGTCCGAGAACCCCTAGGGGTTTGTGACTCCTACTCAAGGGGTCCACAATAGTAGTAGTAGTGCAGGCTTTATGGTTGTACCACTGCACAAGTTAACTGTAGAGACTAATATACTTGCTGGAGAGGTCTGAGTTTTCTCTAGTGGGTGTTTTGATTCATCACAAAGAAAGAGGGTAAATGTACCTCAATCAAAGCACACGTTTAACATGCAGACCACAGATTTGTATTTCATGTAGATATCCTAGTGGATTAATGATTTTGCCATAGAGATCCTTTTATTACTTGCATAAAATACCATCCTTTTAATATGGCAGAGTAACCAGCATCACAGCTGTATGCAAATGTCACTGCATTGGTTTAGAAACTTATTTTTCCCCCCTCAAGTTGTTTTTATTCTGAGGTTGCTAAAAAGGGTGACTTTGTGGAGTAATCATTTTTTATTAAGGCAAGCAACTTCAACCACTGAGTTACATTTTAGATTCTAACTCTGTGTTACTTTAGGCCAAGCACTCTTAAAATTAAATCCTTATCAATATGGATGATATGCAACGTACACACCCTGAAGCCGTCATTTCTTATACATTGATTTACACACTTTATTGAATCATAGTCTTTGTATAATATGAGCTTGCGTGTGTGTGTGATGTAAAGCGCTTTGACACCCTATTTTAGGAGGAGTAAGGCTAAAAAAAAATCAATAAATATGACAGAGGGGCTACGAAGAGATGAGGGGCACCGTTGTTGGTTGTTAGCTGTGGGAATTCAAGGAAATGAAGGTGATTGTGAGAGCGTCAACAATGATTGCCGTACCGAGCACCATGAGAGCTAAATCCGGCCTTGGTTTGATAAGGTATATATATATATATATATTCCAACAGTAGTTTTGGCGCAAAGCTTAGTGGCCTCTTGCAGCGGCGGGCCCCGGACGGGATCGCCTGTCCCTTCACATTCCACCAAACTCGTTCACGATTCTCAAGAACGATGTCCAGGCCACAAATAGTTTTCAGAAACTGGATTTATTCATAGCCCTACTCGACGCGTTTCGGGAATCACCTTCCCTTTCTCACGAGAGAAAGGGAAGGTGATTCCCGAAACGCGTCGAGTAGGGCTGTGAATAAATCCAGTTTCTGAAAACTATTTGTGGCCTGGACATCGTTCTTGAGAATCGTGAACGAGTTTGGTGGAATATATATATATATATATATTCCACCAAACTCGTTCACGATTCTCAAGAACGATGTCCAAATACAAACTAAGATATATAGGAAGGAGACCTCCGGAAATACTGTGCTACATGCCAGTAGCTTCCATCCCACCTGCTTGGTGAACAGTATCCCTTATGGGGAGGGTCTTAGAGTGTTGAGGAACTGCAGTGACTCACAAGACAGAGAGAATGCTTTAAATGATTTACATCAACGTTTCAAGCAAAGAGGGTACAGTAACAACTGTCTGGAGACATCTTTCAATAAAGTCAGACAAAAGACAAGAGAGGAAGTCCTTTTCAGGGATAGGAGAATGAAGAAGCAGGAAGGGAATGAGTGCAGAATAATCACGAACTATAACAAATTGCATGGTTCTGTAAGGAAAATACTAAGCAGACATTGGCATGTCATTAAAAATGACCCAATTATTGGTCCAGCTTTAAGCACCAGACCCCTGATCACTTTTAGAAAGGCGAAATCCTTTAAACAGCTGCTAGTTAAGACCATACTGACTAAGACAAAAAAGAAGACAAATAGGAGCAATTGGTTGGCCAGAAAAGATGACCTAATGCAACACTCATTGTGTGAGCGCCATCTTGTAACGGTGTGTTTCGCTAATTTTTCAGTAACACTAACAAATGACCTAATGCAACACTCATTCTGTGAGCGCCATCTTGTAACGGTGTGTTTTGCCAATTTTTCTGTAACACCACACCTCCGGCATTTCTACTTGTCAATCCCATATGGATATTTTACAAACATGTTATTGAGCCCTGTATGGAAAAGGCAGCCCATACATGGCGCTCACACAATGAGTGTTGCATTAGGTCATTTGTCCTTTGTTAGTGTTTAAGTTAATTTTTTAATGTGATCACATGATTAATGTATAAAATGTGGCCGCGTCCTACATACCCCTGTACCACAGAGGAAGGCGTATGCCGAAACGCGTCTGGTGCGTTTGAAAGTCGAAATAAAATCTATGACTTTCCCCTCGCGAGTGCTGTGTCTCTTTGAATAAAGAAAGGGGACTAGGAGCGTTATATTTTGCGGTAGCACTTCCCACAAGTACAGCACCCGTGCATGAGTGCGTGAACTAAGTGCAACAGGAGCAACGAGATATTCGTGAGCGCACCGACGTTTGAGCACCAGGAAGCCATGGAGAAGGCGAAGGCAAAGCAAACGCTGACAGCAAGCGTGGAGGAATAATCAAACTAAGCTCGAACGGCAGCACGAGGGGGTAACCGGAGACACTAGTTCTTTCCCGGTGAACGCGAAGAGTGGGGCACGATAATGTACAGTGAAACAGATCGGCAGGAAGCGGCTCAAAATTCCTTTATGAAAAGAACAAACGGCAGTACCAAGAAGGTGGGTGAAACGACAACTGTAACCACTTTAGCGAAACAATTTAACAGCCTTGAAAGAATGTTTGAACGAGAAGTGAGGAAGTGGTGGGAAGCCACTTCGTTATAGAAATATGTGGAAGTGAACAGAGTTCCAAGGGGATTGCGCATATATACGATCCCAGCATACGAGAACCCAGACCCCTTATTGCTGGAGGAATGGTCGGAGTTCACGGCAGTCTCATGTCAAGGAATGTTAAAAATCTTAATCAAATTCGCATGGAGCGATCATGAAAAGACGCGCAAAGATATTGCCGAATTGGAAAAAGAAATCTCAGCAAATGAAGATAAAAGTAAACAAGAGGAATACCGACAGGCTATGGGCAAAAGACTGAAATCATATGAGGACAAAATCAGATCAAGGAAACAGGAAAAGTATGAGCGGGACGAGCGCGATTATGAAATGGGAAGAGTCCTAACATTTGCAAAGAGGTATGATGCCCCAATCCAGGCCCTGGCAAAGAAAGGGAAAACCCAGGGCAGTGAACAAGAGGACACGACGGAATCAGAAATGTCTGAAAATGAACAAATAAAAAGCAGAACGAACACTGCAGGGGCACAGCATATGCTCAAACTTCCTTTTCACTAGGAGTTCGAAATCCTCAGACAAACAAGACAAAAGGGGGGAAGAGGCAAACCCCCGGACCAACAAAGAAACGACCAATGCGGAGGGGGGGCGAGTGGCACAAAAAGCAACTTCTCGCCACCACTAACCAGAAGTCGAAGCAATAGATACAACAAGCGGCGTTGAACAATGTGGCATGTTCTGAGGACAATCTCACGATAATCAACTTGACTCCTAGAATACTAACTAAGGAAGAGGAACATGTGCTGAAGTTGGGACTATCTTTTTGCCCAGATAAGAAACTGGAATACGCATAGACTAAAATAGACTTATTTAAATTCTCATGAAAACTGAAATTGCATAAATTCTATAAATTGCGCCCCAAAAAAACGACTAGGAGCATGAACACACGAGCTCTAAATGTATTAGATATTGTACAGGTCAAGGACTTGCCAGCTCTGAAGGATTTAAACATGCTGGAAGCGGAGTGCGCTAGCCAGGAGAGAGGAAACACCCCTGAGCACACCGGTATAGAGCAAGAAGGAGGAAGCAGTCCTTTTAGACCTGCGTCAACCTTTATGCCACAAATGCCAAATGACAACATTGACGTGTTCATGGACACGGTAACGAAGGAATTGTTGAAATAGCGAAAGAAAGATGGGTACAGGATCAATAACAAGAAAAACAACTTGTCAATGGAACATTGGGAGGCAATTAGAAATATTCAACAGGATGCAAGTATAATAGTAAAACCATCTGACAAGGGTGGAAACGTTGTTCTACAAACTTACGAAGCGTACAATGATAAAGCAATGAAGCAACTAGCAGACACGAACTGCTATAAAAAAATCAGCAAGGTGATATATTTGAACAGTATCACGGAGTGCCAACAATTGCTTCGCAAGTGGTATGATAAAGGGCAATTGGAGACAGAGGAATATCTGTATTTGAGATGTATGAACCCTGTGACGCCAAGCTTTTACCACTTGCCAAAGGTACACAAGGACAGCAAGGTGCCACCGGGACGCCCACTCGTGAGTGCTCAAGGAAGTCTATTAGAACATTTATCAGTTTACATTGACTATTTCCTTACTGATTTTGTGAAAACTTTACGCAGCTATGTAAAAGATACCAAGGACTTTTTAACACACATAGAAAATGTAGTGTGGAAAGAGGGGGATTGCATGCTAGTAATGGACATAGCTAGCCTGTATACTAACATAGGCCATGTAGAAGGCTTAACAGCTATAGAAAGTTTCTTGGAAACAAGATCTGCGAAATTTTCAGAACATAATAAGATGCTGCTAGAGTTGTTATCTTTTAGCCTAAAAAACTAAATTTTCCTATGTGAGGACCAGTATTACCAGCAATTAACTGGGGTAGCCATGGGCACATGTTACTCCCCGAGTTTTGCGAATCTCTTTGTAGGATGGTGGGAGGAACGGGTGGCCTGGGCCAACAACAATGTAGAATGGACACAGAACATCGTAGCCTGGTATAGGTATATTGATGATCTCTTCCTGATTTTGAGGGGATCAATGGACTCAGCAACCAAGTATGTGGATAAACTAAATGATAATGAATACAGTTTGAAATTCACAGCGGAAATAAGTTGCACTAATGTGAATTAGTTGGACTTGGAAGTGATGGTAAGAAATGGGAAAATTAATACCAGACTGTACCGTAAAACTACGGCAGGGAACTCTATTTTACATTCGACGAGTAGTCACCCCTCGAGACTAATCCAAAGTATCCCCTATGGGGAATTACTTAGGATTGAAAGAAACTGCTTGAGTGAGGGAGATTTTGAGAGCAATGCACAAGCCAGCATAGCCAGAGTTAAGGCTAGGGGTTATGGGAACAAAACCTTGAATATGGCCTTACACAAAGTGCAAAATGTAACCAGAAAGGACTTACTAAAGGACAAAGACACAGGCAAGGGAGAAAATACCAATGCACTTAAAATGATAACAACTTATTCTAGAGGAGTAGATAGACTCCGGATGATCATGAGAAAAAACTGGAATCTATTAAAAATGGATCCAGTGATTGGAACAGATTTGCCGCCACGCCCGATGATAACGTACAGACGGGCAAGAGCCTTGAGAGACACTCTTACCAGGAGTCACATAGTAAAATCAGTAGCCAAACCTTTTGGAGAACCGCCCCCGGGTTTTTTCCCGTGTGGGAGATGCAAAGCGTGCAGGAACAGCAAAAAGACGCTGACATACAAGGTGGGGGAGAATGTAATGAAAATTAGGAAGTTCCTAACATGTACAACACTCTACACAGTTTACTGCTTAGTCTGCCCATGTGGGCTGAGGTACATCGGCAGCACTATCCACCAAACCAAAATTCGCATACTAGAACACTTACGGGCCATTAACAAAGGGGATGTGAATTACCCAGTGGCAAGACACTTTCAGAGGTATCACGAGAGCAACAATGAGATGGTATCTTATTTTGCTATAGACCAAGTTCCCATGAGCGTAAGAGGAGGAGATAGATTAATGAGATTACGCAGATTAGAATCTAGATACATAATAGATCTTTGTACTAAGACGCCGGACGGCCTTAACAGTCAAGAGGAATTAGCGGTACATTTGGGATGAAGGGCCCTTCATCCTGTATGGAGATACACTCTGTAAAGTGACCGTATATGTAACAGAGAAAGGCAACAGAAATTGGTATATAGACTGAGAACAGAGTATTATTGCTGAGTGATTATTATAATGCTAAAGTGTAAGAAATGTATTTTGGACAGAAATGTATTTAAATTTATGAATTTATTAATTAATTGATGATTTGGGAATGCACGTTGTTTGTATAATAGTTTAGGACAAATACGCACTCTAGCCCATACAGGGCGTGATAGAGCAGGAAAAGGCAGCCCATACAGGGCTCAATAACATGTTTGTAAAATATCCATATGGGATTGACAAGTAGAAATGCCGGAGGTGTGGTGTTACAGAAAAATTGGCAAAACACACCGTTACAAGATGGCGCTCACGCAATGAGTGTTGCATTAGGTCATTTGTCCTTTGTTAGTGTTTATGTTAATTTTTTAATGTGATCACATGATTAATGTATAAAATGTGGCCGCGTCCGACATACCCCTGTACCACAGAGGAAGGCGTATGCCGAAACGCGTCTGGTGCGTTTGAAAGTCGAAATAAAATCTATGACTTTCCCCCCGCGAGTGCTGTGTCTCTTTGAATAAAGAAAGGGGACTAGGAGCGTTATATTTTGCGGTAGCACTTCCCACAAGTACAGCACCCGTGCATGAGTGCGTGAACTAAGTGCAACAGGAGCAACGAGATATTCGTGAGCGCACCGACGTTTGAGCACTAGGAAGCCATGGAGAAGGCAAAGGCAAAGCAAACGCTGACAGCAAGCGTGGAGGAATAATCAAACGAAGCTCGAACGGCAGCACGAGGGGGTAACCGGAGACACTAGTTCTTTCCCGGTGAACGCGAAGAGTGGGGCACGATAATGTACAGTGAAACAGATCGTCAGGAAGCGGCTCAAAATTCCTTTATGAAAAGAACAAACGGCAGTACCAAGAAGGTGGGTGAAACGACAACAGTAACCACTTTAGCGAAACAATTTAACAGCCTTGAAAGAATGTTTGAACGAGAAGTGAGGAAGTGGTGGGAAGCCACTTCGTTACAGAAATATGTGGAAGTGAACAGAGTTCCAAGGGGATTGCGCATATATACGATCCCAGCATACGAGAACCCAGACCCCTTATTGCTGGAGGAATGGTCGGAGTTCACGGCATTCTCATGTCAAGGAATGTTAAAAATCTTAATCAAATTCGCATGGAGCGATCATGAAAAGACGCGCAAAGATATTGCCGAATTGGAAAAAGAAATCTCAGCAAATGAAGATAAAAGTAAACAAGAGGAATACCGACAGGCTATGGGCAAAAGACTGAAATCATATGAGGACAAAATCAGATCAAGGAAACAGGAAAAGTATGAGCGGGACGAGCGCAATTATGAAATGGGAAGAGTTGGGGAACATGTTTGGATGTTAGAATTGTTGTGCTTATTACAGTCTTATGATCATAGGAGAGGGATAAATGTTTTAGCGATCATACAGAATTGTGACCATTTCAAGAAAACAGTGCAATATTGATTCATCGTCTCAGACTATATTTGATGATTTCGTTCAGGTGTTTTCGCCACCACAGAACATTGGATTTAATGTCATATGATTCATGCCAGATCAGTATATGGGCTGTCATTCTACACTGCACGTTTATTTCAATTTCAGTTCATTTTTTATTGAATTGTATTAATGTCAAATTTGATTGCATTATACAACTGCGATTTTCCAAATGTTGAGAATACAAAAGAGGAAAGACTATAACTTCAGTCTTTCATTGCTGTAACAGATTATGTGAACGCTAAATGAGAGTGACTAAGATGGCGCAGCGCAGTTGCGAGTAAGGCCACTTGTTCACAGGAGCACGTAATGGTGAATTTTTGCTAAAATGTGGTTGAATAAATTTGTTTGGATATATATATATATATACACACACACACAAACACACATGCACAAAGCTACATTAAAAATTTGTAAATCTATAAATGTGGAGAAATTTTAAGCTGGAGGCTAAAAATTAAGATGATAACCTTAACTTGCCTCACAAAAAAAGCACAAGTACTTCAATCTGTAGTATGGATCATTAGTGGCCATAATTGAAGCACTAGAATGCTCTGACAAAAAGAGAGGATGTATTAATGGCAAAAATACAAAGCGATATGGTGGAGCATAGCATATAGCTTTGTCTTTTAGAAAGAAACCCAAATTCTGAAAAACTCCAACCTTCCCATATACATTGTATTTCAATTTTTGTTTGTGAATTAAAGAACCTATGAGGAAGAAGTTTATTTGAAAGGCGTCAGGTTGGGTCAGGTGCTTTTAATTACTGGAAGCCGAGACTGCCCGAACCAATAAAAGGCTTTGGGGAAAGCAAACTCAGGCTTGAGTGCGACTTATTCTATGGACACCCCACTGAGCTATTTATTTATATATATATATATATATATATATATATATATATATATATATATATATTCCAGCTCCGTTGCACCAGTATCCGGGTCACTCGCAGACGGGTGCCTCTCGTGGTGGCGCTCCACGTAAACAAATTGCAGCTCCGAGTTTCTCTCGTAATTGGCAGAAAGAACATCCGGCACTCGCGGGGGAAGTGTTCAATATGATTTTAATCAGAACCACTCAGCAGACAAACGCGTTTCGGTTTTCCTTCGTCAGTGTAGACACTGACGAAGGAAAACCGAAACGCGTTTGTCTGCTGGGTGGTTCTGATTAAAATCATATTGAACACTTCCCCCGCGAGTGCCGGATTTTCTTTCTGCCAATTACGAGAGAAACTCGGAGCTGCAATATATATATATATATATATATATATATATATATATATATATATCAAACGTTTATATATTGTCGATTTATTGATGTAGACACTAGAAGACAGATTTTTAAAAAAAAAGTGATTTTAGCTATTTTGTGTCCAGACCGTTTTAATATTATCGTGGTTGTACAAACATTTGAAACCATTGAATGTACTTACAAAGGCACAAAATTTATTATTTTGTCTGCCAATTGGGATGTTATGTTGGAGGTAGTATGAGTGTAAGTGCTGTAGTTCAAAGTTTGAAGGATCAGTAAATAGCTGATGTTTAGTATGGTGCAGGACCGAGATAAGTCATGTGATGCACATTTTTGAGTAGGAGTCCCTAACCTATATGAAACATATGGACATATTTTGTACTCTCAAAGCTCTTCTAATGAATGCATAGTAGACACTTTCATGTGTTACTGATTCTACAGGTCTACTTATGGAATTCCTGCATTACTGTGGTCTACTATGATCTACTACAGCGGCAGGGCCTTAAATATTGCAACTTAACAGGAACACTAAAAAGTTAATGCCAAGCTTAGTATTCATCACAGAAGGTTACAAAAATTACATCGAAGATATTTGCTTCGCGTAGCTTGTGCTGATAGAAAATGCTCAGGAGGCACGATGGAAGGGGGTGAATACAGTAGACAACAGAAACAGCATCCATTTTGTCCAAGATGGAGTTTTCATATAAATGAGGCACAACTAAATCATGTTAATTAAACACATTTCTATACCTCATATTAAACACGTTTCCATTATAACCATATCAACACAGCATTTGCATACTTGATGGAACTAAAAAATTAAAATCTTCATTATTATTTGCTGTACAAAGATATGGATTTGAAAAACGAATCCACAATGTCATAATTGGTTCGTGTAACCACATTCCATTTCATTATTGATGTCTTAAGCCTCTAATGGAGCTTCATAGACAGTGGAATGTAGTGCTTTTGTGACATATTTGTTTTGTCTAAGTCTTCTTCAGCTATAGAGATTCCCTATTTGCTGCAACTGGTCGGCACAGCAATGCTCCAGTTTGATCCAATCCTGTGACCATCGAACACAATCCTTCCAATTCCTCTGTGGAGTAGGCATTGATTTCTTCAAAGCATTGCATATATACATTTCTGTGGTGTTCTAATGGAGTTGATAAACTAGATGTTAACAAAAGATTGTGTGATTTACTTGTTCCTCGGGTTTACCACATTATTTTGCCTCTTGTGAGCCTGATTAAAAAATGTCGTATCAAATTACTTGCACAAATACAGCAGTTTGCAAGAGCATATTCTTTCCTTTGGTGTGATACAGTGGCACATATGAGTAATGACGGGCAGATTTACAAGAAATTGACGCATCTGTAGAGATGCGTCACTTTCCCTGGGCCATCATGCAAAACCCTTGCGTCACCATGGATGCGCCACAAGTACAATACGGCGCACCATGGCACAAGGATTGACAGATGCGTCAGAAATTGTGACGCACATGTTGATGGAATAGTCATGCATTGCTGGAGTCGTGTCACAAGCACGATACAACTCCAGCATTACGTGTTGCAGCCTATTTCCAATACACTGCGTCACTCATTACGCCTGCTTCAAGCGGGCTTTAGGTTTTGACGCAGTGGCATCCTAAAAGTCACGCAGTGAAATCTTGTAGATTTCACTGTGTCACTTTTACGAGGCTTTCCTGCGTGTGTCACCTACCCTGCATACATTATACCTGACGCAGGTATAAAGTCACAGACCAACGTGATGCATCTCCCTAGATGCGTCACGTTGTGAATGGGCTGCAACTTTTACGCCGGTGCTGCGTCACAAAAGTGATGCAACAATGGCGCAAAAGTGAGGCAAAGGTCTTGTAAATCTGCCCCTGAGTGTCTTTACGTATGGTGTATACTCCACATAACTGCAAGTGTGGTAGTGTGGGTGCTCAGGTAGTGGCTGTATGTATTGCAGGGAACGCAGCTATTGAAAAGCAATATTCAGGTATTGTGCCATATTGGAAACACACTGAAAACTACCATGTGAAAGACAGGAGTCTGTATGTTTGCAGGGTGGCAAAGGGGAGCAACACCCCCCTATGGTACGGAGTTCAGTGGAAAGGTTTCTTCCCTATGGAGGAGAAAGATAATTGTATAAGTTAACATTTCAGCATCGTTTGCTGCTTGAGATGTTATCTTTTGTTGTTAAATTTGAATAGGCAGTTTGAGAAAATAATCTTCAGGGAAGGGTTATTAAACGTTTTTTTAAAAAAGTGTATTATTTTTATCACGTGGTTCTAGGTAGAACACGATGATCTCTCCCACTTTTTTGAAGATGGACAAGGATAAAAAAACAGAGAGACCCACTTGTCAAAATCTAAGCGTTCGGGCAAACAGGGGCATTTTAAAGAGTGAAAGGAAAAAGGTCCCTCTGATATCACACTCAGTTTTAAAAAAATATCCTTTTCCAATATGACATCACTCTCCGTTTCAAAATACTCGCCTCTCCCAAATATCACATCAAACTCTGTTTCAAAATACCAGTCTCTTCTAATGTGATTGACTACTGCTTTTCAGGAATGTGAAACCTTTATAAATTATTGTGTCATCTAGCATTTCTCCAATAGCACTTAGCATACCAGTACTTCCACCCCTTCATTCCATTCAGTAGGTTTCTTCAGCATCACTCAGAGCTCCTACGTTTCCCAGTTCCATGCTTGAGTTGCTCAGTCACTTCAGAAAATGTTCTTTGAATTCTGGGACTTGTAGTCCTTTTTTTAATCATAGGCTATACAAGACTTCAAAGCCCAGTAGGCAACCCAAAACCTTGACTGAACGAGCTACTCACTCAGGCAATAGGGTAACATGAGAGCTCTGCCTCACAGTCCATCTCTTCAGCCTCCCATCCATCGGTGACTCCTTTCGGTCATCTCCTCCAGTGGTTCAAGTTCCCATTTGATTGAAAAAAAAGTCTATCATATCCTTGGTGGGCGTCTTTCAGTCTTTAAGGCGGGCCTTTCTCTGCTAATGTCAACATCCTATTGACAAAAGAGTCTTTAACCATTTAATAAGAAGTTTGTTGAAGTTTTTTTCTCCCAGAACAACCCTCCCAATAGGATGATTACCTCACCCTCTCTCGTGTTTTTTTAAAGTATGGTTGTAGACACTATTTTGCATGATTGTTTTCCCTTTTTCATGTGCCTAGGTTTGTTGCTATGAGTGAGTGTATGTGTAGGGGTCTTGTGTGAGCTGGTGCTTGATGAGAGAGTGAATGTACAAGTGCGTTAACAAGTGAGGGTCTTGTGTGGGATAGTGTGAGTGGATGCTTTGTGAGATGTTGTGTGAGTTGTTATAGTGACTCAGTGCAAGAGTGAGGGTCAGGCTTATCTTAATGTAAGTGTGTGTATGTTGAGACAGTGAGTGAATGCAAGAATGGATAGGTGTCTTTCACATATGAGCAGAAATGTGGTTGTTTATTGTGCTAGTTATACATTGGCCATCGAAATGCAATACTGTGACAGCACATGCATCCTTTGTTAATTTGACAGATCAAGAGAATTTCTAACAAGCGCTGGAAAAGGCAATAGGTTATAACTGAAACAAGCCAGACCTATTGTCTTTGCCAATGCTTGTTGTATCTATCAGACATTTGACTCGATTGTGGAGGTTCTACTTTTCGTCTTAACTGCACGCAAGCATAGCGGCATAGCGAGCTTGTTGCATGCGATGCACTTTATTCTGATGCCTTTGCTCACCCTACGCTGCAGCTAAAATAGCAATGGTTCCCATGAGAGCTCACACATCATATCCCTCCTTTATCTCATCAATTTTGGAAACCTTGTAGTCTCCATGGAGTCGCCTAAATTAGAGAGACGGTCTTTATTAGAAACTGCCCTGCTTTCTCTACATTTAAAAAGGTTCCACTTATCACGCTTGGCGGTGAACAAAAGTTACCTACTAATGAAAGACCTACACATCACCCACTCACCCCCTTCAGTCCAACTTCCACTGCTGAAAGTCCACTCCTAGCAGCCCACGAGCCCTGGCTCATTGTTCTTCATTTCATTTGCTGTCCTCTACAGTCGTCTTGTATCTTCTTGTACCTTGTTTGCACCCAACCTATAACAAAACACGTCTAAAATGTTTCTTTTTCTGTGACTGTACAGTGTCTGCAGTCCTTTTGCGCCTCTTCCGTGCTCTTAAAAATGGAAATGCATATAAATTAAAACTACATGTACAGTGAGCCTTTCTTTAACTTAGTTAAGTGCAGTCATCTCGCGGAGTTTAAAGTGCTGTACTTGGTCAATTGTACGACTCTAACACTCAGTGGTAATGTGGCTATTCCTTGAGTTTCTGGCCAATTGAATTCTCTTTGAACCCTGTAATTTGAAGGAAAGAAGCAAGAGTCCCAAGCCCTTGCTTATTGAGAAGGCTGACCGAAAGAATTCGTCACGACCATAAATTCCGGATTAGTGGTGAAAATGTTTGTTTAATAATAGGCTGCCACAGTGTGTAAAAGGTACGCTCCAGAGCAAACCGAACAAGTTCAAGTTAAGGCATGTGGGGAATAAATTCCGTTGTGTAATTTAATGCTGGGTATGATTTTTAATTTTTATATGAGGGTATGCTCTATGTAGTCTTTTAATAAAAACCTAACGAAGCATAGAGCATAATAAAGCAATTTGTAATTCTTTTATGGGCATACTATGTATACTAACCAAGTGGATTCCAACGCAGCTCAAGAACTAGTGATCTGCCCTTACAGTCATTTGAAACTAGTTACTGTAGGGGTCTTGGAAGAGCATGTAGATACAATGCAGGCATGAGAATGATGGAGGAAATGATGGAGGAAAGGTACTAACTCCCTGGTATTAAACTGGAAATGATTCCTATTTTTAAAGGCATTCCCAAAAATTAAACCGAGTGCACTGGTGAACATTACTCCTCTGCAGAACTGTTCACATTGTTTTTCTGCAGTAGAATGGATATTGTTTGCTTGGAAAGACATCTGATTTTCATTAACGTGATTTCAAGTTTAATATATTGGGAAGAGGCGTCTTACAGAAATGATCATCATGTAATTATCATGAACAACATTCTGCTGTTGAATGTTGAGTACATAGTCGAGGGAACTTTCTAATCATGCGCTCTCTAAGAAACATTTCAAAAGTGTTGTTCGGACAATCCTTAGACGTGTACTAGGTGAGGGGGTACTTTGCAAGGTACCCAAAGAAATCCTGAGATCATGGGATGGTGTCTTGTACAGGTAATCTCCCAGAGGTGATGGGACATCCCCTGAAGGCTTCTGTATTGATAAGAGGAGCTTTAAGTGTATCTGTGACCTTGGGGCTGCTGGTCTGCTGAAAGAGTGGCAGCAGTCCCTGGCCCCTGCAAGGAACTAACCTCCAAGAAAGAGAATCTGTGCCCATGAGCTTTGGGACAGTATCCTAACTCTCAGATGCTGTGGGGAGTGTAATCGGCTCAAGTCAAAGTCTGGAGTGGGTCCACCGACCTCCGTGATCCAATCTCAAAAAACTTCAACAGCTATGCACCTCTGCTTCGATCTCCCAAGAAGACATCCTCATCAAGTGTTGAAGTGGGTGGTGCTGACTCTACAGGCCTACACCGCGGTCTCCATTCAATGCACCCATGCGCCAGCAGAGCCCACTGCAGATTGAAGGTTGCCCTTTGAGCTGTCGACAGCGCTATGACACTCCGTGTAGAAATGTGTAGATGTGTAGAACCATATGTCTTTGTTATTTCTGTGTGCAATGTAACGTTTTGTAATGTATTGAGGGACTCCTCTTTTTTACAACAAGAAGCACTAGGTTTGACAGTAATTAATGTATGTTGCTTAGCTGTTGAGTTCTGAGTCTCACCACCTACCCTACCTCACTGAAAAGCACTGGACTTCTCTCCTTGCTAACCTGCCACTGAAAGTCAAATGTGGATGGGGTGTGCTTCGTGTTCAGTTTGTAGGATCACAGTAGGTCAGCCCCGGGAAAATAGAGGTAAAAGGTCCTAAACCCCCATGGCTGAAGGGCCAGTAACCCTGGTGTTCCACAAAAGCCGAGACCGGATTTGGACACCCCTCTTACCTACCTTTCCATTACCACTAACACCAGAAATTCCTAACCTTCTATTAGTATCATGGGACTTCAGATCTCACCAACCTCCAGCAAAACTCCATGTGTATAAAGCATTAGACTTTTCTCTGTTTCTTAGATGTACATTTGCACCATCCCTCTTGTAAGCAACTGTCTATGTAGCATGGTGTCTGTACTTTCAGCTTGGCCAACTGCTGACCTTAGTTTTGGTCAGTAGAACAGAAACGGCACACAACCAGTTTATTTCACACGGAATCTGTCTCGAAACTGGGTGCTGAGAAAGACAAGCAGAAGATATTGAGTGAGCATCATGTCTCAGGACTATGAGACAGAAACAAAGAAAAGAGATAGTCAGCGGGTGTTCCCAAAAAGAGTACAACCCCAGCAGTTTAAACCATTTTTGTATATCACTATTTAAAACACCATTGCCAGACTGATCCATATTTTTTATATCAAGACTAAGCCTGCTATGCTTGGTTGGCGGCGTGTTTTCTTTTTCCTACTTTTATTATTTCCTTTTATTTTGCATATGATTGTTGAGTTTGTGTGTGTTTTCTTGCAGGTGGGTAAGTGGAAGTGGTTGTATGCAACATGGAGTTAATAGGTGAATACGTGGATAGATAACTACAATGACGAGTGACATAATGAATGTTTGAATACTTATTGAATCCCCAAAATCACCAGTGACTGGAGAGGCACTTCAATTTCTAAGTCAAATCATTTGGCATTGCCAGTGCTTGTTTGGTATTTAGGTTGCCGTGTTTGAGGCCAACAGTAGTGTTGGGCTTCTTCAATGCATAAAAATACCAGGAATGGATGCTGTGGCTGTACGATCTCAGAAGTGTGTATGATGATTATTTCAATCGTGCACCTTACATAGTGAAGAGTTTGAAAAGCTTGAGGTAGGAAATTTGCCCGCAATCTTTGTAAATCCATTTTGGTTTAAATTATCAAATTGATGCAGTTCTTATTAAGCTGGCTGCTTGCCTTTTGTCGGTTAGTAAACTAAGCTAATTTCCCTGATTGAAAGCTGGCCTGTAACTCTGGACAGGAGCCAAATTAACTCTATTTAGTTGTTTACATTTTAGGAGAATGTGCACTGCAGATAAATTCTGTCTTGTGTGAAAAAGGGTGGGATTTCGAGATCACTTTTCTAACAGTACAGTTAAATGTGACATTTTTAGGTCGAACCCTGTTAGACGGACCGGGAGGGTCGGCCGAGGATAAGGGGAGAGGTCTCCGGGGAGAGCCGTCTCCAGCGATCGTACAGACAAGTAACTTCCCCCCCACAGACGTACACCACACCAGGGTAAGGTTCAACGACACTTTATAAGCAATTCTTTAAGTACGGTAAAATGATACAAGGAGGTCTGGACTCAGGGGTCCCCTCGATTCTGGTCTCTGGATTGGGAAAAGGGTAGCGGGACAGTCTTGTTACCAATAGATGAAATAGCTCTCAATCCTCGAGCTCGGCGTTCTTAGATGGACGGGCCGCGGCGGAGCCAGCAGGTCCCGAGATGGATGAAGGAAGCGACGGTCCGCGGCGGAGCCAGCAGGTCCCGATGAAGATGGTAGTTACAAACGGTCCGCGGCCACGCCAGCAGGTCCCGACGACGATGAAGGTTACGAAGGTTGCGGCAGCGCCAGCAGGCAGGACGATAGTTTGCAAGGCAGGGCTACGGCAGCGCCAGTAGTCCGTCCAGGATGAGTTCTTCTCTGCGTCTCTCGACTCCAGGATACAACTGCCTTCCTGCTCTGGAGCTGCCTCAGTTATAGGGCTGTTGCCCTTTGATGTCCGGACCCTCGCACTTGGAGGTCGGGGGGTCCAGGATGAGGGAGTCCAGACACCCAGCAGGGGGGTGGAGCCAGCGCCCGGGGAGGCTGGGGGCGAGCGGTACCTGGCGGGGGAGAGCCATCGACACCTCTTTCTCCCATTGACCTGCCAAGTAGTCCGCTCACCTCCTGGGTGGATGGTGGTGCCGGGATGTCTGAGGCCTGGCCAGGCCCAGGGTTAGGGTCGATCGGAGGCCACGCGGCCTCGTGGTGCAGTGTCCAAGATGGCGCCTGGGTCGGGCGCGCGGGCCAGTGGTGGATCGGGCCCACGAGGTCGAGATGTTCAGAGGCAGGGGTCCCGGAGGGGACGGGAAACGTGAAGTGGTGGTGTGTAACACTTGAGGGACCGGGCTCGGGCCTGGTCGGGCAGAGGGGGAGCGGGCCCTTCCTGTGGCCTGTCCAACATGCGTCCCCCCCAGCTGAAGGCGGGGAGAGTCACCCATCCTCTTGGGGACTCTCCTCGTCGAGGCGGAAAAAGCGTGACAGGCCATCCGCGTTGGCGTGGTCTTGCCCAGGTCGGTGTTCCACAGTGAAGTCCATCCCCTGTAGGGAGATGGACCAACGTAGTAGTTTTGGGTTCTCCCCCCGCATCTGCATCAGCCACTGCAGGGGTCGATGGTCGGTCTGTACCCGAAAGTGTGTGCCAAAGAGATAGGGCCGGAGCTTTTTGAGGGCCCGGGGTGTGAGGCCGATCTGCCAGTAGCCCGCCGTCAGGTCGAAAATGCTGAGGTAGCGGGCAGCTCCCATGCGGTCGATTAGTTCATCTGCACGGGGGATGGGATGTGCGTCTGTTCTGGTGACCGCATTCAAGCCCCGGTAGTCGACGCAGAACCGGAGTTCCGGTGTGGTGCCGGGGGTGGCAGCTTTGGGGACCAGTACTACTGGGCTGGCCCAGGGGCTGTCTGAGGGCTCAATGACCCCGAGCGTGAGCATCTTGGTCACCTCTTCTTGGATGCAGGCCCGTACCCGATCTGGTACGCGGTAGGCCCGGTGGCGGATAGGGGGGCTGTCCCCCGTGTCCACGTCGTGTACACACCAGGAGGTGACACCTGGGGTGAGGGAGAACAGGCTGGCGAACTGCAGCAGAAGGTCTCGACACTCTTGGCGTTGTTCCAGGGTGAGGGCCTCCAAGAGCCGGACCCCGTCCACGGAGCCGTCTTTCTCCCGAGTCCGTAGGAGGTCAGGGAGAGGTTCGGAGTCTTCTTCGGCTCCATTGTCTGTGGCCATCAGGAGGCTGAGTTCTGACCGCACGAAATGGGGTTTCAGTCTATTAGCGTGGAGGACCCGGAGGGGGTTCCGTGAAGATTCCATGTCGATGAGATAGGTGACAGGGCCCTTGCGCTCGACCACTTTGAAGGGCCCCGTCCACTTGTCTTGCAGGGCGCATGGTTCGGTGGGGGACATCACCCATACTTGTTGGCCGGGTTCAAATTCGATGGAGGAGGCATTTTGGTCATACCACTTTTTCATGTCCTCTTGACTGGCCTCCAAGTTTGCTTTTGCCATTTCCCTGAATCGTCGAGTCTGGTTGCGGAGGGTTAGGAGGTATTTGAAGACATCTGGGGGGTTCTTTAGAGGGGGCATTTCCCAGCCTTCCTTGATTAGGCTGAGCGGCCCTCGCACCGGATGTCCATACAAGAGTTCGAACGGGCTGAAGCCGAGGGATTTCTGGGGGACTTCTCGGTAGGCGAAGAGAAGGCACGGTAGTAGCACATCCCACTGGCGACGGAGGGGCTCTTCCAACCCCCCAATCATCCCTTTGAGCGTGCGGTTGAACCGCTCAACGAGTCCATTTCCTTGAGGGTGATAGGGGGTCGTGAATCGGTAGGTGACCCCACACTGTTGCCAGAGGGACTTCATGTATTTTGAAATAAAGTTCGTGCCTCGGTCACTGACGACTTCTCGGGGGAAACCCACACGGGAGAAGATCCCCATCAGGGCCCGGCCGACTACCGGGGCTGTCACAGTTCGCAGGGGAACAGCCTCAGGGTAGCGGGTGGCGTGGTCCACCAGTACCAGGATGAACCGATGTCCTTGTGCTGTACGGGGGTCGAGGGGCCCCACAAGGTCTATCCCCACCCTCTCGAACGGGGTGGTGACCACTGGAAATGGTTGCAGGGGGGCTTTCAGTTTGCGGCCGCTCTTCCCACTGGCTTGGCACGTGGGGCAAGATCGGCAATGCTGGAGTACGTCGTTCCTCATTTTCGGCCAGAAGAAGTGGGTCACCAGGCGGCTGTAGGTTTTATCTTGGCCCAGGTGGCCAGCCAGGGGGACATCGTGGGCCAGGTTCAGCAAGAAGTCTCTAAAACAGAGGGGCACCACTAGCACTCGACTGGCCCCTAACTCCGCGATTTTTTGTTCACTGTATAGCAAATCATTGTCCCAATAGACCCAATGTGTTCCGGAAGTATCCCCTGCGCTCTGAGCGAGGGCTTGTTGGCGGAGTCCCTCGAGGGAGGGACAGGTCTTCTGTTCTTGGCGAAACTGTTCTTGGGTGGGTCCCCCCTCTTGATGCCACTGATCCAGTCCGGAAAGGTCCGGAGGTTGAGCGAGTCCTTCGGGAGCTTGTTCTGGGGGGACGGCACGGTCGGTGTCTTCTACTGGAGCGACCGGTGGAGGAGGTGCCGGCCATTCAGGTTCTTCGGGTTGGGGATTGGCACGGGCGGCCATGGACCGGGTGGTGACGCACGCCCAGTCCGGGATGCCCAACATCCCCAGGTGTTCTCTTCGTTCTACGGCGGCCCACGGAGAGCTTTCAAGGTCATTCCCCAGGAGACAGTCTACGGGGGCGTCATCTCGGACCGTCACCTTCAACATGCCGGAGACTCCTCCCCACTCGAAGGGGACGCAGGCCATCCGACACAGACTCTCCGAATTATCGGCTGAACGGACAGGGCAGAGAATGTTTGGTAGGATCTGTTCTGGGGTCACCAGGTGACAGCGGACGGCTGTTACACTGGCCCCGGTGTCGCGTAGGGCTTCGGCCCGGCGTCCATTGATGCTCACCCATTGGCTGTACTTCCGGGTGTTAGCGGGTAGGGGGACCCGCGGGACCATGTCTTTCCCCCCTAAGCATGCTAGAGCCATGGCGGCTGGCTCCCATTCTTGGTGTTCTTGCTCATATTCTTCCTGCTCCTCGGAGATCTGTTCTTCCCCCAAGGCAGCAGCAGCCACCTGGCGGGGTCTCGGGCTCTGGTTCTGTGGACAATTTGGGTCGTTTGCGTAGTGGCCGACTCGCTGGCATCGGTGGCACGTGACATTGGCTCTATATCCCGGTCGTGCCGGGGTGCTGCCCCGGTTGGCCGGGGGGGTGGTGCTGGTAGTGGGGGTGGCCGGAGCGTTGTCTCTTCCTCGTCCTTGGCCCCCTCCTCCTCCTCGGGGACGGTGTTGACCGTGGTGGTTTCGGTTCTGTTCATAGGACCCATTCCGGCCCACTCTGGTGATTTCCCACCGGTCAGCCTCGGCTGCGAGCTGCCGTGGATCAGTCAATTTGCTGTCGAGGAGGTGCTGCCGGAGCTCGATGAAGCAATTGTTTGATAGATGCTCCCACACCATGAGATTGAAGAGTTGTTCGTAAGTGGTGACATTGCTCCCTTTGATCCAACCCTCAAAGGCTCGGCTGAAATAGTTCACGTAGTCCACCCAAGTTGTACCCGGGATGCGGGTGCAGTCTCGGAACCTCTGACGGTACATCTCGGGTGTGAGCCCATAGCGGGTGAGGAGGGCAGCTTTCATGTGGTCATAGGAGGTCATCTGATGGTCCGGGAGCTGTAGCAGGGCATCGCGGCCCTCATTGAGGAATCTCCCCCATAGACCGGCTCCCCAGTCGCTTCGATCGATCCGGTGGGCGGTCATAGCGATTTCGTAGGCCTTGAACCATTGCTGGATGTTGTCCTCTCGGAAGTATTCTCGAACGACATCCTTGGGGATGTGTACCTTTTTATCTGTTGCTCCTGGGGTGCGGGGTTGCTCGGGCACCCCTAATTCTTTGTTCTGCTTGCGTAAGTCTATCTCAGCTAATTTGCGCTCGTGTTCATATGCCAGCCTTTTTTCCTCGAGCTCTCTTTGTCTCTGTTTTTCCTCTCTTTCTTCTCGGAGCCGCAGATGTTCTAAGCTCAGTTTCTGTTCGGCCAACTTGAGTTCACCATCCATTTTGAGCCGGGCCATTTCTAGCTCATGTAGTCGTGTTCTTTCTCGTTCCTGGATCTCGTCTTGCGAGAGACCCGTTCTTCGCTCCTCGGGAGCCGTGGTGTCTTTTTCTACTGCTGCGACATTTTGGTCCGGGGGTCTGACGGCCCCGGTTTCTGCCCAGGACTCCAGGGCATGCTTGAAATCGTCTTTGGTGCTTAGACCGGTGGTAGCAATACCTAGTTCGATGCAGAATTGTTTTAATTCCCGATGGCTGTATTCTTCCAATTTCTCCATCTGAAACTTCTCGGTGGATCCGCTTTCTTTGGTTGTCATCGTGATTTCGTCGTGGGGTGAGCTACTCTCTGTACGATTATGCGGTGATTCGGATCGCGCCGCTGGCCACCAATGTTAGACGGACCGGGAGGGTCGGCCGAGGATAAGGGGAGAGGTCTCCGGGGAGAGCCGTCTCCAGCGATCGTACAGACAAGTAACTTCCCCCCCACAGACGTACACCACACCAGGGTAAGGTTCAACGACACTTTATAAGCAATTCTTTAAGTACGGTAAAATGATACAAGGAGGTCTGGACTCAGGGGTCCCCTCGATTCTGGTCTCTGGATTGGGAAAAGGGTAGCGGGACAGTCTTGTTACCAATAGATGAAATAGCTCTCAATCCTCGAGCTCGGCGTTCTTAGATGGACGGGCCGCGGCGGAGCCAGCAGGTCCCGAGATGGATGAAGGAAGCGACGGTCCGCGGCGGAGCCAGCAGGTCCCGATGAAGATGGTAGTTACAAACGGTCCGCGGCCACGCCAGCAGGTCCCGACGACGATGAAGGTTACGAAGGTTGCGGCAGCGCCAGCAGGCAGGACGATAGTTCGCAAGGCAGGGCTACGGCAGCGCCAGTAGTCCGTCCAGGATGAGTTCTTCTCTGCGTCTCTCGACTCCAGGATACAACTGCCTTCCTGCTCTGGAGCTGCCTCAGTTATAGGGCTGTTGCCCTTTGATGTCCGGACCCTCGCACTTGGAGGTCGGGGGGTCCAGGATGAGGGAGTCCAGACACCCAGCAGGGGGGTGGAGCCAGCGCCCGGGGAGGCTGGGGGCGAGCGGTACCTGGCGGGGGAGAGCCATCGACACCTCTTTCTCCCATTGACCTGCCAAGTAGTCCGCTCACCTCCTGGGTGGATGGTGGTGCCGGGATGTCTGAGGCCTGGCCAGGCCCAGGGTTAGGGTCGATCGGAGGCCACGCGGCCTCGTGGTGCAGTGTCCAAGATGGCGCCTGGGTCGGGCGCGCGGGCCAGTGGTGGATCGGGCCCACGAGGTCGAGATGTTCAGAGGCAGGGGTCCCGGAGGGGACGGGAAACGTGAAGTGGTGGTGTGTAACACTTGAGGGACCGGGCTCGGGCCTGGTCGGGCAGAGGGGGAGCGGGCCCTTCCTGTGGCCTGTCCAACAAACCCTATCAAAGAGCAGAGCTGTCTGGTTTGTTAAAGACATCTTGGGCACATTCAGAAAGCTTACCTGGCAATGCATTCCACCCATTGCTTACCATTGGCTGTGTGGTTTTTAACGCACATTTGCTTGGTTTCTGCTTACTGGCTTTATTTCTCTCAGGCTGTCCAGCTTGAGTTCATCCCTTTGTGGAGCATACCCTATTAACTGTACCCTTCCACCAGTGTTCAAGTTCTGTAAACAGACCTTTACATTTTGTTCTTATCTAATCACACTTGCTGTGCATTCAGAGACAGACTTTGAATGTCTGTTTTCATAGGGAGCGTGGTGTTTGTTGTTATTTTTCTGACTTCAAAGTGAGATGATTTATGTGACAATCATGCTGACTACTGGGGTAGTGCTGGAAGAAGGCTGTAGGATTTTAGTTTTTTCTAGCACAAAAAACATTGAAATGTCTGCAAATGAACTGCGATCTACTCTGCCGAACTCTATGCCACTCCACTCTACACCACTGTACTGTATGCTAGTGGACTCTATGCTGCATCTATGCCACTCCACTCTTCTCCGCTCTACGCTACTCCATCTATGCCACTCCATGCTACTTTATTCCAATCTATGCCATTCCACTCTGAGGCACTCTAAGCCCTTCCACCCTAGTACACTCTACTCCCTCCACAGGTCACTCCACAGCACTGTATGCCCCTCCACTCTGTGCCACAATACTCTAAACCATGTCACTCCACAACACTCCACAACACACCACTTATCTTTACCCCACTGATTTTGAGCCATGCTGAACAGCAGCAACGCTTTTGTACAACATGGCTAAAACACACTGGCAAAGCCAATAGTTCTTGCCTAGGGGAGACATATAGACTTTACCAATGCTTATCTCTTGTGGACAACATTATATTACTGTAAGTTCCCGATTTACTGATGGATGGTAAATACAACAACAAAAAGCAGAGGTAATATCATTACTCCACATCAGGATCTCCACCTCAGAATTTCCCCCTGAAAGAATTACCACAGTCGTAGTGGAGCGCGGCGATGGTTATTCCTCTGGCGGAGAATCTTCTGGCGGCAAGTATCAGGGCAACGCCAGCAAGGGAGCCAGAAAGCGCCTTGAAGCATCAAATATGCCAGAGAGGACGTTGGTAGCTGTCACTTTAACCCAACTGCCAAAAATCCTTGTTCGTGCCTGGGTTTGGAAATTACACTGAGAGAATCAGAAAGGAATGTCTCTCTAAAGTGAAAGGGTGTGAGTGCGGAATGAATAACAGGCCTCTGAGCCAATGCGTGCAGGGCAAGAAGCAAAGGCAACAGTAATTGCTTATGCATGCATCTGAAATAGGACTAGCGTTGCGTGCTAAATAAGGAAAACAAATTGGCTGTTTCTGTACGTAATTTAAGGTGAGTGCAAGGGTTGTTTTACAGCCAATAGCCCCCGGCGTAAAAAGAATTATACAGAGTCAAAAGAATTATCTTTTTGGCTCCTGCAACAGTTTTCCAAGAAACACTGTATGCGTCCAATGCAATAATTATTAATCAGAGCCCCAGGCAAATGCATATTTATTCTTTTACAAAAATAACAATCTTAATTCACAAATCCAGCCAACACATGTTTGCTCAGTAGGGCAGTGGACTTATTTATGAATAAAACATCATATTTATAATAACACAAGTGATGTTTAAAAGCTACGCGTTTATTGTCAATCCAGGACATTTATACCAAGTATCTGAATACGAAACACAAGGGGCCTCAAAAACGCAGAATAGGTGTAAAGAAAGGCAAATAGGCCAAATCACAAACGTTTTTTCGGCTGAAAACTTCAAGTTTACAGCCCAAATGCCTACATTGTCAGCCGGCCCCAGAATCGAAATTTGCCTAGCTTACGTAACGGTAAGTTTCAATTCTATTAAGGACACGGAGGCGAGGATTATGCTATATCTTCCTTCGCTTTATTAACATAAAGAAACCACAGCAGCTCAGGAAAAGATATAATAAGAACACAAGATGCTTTAAACATAAAGCATTGACGTAATGTTCAACAAAAAATCAACAACAACTCCCAAGAGTCTCTTTGCTTATAATCATAGTCCACAGTCCTTTGTCTCTGTCCATCGTCCCTATATAACCGGACTTCCCATCATCTTCCTCCTCTTTCTTCGCGCAGATCACGCTTAAGCCTCATTGGTCCTGTTTAGCACCGTCGTTGCCTGCCAAAAAAGGAACAGCATCAGCGAGGTGGCCCAGGAAATGCGACAACAAGGCGAGGAGCATGCAGAGAATCAACACAGTACTGACAACGTAAAGGAAAACGCTTTACTTACTGCCATACGGGTGGGTAGAGACACCACCGTAGTCCGGGTGGGATAATCCTCGCCTCCGTGTCCTTAATAGAATTGAAACTTACCGTTACGTAAGCTAGGCAAATTTCGATTCTATGTCAGGACCGGAGGCTTCAGATTATGCTAGTTTAAAGCTTACTTACCACCAACTGAGCCAAATCCACCACCGGCTTAAAATAAAACCTCTTGAAGGTGGAATCCGAGGACCAGTCCGCAGCTCGCATAAGGTCCTCCAGACGAGCACCCACCGAGAATGCCTTAGAGGCCATGGCTCCCCTGGCGGAGTGTGCTCCAAAGAGAGAAGTATTGATGCCCGCTTCCTGCATGACCCAACGCACCCACCGAGCAATAGTGGGGGAAGAGACAGCTTTGTGTGGCTTCCGCAGGGCAATCAACAACTGACGCTCGCCCGGAGGGCGCAGATCCAAGGTCAGGTCCTCATAAGCTTTGAGGCATTGCACGACACACAACTTAGGAGTGTCAGTAAAGGCTGGATAAGAAATGGAACGCGACGACGTCTTAGTGCGTCGGCCCACCGTAAAGGTAACCCCATCCGGGGAAAAAATGCGTGCAGAAACATCCAGCGCGCGCACGTCCGAGACGCGCCTACAAGAGACCAGACATAACAACATGGCTAACTTCGCCGACAGCTCTTTAAGAGACAGATAGGAATTGGCCGGCCACGACAGGAACAAATTCAGAACCAAATTGACGTCCCAAAGGACGGAGTACCTGGGCTCTGGCGGCAGCGCGAGGCGAACAGCGCGCAGAAGCCGGCACACAAAAGGATGTTCCCCTACTGGATGGCCATCGATGTTATCATGGCCAGCAGAAATCGCCGATCGAATAGCATCGATCGTCCTATACGCTAGACCCTTGTCGGCCAAATGCGCTAGAAAATTCAGCACGGGAACGAGGCCTGCGACCACGGGATCCAGATCCCTTCGTAAACACCAACGCATCCACTTAAGCCAAGCGGATCTGTAACGCTTCGTCGTACTATCGGCCCATGCTTTGGAGAGCAAGTGCTCAGCTGACCCCGAAAGGCCCGGGAGCGTCCAGCGTCTCCTGAGAGCCTCCACGCCACGAGGCGGAGAGTGTTCTGCACGACGAGAGGGTGAGGTTCCTGATCCGGGCTCGTCAGGAGCAGAGGAAACAGGGGGAGTAGGATTGGAAAATCCCAGGAAAGTTCCAGAAGAACCGGAAACCATACTTGAGACCTCCACAGCGGTGTAACCAACACCAGGTCCGCACCCTGGCGGCGTATTTGAGCCGCCGTTCGCATGATCATGGAGAACGGGGGAAACGCAAACGGTTGTTCCCGACTCCAATCCTGTAAGAACGCGTCCGTGGCCTCCGCCAGAGGGTCCGGCCTCCAGCTGTAGAACCGCGGCAGCTGGTGGTCGAGACGGGACGCGAAGAGGTCCACCGAGAAGGGGCCCCAAAGGGAAAGTAGCCACCGGAAGACTCCCGGATCCAGTTTCCACTGGCTGGCATCCCTGAGATGTCGAGAGTGCCAATCCGCTACTTGATTGGACAGGCCTGGCAGATACTCTGCCGTCACCGCAATGTGACGAGACAGGCAATAATCCCAGAAGTCCTTCGCTAGATCCGCCAAAGCGCGGGACCGAGGACCTCCCAGGTGGTTCACATATCGGACCGCCGAAATATTGTCCATCCGTAGCAGGACACAAGCCTTGACCGAATCCTTGGTCCAACAGCGAACCGCGAAGGAGCCCGCAAGGAGCTCCAAACAATTGATATGCAATTGTTGTTCTGCTGACGACCAGGCGCCGCCGGTGGAAAAATCCCCGCACCGGGCGCCCCAGCCCGACCTGCTTGCGTCGGACTCTATGATCAAGTCCGGAGCCGACCCGAAGATCGCTCGCCCATTCCATGCCTCCATGTGAGACAGCCACCATGACATCTCCTCCTTCACTTCGTCCGTGAGGGGAACCCACTGGTCGTAACACATCCCACGGCGCAAATGCTGCGCCTTCAGGCGCTGAAGAGCCCTGTAGTGCAGCGGGCCTGGGAAAATCGCCTGGATGGAGGACGATAGAAGACCCACCACCTTGGCGACATGGCGCAGTGACGTACGATCCCTCGCGATCGTCTGCCGAAGCAGGTGTCGTATCTTTGCGACCTTCCGACCCGGTTGGCTCAAGACCGCCTTTACCGAGTCCACCACGAAACCTAAAAAGGTGATCTGCTGAGTGGGAACCAAGACCGACTTGGAGCCGTTGACAACGAACCCCAGTCTCTGAAGCAGGCCGACAGCCTGACGCAGCTGTCCTGCCAGCACCTCTGGGCACTGTCCCATGAGGAGGATGTCGTCTAGGTATACTATCATACGGACCCCCTGGCTTCTGAGAAACTCCACCGCCGGGTGAAGGACCTTCGTGAAGCACCACGGGGCCGAAGAAAGACCGAACGGCAGGGCGGTGAATTCGAACACCTTGCCGTCCCACAGGAATTGTAGGAAACGACGATGAGGGGGGTGGATGGGAACGACCAAGTAGGCATCCTTGAGATCCAGTCGCACCATCCAATCCCGAGGGAGGAGCACGTCCCGAAGGAGGTGGATCCCCTCCATCTTGAAGTGACGGTAGACCAACCACCCATTGAATTCCTTGAGATTGATCACAGGCCTCTTGCCCCCATCCGTCTTGTCTACCAGGAAGACGTTGCTGAGGAACCCATGTGGGTGGCGCGTTGATAGACGGATGGCTCCCTTGCGCAGCAAGTCCGAGACCTCCCCGTCTATCAATCGCGCGTCGGATTCTGAGAAAACCATCGGGCGCGGGGGCCTCACCTGAGTTGGTTGGTCGTGAAACTCTATATGGAAACCTCTCACAGTTTGCAAAACCCAAGCATCGGCAGTGAGCAATTCCCACTCCCCGTAAAAGCTTGCCAGCCGCCCCCCAATCGGAACTTGATCCAAGCAAAGTACACTCACCGGGGGCATTTCCTTGTCCGGAGTTCTTCTTGAATCCTCTGCCACCATAGCGCTGTCCCCTCGTGGGGTAGAAATTGGTGTAGTTGGCCGAGGTCTGGTACTGACCTCTTCCGGAGCCTTGTCCACGGTTGTTGGTCTGCTGACCACGGCCGATCGCGCGGCCCCTGCCGCGACCGGCCCCTCCAGAAAAACGCTGGTGGAACACCCTCTTGATGCTGGACTGGGCCTTGTCCAGTGACGTGAACGTGTTCACAAACTTTCCAAGCTCGCGGATAAAAGGCTCACCGAAGAGGCCACCCTGGGCCACGGCACCTGCCTCCGACGAGGCCAGGTCCCCCAGCTTCGGGTCCAGCTTGATAAGGAGCGACCGCCGCCGCTCCGTGGACAGAGCACAGTTGGCGTTGCCCAAGAATACGATCACCCTCTGGGCCCAGTTGGAGAGCACCTCCGGTGAAATGGCGGTGCCATTCGCTCGAGCCTCCTCCGCCATATCGAGGATCTTCGTGGCGGGCCCGACCGCATCCAACAGCTTGTCCTGGCAGGCCCGCCAGGACCGGTCGATCCCCTTCCTGGGGTCCTTCATGAATTTCGCCAGGAAGGTGGCCATCTTGGGGTCCAATTCTGGTGTCATGGCCACTTTCCCCTCCAAAGTAGGCCGAGGGCATTCCCCGCGCAGGCAACCCCTCGCCTCCTTCTCCAGGGGCTTGCGCAACCTGCCCGCGACAAACTTCGCCACCGTCTCCCCCGGGGCCCAGGCCGCGGATCGGGGGTGGACGATCTCGTCCGGGTCCAGCATGCCCGACTCATCTCGGGGCATCTCCTTCCCTGAAGGCACCGGGAGCCAAGAACGGGTCGACTCCCCGTCGTCATCCGTGTCCGGAGAGTCGTAGATCGGGGAGGCGGGCGCCGTCGACAGGCCGCCCGAAGTGCCATGTTCCACCAAGGGCGTCGGAGGCACCGCCGTCGCCTTGGCCAGGAAGGCGTCACGAAGACGCTCGAAAGCGCCCTTATCCACGCCTTGGGCCTCCGATGAAGGCCCTTCACCTCGGGGTCTCTTCGGAGCGGGCGGCAGCCCGCCGGACGTCCCCGGGAGTTCGGGGGACGGCGGCACCTGCGCCGCTGCCAGCTTCGCACACTCCTCCACGATGCGGGCCGAAAGGCGGTCCTCCATGGGCCCTACCACCTCCGTCACACAACGATAGATGGAGTTGTCCACCGCTTGGTAAAACTCATCATCCTGCAGATAGGGGCAGGCCTCCTCCTCGTACTCCCCTTCCATCTCGGAACCAAGGGGCAAATGCGGGGCACCCAAGAGGGCGGCAACCGAGAAAGTTCTCGAATGTGGGCAGGCCCAGCGGCTGCGATCACGTTTTGGGCCAGCTGACGTGGCAGGTGGGCTGCACCAACCCCCAAGCGCGCAGACCCTCCTCGCCGGGACCGGGTCTACGTACCCCTCAAGCGCGCTAGGCCACACACTGTTAAAGAGGTGCACAGATCTCGCCCGAAGGCGATTCACGCGGTCAAAACCGCTATACAGACCCCAGAGGGCGTCAAAATTGTGAAAGTACAGACCCGGATCACCAGGTGTCAGAGGGGTACGCGAGGGTCGGCCCCTGCGCAAGCAGACCCCACGGCGCGGCTCCTCGTACTGCGGAGGCGCGCCGGAGGGTCGGTGAGGCGACAGGCCGCCCCCTTGCGGTCTATGTACACACCGCACACAAGTGGGAATAAAGTCGCGTAGGAACGACAGAACGTTCCCGCAACCAGGGACTCTGAAAGGGAATAAACCATGCAAGGAGTCCCCAAAGACCGCAAGACAGTCAATCACAATAAAAGAAGACAAAATAGAAAAGCACTTATCTGGCTGCGGGAGCAGCGAAGAAAGAGGAGGAAGATGATGGGAAGTCCGGTTATATAGGGACGATGGACAGAGACAAAGGACTGTGGACTATGATTATAAGCAAAGAGACTCTTGGGAGTTGTTGTTGATTTTTTGTTGAACATTACGTCAATGCTTTATGTTTAAAGCATCTTGTGTTCTTATTATATCTTTTCCTGAGCTGCTGTGGTTTCTTTATGTTAATAAAGCGAAGGAAGATATAGCATAATCTGAAGCCTCCGGTCCTGACATAGAATTACAAAGGAACCCTTCCAGGCATAAATGGATTTACTACTATGAATTTCTCCATCACAAGTGCGCAAAAATCAGTTGTGGCACTGCTAAATCCCGCGCATGGGGTGGGAAGTGGGAGGGACGTGGCCTGGCAATATGGCAAAGCAACCATCAATCTTGTGAGCTAACTCCCTGGCCACCAGTAAGAATTCACTCCTCCATGGCCCGCTGTGGCATTCATATGTGCCTGCTGTTGACCAGCGAGGGCCATTTTGTGTCTACAGATGGCGTACACTGACTCGAGGAAGTCAGTGGGGTAGGCTGCACACACAGCTAGGGTAGGAGACCCCTCTCTACCTAACCTGCTGGTGAGCCAGTTCCCACTGAAGGGCCAGTGCACTGGGATCCTGTCCACGAGAGAAGGTTCAGCACACAGCCTTGTGTGTGCTGGTGGCCGTTCCATGACGGGCTAGAAGATGCAGGCCCTATAGGGAGGACCGAGGACTACCACCGCCTCAGGGAGGACAGAGCCCAAACCAATGAGTGCATGCCTCCTCCCCACTGGTGCAGGATCCACCTGAGGTCACAGCTAGCTGAAGGAGCCCAGGTTAGGCCAGAGGACCACAACCTCTGAGGGGCATTGAGTACATCTAGGGAGGCGAGTGATGGACATAGAAGTTACCACACCCCACTCTCCTATGATTTCGTGCTCCTGAATGGGGCTCAGTGGCAACTCCTGTGCCTCTGTCTCTTGGATGCTTCTTTCCGGCTATCTCTCCACTGGTAGACTTTTTCTAAGGCTTCCCTCATTCACCTTTCACCCCAAGGATGGGCTGATCACCTGGGGGCAATGACTACCAACTGACTGCCACTGGGCCCAAGTCCCGGTGAGCGATGTGTAGGACATGTGGCATTTTGCCACTACTGGAGCTAACTGGGACGCACTGTATTATTTACGAAATAAGCAGAGCTTTCTGGGTCATTGGGGACTTATAATGCAATCCACTAAAGTCATTGTAGAGCCCCTCCTCCCACATTCAGATGAGTTTGCAATCAGCATACTGGTAACTGGATTTTTTTTGTAATTGAACACTGGATGAGCCAGCACTGCCGTTGAAGATCATGTGCCAGGGCACCGCCTTGGCACAGAGCGCAGGTGGATGATGAGCAGCACAGCTGTCACACCGCCCCTCCGGTGCCTCAGCCAGGACTTGTTGAAATTGGCAGTCTTAAATCAATGCAAAAGACACATTCCACATGCACCACTGTTACTGGGTGAACTGGCGACATAGACATCCGACTCTGGGGAGGGTTGCACTTCAGCTAAGGCATTACCGCAAGACGAACTGGAGGTGCTCATCAGTGCGATCACGAACGCCTGTGAAGTTGTTCTTGAACCTAAAAGGGACACTATTGCCATTAATTTGTCTCTATTGCAACCCTACTGGGACAAACCGTCAGACAGAGGTAAGGATAATGAGCTCACCATCTCTGAAGAACAACCGGGTTTGCCCGACCTGCAAGTACGGTCAACAACAATGTTGAACAAACTTGTTTTCTTGACCACAAGGCAGAGGAAGCAAGTGGGCGCTCTAGAAGGAAATAATGTGACAATTATTGACCTTCCTGAAAAAACTGAGAGCACCACAGTGGAAATGTGCCTCAAGAACTGGTTTTCGTCACATGTCGTATCTGGAAAACTGTCTCCCTGTGGAGCTGGTACACTTGATCTCATCAAGGTTACTGGCCCTGGAGTGCCTCAAACCCTATATTGGCCCAACTCCTTGATTATCAGAATCGCAAGGTCATCCAACAATTGTTGTAGACAAATACCTCCTACAAAACTAACTTTTCCTATTCCTGGACTGCACAGCTGCTGTCCTGTAGCAGGATAACAGGTTCTGTGAGGTTAAAATGGCCTACATACTGACAATCTGATGGTCATTGATGACATGAAGCCCTACTTCTTCACATACCCACACAAAGCCTAGGAATGGACAACAAATTTGGGCTGCAAAATGATGCGTCCTAACACCCTTGCTGTGGACCACAGAGGCCTAGGAAGAGACAGTGGAAAACAAAATCCTTGAAAGACGATGGCAGCATGGCTGGTCCGGGCATTTATGGCCATTACATCATCGTTGCTGGCCATAGTCATTCTCAGGGAGGCGTAAATTGGGATTAGGATTCTTCCTTTATTGCTACATCATCCACACCCTACATATCGACCCTAGAGGTTCGGCCAAGGCATGGCGTTCCAGTTGTTTTACAAGTTGAAGACTATAGTAACAGAGCAAGTTCTAGTGGGTTTGCGAGCTATGACTCCCTATGCACCTGGGACAGGATCAAAGCAGACCTACCTGAAGACTGCCTAACACTGGGGAGACACCATAAAAATTACTACAGACAGCCACAAACAAATATAAGATACAACCCCCGAACATTAGGGAAATGGTGAACATGTTTAGAAGACCCAAAATTCACTCCTATCTAAGACAACACAACAGAGACGCTGCATATCTTCAGGAAAAACACTTAACCATGACAGAAGGTGCCAGACTTCAAAAGAGGTGGATGGCCCAAATATTCTTCACAACATACTTCTCATATGCCAGGGCAACTCGATATAGATCAAACCAGGATTGGCATACAATGTACACCACACTGAAACATACTCTGAGGATAGGTTCCTCATCATCAGGGGTAACCTCAACCGAAACCCCCCTGACGATTGCCAGTATAAGTGCCCCAACATCAGCACAGCTGGACTTTTTGGACAAAATATCAGCACAGCTGGACTTTTTGGACAAACTAACTTTTAACTTTCCCCAGATGACGTCACTCTTCCATATTGTTGGTTTTTTTTTTAATTGTGTACACACCCTCACATTAGATAAGGTGACGTCCACCCATGCCTTTTTTTCATTGAAAGAGCTATATCCAACTGATACTAAAACAGACACAATTCATCAATTCCCAACTACACTCAAAGTTAGATATGATCCTCTGCTCTATACATCTGCAGGGAGCTATACAGCACATGGAACACCTGTGTAGACCAGCAAAGGATCATAAAGTGGTGCGGCTACACCTGCCCAAGGTTACACACCGCTCAAGCATTCTCACCTGGAGACTGCAAGCTAAGGCTCTACTCAATGCACCGTTCTGTGAGACAGTCATGGAGCATATTGACCAGTCCTTCCCAGACAATGTTGGTATGGCTGGTGATGGCAGGACTGAATGGTAGGCATTCAAGGTTAACTCATGATGGATGTGTATGCTGCAGTCATGTGAAGTCAAACCTACACTGCAGTGTGATGCCCTTAGGATGGAAGGGGAAATTTGGCAATAGGAAATTACAGAAACGAAGTGGGAATAGATCATACCTCACCTGATCTGCATTAAAAAAATACCTAGAACAACACAATAAAAGGTTTTTGTCTACACAACTTTAGTCCTTTCACATCCAGACAACACAGCGAGGCGGAAAATCTGGAAGTCAGCTGGCCTGTTCAGGGACAAGAATCCACATTGACCGATCATGGCACTCCTTATCCCCTCCCCCTCTCCAGCGACATAGTAAGCACCCACGCACAGGTAAATGAGACGGTGTATGCATTCTACCATGCACTGTACACAGCTCCGCAGCCTACATCATCCTAGATGGTACAGGAATATTTAGATCATATTCCTCTCACTATTGTGACATGGGAGTAGGCTGAGACACTGGATTCTCTGACGAGTTCTCTACCAATTGTTTAGCCACCTATACTAGCTTTCTAGCTCCACAATTACTAGCAACTGTTTAGAGGACAAGGATATTGTACGTCTTACACCTACGACTAATGACGCGCTGCTGGTCCCTCTCTGAAAGCAACAGCTTAATCCTTTGAAGATGGGCTTCCATCGCCCTCTTTCCATACTTAATCCTGACTGCAAGGTCCTTGGTAAGATCTTAGCAAATAGGTAACTCCCATACTAAAGGATTTAGTGCCATGACAATCTGGATTTATACCGTCAAGGAACAGTGCACAAAATATTTGGAGGCTCTTTCAGGTGATGGGTGGCTGTTGGCTGACCATGGCATTGCAGCAGTAGCATCAGCCTTCGATACATTAGAAGGGGGGACCTATTTATGTTTTACATAAAATTAGGTTAGGTCCAGTAACAATCAAATTGATCAGATTGGTATTCGTTGTTCCCATTGCTAGAGACAAGATGGGAACAGTTATTTCTGTGCAGGTACGAATAATAAGAGGCTGTCCATTCTCTCCCATACTGTTCTCCCTGGCAACCTTTGGTGGTTGTATTTAAATGGATGGGACTTAAGGAGTGAAGGTGGGTGGGATGACACACTCCATCTTCTTATACACAGATAAAGACTTTTTGTCTTTTTCTTTTTGTAATGTAGAATCTCACTTTGCCAGCACCCTGCAAGCCTTGAAAAACTTTGGAGCAGTGTCAGGGCTCAACATAAATAATGCCAAATCTTCTCCGATTCCAATGAAGGTGCTGGAAGGCGGAAATATATATAGCTTGACAATGAAATAAGAGTGAGCAACTTTAAAATATTTGGGGGTCAGAGTGTACCACTAAAACTCAGGCTTATTAGAAGGACATGTTGCCAGGTCCCTCTCAGATGATAGGGCATCTGCAGCTTTCTAGCAGAAACTACCATTACTAGTACTGGGAAGGATTGCCATTGCTAAGATGATCATATTGGCACGCTTCTTTTGTCTGTTTGCAACAATACCGGTATGCCTTCAAGGTTGTTTTTCTACAGAACTAGATTTCATTTTGAGGGATCCTATTTGGAGTGGCTGAAGACATAAACTAGCCCTAGGTAAACTTCAGCGCTCTATTGAGGAAGGCATCCTCGCTGTCTCAAACTTTGAAAGCTACTATCTAGCAGCCCGGCTGCAGTGGGTAGCACACTGGTTGACTGACCCTGTCCTGGCAAAGGCGGTAAATGTCTGTGAGGAGATTCAAATCACTTCTTACTACTGTGATCGTGACCTCGGCTTGCCAGCTGCTGGGTAACACTCTTCCAGAGGTGGGAAATTGCTGCTGGCAAAGAGGTTTGAGAAACACAAACTCAAAAGGTGCTTATACCCATTTACCTCTCTGGTGCATTCCTGAGCTCAGAAGGGTAGCTTCGCCCATCAACAGACGAACTTAGTCAGAGGCGAGTATTATCAGGTTATGTCACTTATATGAAGAAACAGCATATCACTCCTTAGGAGGATCCTGTAGTCACACTTGCATCAAAATTCACTCCAGACGAATTACCTATTCGGATTGATTTCCCCTGAATGCATAATAGTGACCCAAATGGCGGGAAGTATGCAGTTTGCATCAAATGAGTGGAGTGAGTGCACAAATTAATATAAGTCCCTCAATGAGTAGTGATATTTGTTTTGGTCAGTTTCAAAGCCACAATAGTAGAAACTCTGTCATTTTGGCTAAACACAGTTAATTCACTGCTTTTTATTTCATGTTATTTTATTCAGATGTTTTCTTTGCAGTTATCTTACTTTCATGAAGGCTATTTCTATCTCCTTACCACACGGAGAGACAATTAAGCGACACTAATTCTCTGCGTAAGTACAAAAGAGTTTGTTTTAACTTTTGGCTCTCCGCAGGGAGGCAATGACAAAGTTGTGCCCAAAAATCTGAAAAGAAGGATAATCATTTTTTTGTCCTTTGCTTGTATTAACCTGTGCAAAGTCTACTTCACGTGATTTATGCTCAGAAAGCGTAGATTTAAATATCCACTGTATAAGCAAACTTTAACTGGCCTAACTTGTTATACAGTACTGACCTACGTAGTCATACAAGCTTCATTACTTTTATAGATGCAGGTGCCATGAGAGGCCTTGATACCTACCGAACCTGAAATTCATTTATTTGGGTACACTGTTCCCACGCTTGCTCATTTCGCCACTCTTGTTTAGATATACTATTCTAAACGTACCTATTCCTTTATATCCCCCAGACGGGACACAAGCGGCATGCATAATGTCACAGTCCCTGGGTAGGCCTGAATTTAACAATTTAAACCTCTTTGCATATAGGGCCAGAGCACAGCAGTTCATCTCATTGCAGCTACTGTGATGCAGTTTGTTGAGATATTTCGCTGAGTCTGCGTATGGTACATCTACAGTTGTGGGTTTCTTTCCCCCAAATACCTGGTATGTACACTTTGGTGTTCCGTTGTAACCTTATTGCAGTTGAGTTGACTATATACGTAATTTCAGATTCTGATACATGGTTCTTTTATTTGTAGGTGCCACCCATTCTTATTCTGTCCTGAGGATGACCCCATTCAAAAATAATTGTACTAAGGGGCCGAAACATCGACAAAAAAAACTTATGTGAACTGGTTTAAAAATGTTATTGTGTCTCTTGACACTGCCTACTATGGGTGCCATTTGTAACAGCATACTGTCACAACCAGTCACATGTATATATTTTGTATATAACACAAGTGCACTTCTAATCCCTTACCCACTCTCCCTGCACTGTCACTCTGTTGTAGGAGCACCTAGTATATTTTGCGAGTTCTTTACGTCACTATTGCTGTGGAAGTCCAATTGCAATTGCTCTATCCTACCTGTACGCATTCTATGTGATTAAGGCACTGGAAGAATAAAAGCCCTAGGGATATGTCCCGTGACATTCCAAGTTGTAGGCTTAGGAACCTAAGCCTGAGGCTGCTTTCTAGACATACTAGTGATTATTTGTGAATGCCAAAAATTCGTAAATCTGCCGACATTATATTACGGTTTCAAATTACTACTTTTTGTGAATCTACTCGATAGTGTAGAAGGTGTCATAGTGAGCAACTTCACTGTTCAAAACCCCAAAAAAGAAAAACACTCCCACAATTATATTGGTATGACAAGATAAAATCTCACCATGTTTTAACGCTTTCACCAACACAGCAGTGAACTAACTAATGTGAGATATTTATCACAAGGGTGTAGAGCAGGAATATCGACTGAGAAATATCGAGAGACATAAATATCGCCGCAAAAATATCGTGGGGAAGAAATATCGACAACAAAAATATTGTTGTCAAGAATATCGACTGACAGGTAAGTAATATCGATTTCAAAAATATCTACGTCCTAAATATCGTTTCCAAAAATATAGTTGACAAAAATATCGAAATATTAATAATAATGGTATGTATTTTCGTATTTTTAATGAGAATTGTTTGTCATTTTATTATATGTTTCAAAATTTTACTAGCTATTAATTTATTTTAAGTTACATTTAGTTTTTTTAGTTCCGTAGTGGGTGGTGGGTTTATAGGGGAATAGGGTGGGAAGTAATTTAATTATATACATTTAAATAATTATTTATAGTCTTATTTTATTTTTTAATGAATTTGGCGTTTTTAGTTCAGTAGCGTTTTGTAGGTTTACAGGGGAATAGGGTGGGAAGTAATTTATTTATATAAAAAGTTTTGAATAATTAATGTGTTAATTGATCAATTAATAATTGTTTGATAATTAGTTGTTAATTAATTTCAATTAATAATTAATTATGTTAATTGTTGAATTAATTTTAGGTGTGTGTTGTGTGTTTATATGTGTAAATGGTGTGAAGGGTGGTAAGTAATTAATTTTGTATTGATTAATTATTAAATCTTTCTAAACTAATTTCCATTAATTCATAAGTAATTTTTAATTGTAATTGTGTAATTAATTTTAGGTGTGTGTTGTGGATATTGTATTGTTAATGTGTAATTAATGATTTTTATTATCTTTGTTAATAATAATATATTTACATTTATATATTAATTATGTTAATATTTGAAATTAAATTCAATAAAGATTTTGATTTTTTTTATTGTTGTGGGATCCAGCACTTTCCCTACTTTTGCACTCACTGGAGAGGGAATAGTAATTTTTACCCCTCCGCTATCCAGCGCTTTCCCTACTGTTGCACTCATTGGAGTGGGAATAGTAATGTTTACCCCACCGTTATCTACCGCTTTCCCTACTGTTGCACTCATGGAGTGGGAATAGTAATTTTTACCCCTCCGCTATCCAGCGCTTTCCCAACAGTTGCACTAATTGGAGTGGGAATAGTATTTTTTACCCCTCCGCCATCCAGCGCTTTCCCTACTGTTGCACTACTAGAGTGGGAATAGTAATATATACCCCTCCGCTATCCAGAGCTTTCCTTACTGTTGCACTCGCTGGAGTAGGAATAGTAATTTTTACCCCTCCGCGTTCCAACGCTATCCTTACTGTTGCACTCACTGGAGTGGGAATAGTCATGTTTACCCCTCTGCTATCCAGCGCTTTTCCTACTGTTGCACTTACTGGAGTGGGAATAGTAATTTTTACCCAATTGCTATCCAACATTTTCACTAGTATTGTGTTTATTTTGTTTTTAAATGTATGATGTATTCTTTTTTAATAGTTGAAGGTGGTAATTAAATATAGAATTTTTAATTTAATGTAAATTATTTATATATGTGTATATACGTTATTTTTATATCATTTAAAACGTTCATATATAAAATAAAGATAATAGTTAATAAAATGTATTTAAGTAAATATATGTATATGTACACATTTTTGGAGTTTATATTTATTAAATTAAGTTTATTTGTTATAATTAGTAAAAATATTACATTGCATTTATTCTGTTAATATTGATATTATTTAATAATTTTATTTAAGTTATGTAATTTTTAAAAGTCTATATTTTTTACTTCTATATTTTTTACATCGATATTTTTGTGTCGATATTATTCTACTTACCTGTTTATGTACAGGGAGTCAATATTTTTGTTATCGATATTTTTACATCAATATTTTTTTCATCTATATTTTTAACATCGATATTTTAACATGGAACTGATTGACTAACAGTGCTAATTAACACTCAAAACAGGTGGCAACACTAATTCAAAGTGGCATCCTTAATTTGCCTTCCAAAGCTAGGAAAGAACAAGCGCTGCAAAAGGCATGTGTTACAATAGTGTTACTGCTAATGCACCTGATTCCGACTAGAGAACCCCCCTTCACTTAAGTGCAATACATTTTTGGCTACACAGTGCAGGACTAGAAACCCAAATCAGACTAGACAAAAAAAGTTCCAACCGGCCCACAAAATGCCATGATGCAGCCCATCCTGCTCTGAAAGCCTCCTCCATGCCTTAAGCCTACTTACGAAATGTCTGAGTCTTTTAGTTGGTAAGTGTGAGCTTCTCAAATCCGTTGTTACCTGCAGGATAATCCCGGTAAAACTAACTTCTGCTTCTGAGGACAGTATACTCAGTGCCAAGAAGACGGGTAATTGTAACTCTTGCTATTTACAGTAATTAGACAGAACACAAACTGCAGAATGAAACACTATATAAAAAAACTATAATTATGTTTACCTTCTGGATAAAATAGTCTACTCAGATCATATTTATTTAGCATTGAATGCTCTACACCAGTAATTCTTAAGCTTTTGGCTTTTGTGAACCTCCACTGAATTGTTAATGGACCACCAGGATCTGCACTAATTCATTACTGGAATATGGGGACACCCTCCCTCTCCCCACCACTGAATCCTTACATGAAGGTGGGACCCGGCCTAGGCAATTTCTATGATTTGAACTTCAAAACAACACACCAAAATACAGAACTAGGCATCCATCAAACAAATACCCAAATGATTAAATATGTTATTTAATTCAGAAACAAATATAGAAAATTAAAATTGAAATTTAATAAGTTTGAGTAGTTCTAGATTGTATTTTTCATGCTAAAAGGTGATGTGATTTGCTAACCTCTAGCATATAACTTTGTCTTGTTGGCTCTCATTTGTCTTTGATTCAGTTGAGGCTACCCATTGTCCATACTGTACTGTGTTTGCTGCACTTGTGCTGCTCCAATGAATCAACCTAAGGATACCACCTTTATTTTTAGCTTCCAATTTCTTCACATTTACAGGATGCTTACATTTTTCAATTGTACAATTTATTTATGTACACTTTCGCAACCTGACAATATTATTTTTTCTATACAGTTTCCTGGTCTCATGAGTATGTGTTACAGACCCCTGGCTGTCCGCAGACCACAGGTTAAGAACCACTGTCCACAATAAGGGTTCTTAACTTTTTGACTACACTACTGGAACCAGGGACCCTAGCCTATGCAATATGTACGTTTTTAACCTCATAATACAAAGAAACACAGGCAGGTGTACATCAAAAACCCCCAAAAATATTCAATATTTTACTCAATTCACAAACAAAAATATACAAAAAAACAAATTGTATTTTTAATAGGAAGATTGGGGCTTTTTAAAATGTTTTTTTATTTATGGCCGAAGATATTAAGCTAGAATCAAGCCTATCCCCTTTGTCTTTTTTGCTCCTCATGTATGATCATTTTTGTCTGCACCACCACTGCTTTATTTGAGCCTACTAATCGTCCATACTAGAATATGTTTGTTGTACTTGCGCTGCATCCACGAAACAAGAAAGCTAAGGATACCAACTTATTATCTATCCTCTAGTTTCTAATTCCTTTTCATTTACTGAGTGTATTACATTTTTCAATTTTCAAGTTTGCTTTTTTATGTAAATATGAGTTAATAATCTGTTATAGTATTACATTTTCAAAATAGTTAAGAACGCGTGGACCTCCAGGGGTCAACAGACCTTAGGTTAAGAACCACTGCTCTACAATGCATTCTCTTCTGAAATGTCACCGTTTTTTGTACCGATGAAATCAACAGTTAGTTGGTAAACCAGAAAGCTGATATGGTATTCCTGACTTGATTACCTGCTTATTTTCTGCTGTAAATAGAGTTGCTTTTGTGCATTATATGAGTGAAAGCGGTATTGTTTTCTTTATATGGGGACTGTATTGTTTTCCCTAAGCAGAGGGAAGCACACAATACATTAAGATCCCTCATGGTGCTCTAAAAGTGGGAGCGAGCCTATTACTTCTTTACAAAAGACCCAGAACAAGTAAACCTAGTTTGCCAGGAAAGCAAGAGAAGGGGTACTAGGTGGTGAACCATAGTTTAATCGTCAATTTTAGCTCATGAAGAATACATGTGATTTTATCATTATGTTATGAGCATTTGTCCCCTTGGTTTGGTACTGCAGTGCCTTTGTTATCTGGGCAGCCTTTTAGGACTCTGGTGCACTGGTTCTGAATCTTCTAAATGATTCTGTTTGGTTGCATACAGTTAGTAGAGATTTCGGTAATGTATAGTTTAGCTGTGCTGGTTATTGTAAAAGATAAATTAATGTGATCCTCTTAAAAGTCGTTTTAGTGTGTTATCCATACAGACAGACGTACAAAAAGACTTTGCTTTTTAGGAATATTCCAGGTATTGTTTCTAGACAGATTGACAAAATGTAAAATCAATTACAAAAGAACAGAAACAGGGAGAAAGCAATGATTTTTTGAAAAAGCGGTCTGTATTAACAAAGGACGACATGATGTATGCTGAGTAGGTGACGGCATTTCGACTTATTCAAATTAAGGTCATCATCAGGACAGCATTACACTTTTATCAGACGGTGCTGTGATTAAAGAAACAGTACTGCAGTCATGAAGAAAACATTAAATTGTTTGTATCAATCAACTTGAAAGTACGTCCCAGGGTGGGTATAGGAGTGCAACTTACAGGTAAATTTGCGCAAATGTTCATCCGTTTCGAATTTCTCTAATAAGGTGATATCAGCATCGGAGCTCTTCAATATGAAAGACGCCTTGTGGTGTGACTTCCATAGCAAGCATGTTGTCGCACTGCAAACAATACAAACAATGTATTGTTTCCTTCATGACTGCAGTACTGTTTCTTTAATCACAGCACCGTCTGATTAAAGTGTAATCCTGTTCTTTGGTTCTTAACATGTTATGTATTAATTACGGCTTCACGGCCTATGTTTTGTGTCCATTCAAAGCAAAAAAGAAAGTTTGCGCCTTTCATGCTGTTTTTCAAACCTGTCATGTGTCTCAATTGCACCGTTCACCTTTTTCATGAGCACAGTGTGTGCACTAATTTTTGGATTACACTGTTAAACTATGTATAAGTGCTGTTATAACAAATACAACTGTTAATACAGACTGCTTTTTCAAAAAATAATTGCTTTCTCCCCCGTTTCTGTTCTTTTGTAACTAATTTGACAGTTTGTCAATCTGTCTAGAAACAATACCTCTTGAGACGTTGTTTGATGTCTAAGGAAAGCATGCTACACTTTTAGTCCAGTTTCTTTGAGGTAGATTAATTTAATAGGATTAAGGCATGATTTTTAGTGGGGGTGGGAAATGTGAATTCATGCATTGGTTGGTGGTTTTAATAGAAGAGCTACACAAAATTAGGTACTGTTAGTACGCAGGTGTGTGACTCTTAAAGCAGAAGTTGTGATATTTGAATTTAAGAGTGGGGAATCTGCAGAGGTACAATAAAAGGTGTGAAGGCAACTGAGATGTTTTAAGGCATGGGCAAAGTGGGCTCTGGCCCAGGACCCCAGTCTTTCAGGGGGGCCCCTGCCAGCTCTGTTCTGCAGAGAGTATTGCCCTGATGACCTTGAATAATTCCAAATTGTATTAAATGCCATTTTCCTTTCATTTATTCGTAATGTGGGAATGTATTACCCACATTTTGAAAAGAAAAGTGTGTGACCCAGTCAAAGAGGGCAAGAAAGAGGGGAAACGGTATCATAAATTCAAAGCTGTTCAGAACAGAGGCCCCCAAAATACTTTTGGCCCAGGGCCCCCAAAATCCTAAAGATGTCCCTGGAAGGCAAAACATACATGTAGCGTAGAGTAGGCAATGCTCAAAGAGAGGAGGCATGCCTAGAACGGAAAGGAAGTAGAAATGTATTTGGTTGAAAGGTGAGTCGACAATCAGACGTTTTAAATCAGAGTTAGGTTTAATGCAGGGATTTTAGGAACACTGTGGAGGAAACAGCATTGTTTGAATGTGTTCCATTACCACTGGTCACCATGAGAACCCCAGCGTTCTCACACACCATCACCACCCGCGGGTAAATGCAATTTAAATTGTGTGCGTACTGGTGGAAAGAGGCTGTGTGGCTGCTGAGGGGTGCATCTTGAGTGCTGTGGTGGGTGAGGACAGTTGATTGAGTGCATTTTAGCCCAAGATGTCGGGGATGTGAGTGCAGCGGCCTTCTATAATAGTGCAGTGAGGCGTATTTCGAGCAGTGAGTACCTACACTTAACGCCATTTCAGCTACGGTCTGCAACACTGTACACTAGGCAGTCAGTGGGTCAACACAATGACGTATGGCTCGTGCTGCAATGCAGGCTCACTGTCAAGTTTTGGGGTGCAGTGTGAATAATGAGTGACTGCTTTGATGTGTAGTGGAGTGTAGTCACGGGCGTAAATGGGATGCTATGCGCCTTAAAGCAAGCTTTGTTAATTACGTTGTATCGTGTGTGAGTGTAGTGAATGCAGAGTGTGACAGTACACTACACTGACGTACGTACAATAAGTGCCCACTCGTGTCCTCGACCCTCCCCTATACAACGGTGCAGTTCTTATCAAATGCCACCAGTAGGCACCATTTAAATGTTCAACAAACGAGATAGGTTCTGTGAAAAACACATCAGCGGCCCCTGTTAAGCCATGAGGAATATATATTTGTATTAAAGGAGAAAATTACTGGTGTTTCTCTTTCCACTTTCTGGTTCCATTGCTCTCTTAGCATCACAACCTCAAGACCCGTTTGTGTGATTGCACATACATGCGAAAATGAAACTAGATGTTAGAACAATAAAAAAAAAGCACGTGATGTACTTTGGAGCTGTTGTGGCCGGAGAAGGGACGCCAGTTCTGCACGTGACGCGGCGCACCGAGCTCGGAGGCCATTCAAGAAGAACTGATGTAAAACATCTGCATGCTGGACGCCGGGCCTCACAAACAAGCAAAATGTGACGTAACAAACTGAAGGCTCCATCAAAATAACACATGTGGAAAAGAGCACTTAATTGGTAGATGGGGGGGGGGGGGGGGCATTGGCTGAGGGTGACACCCAGGGTCCGACTGGCCTATAGGGCATCAGGCAGTGCCATGGGGCAGGTCTGATAAGGTGTGGGCAGGTCACTCGGCCTGTTTTATGGTCTGCTGGGCTGGGTTTTACTATTGATTTCCCTGATATTACCAGAAACATTGCATGCAGCAAATGCATAGATACCTTGCAAAGAACATATATGACGTGTGGCTCACTTTTTTTTTAACTGATGCGCTAATTGGCCCGCTTTTCTTTTGGTGCCCGGACCTATTTCCTGTCACACTCCGACCCTGGTGACACCAAAGAACGCCAAAAGGTTACCTCGAAAGAAATCGGAGCCTAGTACCAACACTTCCAGGGCACACAGCATGTTGGAACACAAACGCAGGTACGCAACTTACTGGCATAGAGCATCAACCCCACTCCAGAGGTCGGCAGCATCCTGGTACAAGATCCACGGGACCAGATTGTGGCGCTGATATCCCACCCAGGCAGAGGCAATATCTATCGAAGCACTATGTAAATAATATATCACAAACACACACACACACACCACCACCCCCCGGAAATACGCGGTACGTGTACTACTATCCTTACACATGACTGGAGCACAACGGTTTCTGACACACTCTGGTGCTCACTGTGTACTGGCATATATACAGACATCCCTTGCCGTACTGCATCCTGGTACACAACTTCAGGGCACGCTGTATCCCAATAACACACAAAATATATACACATTTCAGGGTCCACTCGACCCAGGCACACTACACCAAGCCATCGCGCGCTCAGGATATGTTGTGTACTCTGGTACACACCCAGGGAACTCTAAATTCTGGCTTTTGAACACATGTATACAGGCTATATACACGCGAGCATCCACCCTGGACATTGTAAGTAGAGGACAATATATCCTGGCGAAAGCAAACCACCCACGAAAGCACGCTGTTTATTTTGATGAGAAACGGGGCACCCTGTATCCAGACCTTAAAGCACATTGTATCTTTGGAACAAACACCAGATAACTTTCTTATACCTGTTACACACCCAAAATTCACCTGGTACACACCCAAAATTCCTACCCTAGGCACACCTTATCTTGAAACATAAGTCTCAAGAGCACATGATATCTTGGGCGCACACTATAGGTTTTACATAACCCAGCACGCAGACACACGTGGGCGCATTTTAGTCTGTCACACCCACAAATATCCGGAAATACGGAATTGTGGCACACACAATGCAGGGCACACAACTACTTGCGTGCACGGTTGGCTGGCAAGCATACATAGCAGCGTAAACTGTATTGTGGTATTTCAGACACAGACATACAGGAGCATACATTACAGCGGCCGCTGCATTCGGGTGTATACTAGAGCAGGGCGAGCCAGATCACTGGCTCTGCCTCGGCTCGAGGGACTAATGGGACCCTCGAGCCCAAAGAGAGCCAACGTTCCACGTGGCTCCTGCCTGCCTCCCAAGCTCAAACCTCAAGCGCCAAGAAATAAAGATAGACCATTTACCTTTAATGTAAAACAGGGGAAAGGCATACCAATCTAATGGCCGAGTCGCTCAACGTGAAACTAGATAACCTAGAATCAATGCCGGCTTCACCGATTCACCAAACCGTGTGATCCTGGGGACATATTCTATATCGCCGTACTTATTTTCATTATCACACACAAGAGCATCTTCAAATTCGTGAGTTCGGGATGTGTGCTGTACATTAATGAAGCACTATGCATATATAATATAATAAGAATCTAGGTTGTCATATGCACATATAGGGTGTTCATGACAACTGACTTGGCCCTCAGGTCGCTTTTGGCCTTGTCGTGGGAGAGGGGGGGGGGGGGGGGGGGAGGTGGGGGGGCACTAATGTTTAAAAACTACCTCTTAAGAATTTCCTGTCAATAAATGAAGCGATGCAACCTGTTGTACTAAGGTGAAACGCTTAGTTTCGCATGTTAAGGAAATATACGTTTTGGAATTCTGAACAGATGTCATCATATTTTTTGCATGGCGTTTATTCCACGATTTACGTGTCAAACATTTTCTTGACTCGACTCCACACCAGACCCTTGGCTGAGCTCTGGTGCGGCTCTCCCTGTTAACTGGTTGCCTCTCCCACCTCCTCTACACGCATACACACCCCAGGGCACATTACCACGGTACACATACCTAGTGACACCATGGGCCTCATTTATGAGAAATGACGCATCGCTGCGTGAAAGCAGCGATGCGTCACTTCTTAGTGCGCACTCCTTGCGTCATGATTGATGCGTCATATTTATAATATGACGCATCATGTCGCAAGGAGTTATAGATACGTCAGTATTTCTGACGTATCTGTAGGCGTAAAAGTGACGCATTGCTGGAGTGTTACAAAAGTGACGCAACTCCATCAATGTGTACTTTCACATGGGCAAGTCCCATGTTGTTAGTGCCTGCGTCAGTCTTACGCCTGCCATGAAGCAGGCGTAAGATTTTGACGCATTAGTGGCCAAGAAATGGCGCAGTGAAATCCTATAGATTTCACTGCGTCACTTCCATGACCCTTTCTTGCGTCAAAACGCCCCCCTTGCATACATTATACCTGGCGCAGGTATAATGTGGCGCAGGGGTTTACAAAGTGACGCATCTACCTAGATGTGTCACTTTGTAAATATGGCGCAACAGGCGCATTTTTTACGCCACTGGTGCGTCACAAAAAGTGACGCACCGCGGCATAAAAGTGACACACAGCCTCATAAATGAGGCCCCATGTGCTGCTACACATATGAACATACACTTAGGGGCAGATTTACAAGCCCCTTGACACCACTGTTGCGTCACTTTTAATGGGAAAAGTGACGCAAAAGTGGCGCAAGGGGCTTGTAAATCTGCCCCTCACTCCCTATCCTGGAGTTCACACTGCGTAGGTTACGCTCTACGCAGAAAAACACGCTGGGCGCGGGCGCACACGCACGCACGCACACGTTGCTGCCACGAGAGTTCAGCGCAGGGCTACAGGCGGATATTAACTGCAGCTCCCCGGCACCGGATGGAAACAAAGTAAAGACGCCAGAAGAGTGAGTGCGAGTCCGGGGGAGGCAGCGGGCAAGGGCAGTCCAGCTGCGCGCCAGCAGGCAGCGTGCCTGAGGAAAGCTGCGGACACCTCCTGCCCATCTAGCGCTGCTTGCCACTTCAGGGAACTTGAGGGATGCTCTGCGTGGGGATGGAGCGGACCTCACGCAGATTTATTGGCTCGAGCAAGGGGACATTGGGCAGGCTACGGCGGCCCCTTACCTCTCGGTCTTGGGTTCCCTTCGTCTCAGCAGTCCCTCGGCTCCCCTGGCCGTCTCCCGGGCTCCATGGCGGCTCGGCTCACACAGGCAGCCGGAGGAAGGGAGGGCGGGCGGCGTCCCCTCAGCAGCGCGCTGGCATGCTGCTGCCGTCCGCCTCCTTCTGGAGCATAGTCCCGGCGCCCTTCTCTCCCTGTCCCCAGCCCGCAGCCAACGCACGGAGCAGCGGCTCACGGAGGGAGAGACGCGCACTTCAGAGGAGGAGGAAGGAGCCGGCGTCACTGGAGGAGGAGTGGGGGCAGAGGAAGGCAAGGGTGAGGGGCCGGAGGAGTGCAGGGAATTTTTGGAAGGAGGGAGGGAGCATTTTTGACGCGCACTGCCCCATGAAAATCCTCCTAGTGGAAATTCTCTATTTTTCTGCACTTTGACCTAAGTAAATTTTCTTTTGCCTTGCACTGCATCTTAAAGTTCCTTCATTCCGAGACAACATTCTATGGGACAAGACAATCCTGCCCACCAATTCCGTTTCGTGCCAACGTGCTCTTCACAGTGACTTTTGAAAGTTACATAAAGACCGTGCCCTTGGCGGACGTCCAGTGCCCAGTATACCTGTGAGGCACCTAAGTGCTGCTATGGAAAAAAAATACTTCTGCATCACATACATTAGGGGGTCCCATGAGGCAACAGAAGCGAGTAGGGTGATTTATACTCATTTTTTAAGCGTTTCCCCGAAAGAAATTGACAGCAAGTACAAGTGTGGTGGTAAATATGTTCTGGCTCACTTAATTGTTCAATCACAGACTACATTTTATAATATCCTACGGGGTTAAGCAGGTCTTTAAGTGGGGGTGGGGCTGAGCCCCCCAGTTTTTTTTGAGGGGCCTCGAAAGGGGGCTCTTGGGGGCTCTATTTTTGTGCCTCAAAGGTGAAAGGTAGGGTGAGCAGACGTCCTGGTTTTTGTTTGGTGTTACTAGTGAGGGTAATATGCCTGGATAGTGAAATACTGCCAATTTCGTTTTTCACTATTGAAAGGCTATCTTGCCCATAGGATAACATGGGGAATGCTGTGTGACATGTTTACCTACAGTTGCTGTGATTGATGAGGGAGGGACTGTATGCTGTGTGTTTTGTCCCCCTAACTTGAAGAGGAGCTGTGCTGTGTGCTTTGCCCCTCTGAAGCCTGCCTGTCTCCAAGGGCCTAAGAAGAGCTGGGAAGTCAGGGATACAAAAGTTCTCCAGCATCCACCCTTCCAGCTGCTGTGTGGGTCTCTGCGCTGTGCCTTTGTGAAGCTGCTCCCCTGTGAAATCTGTCTCAGTGTGCTCATCGGCACACAGCTGGAGCGTAAGGTCATGAGGCCTGCTCTGCCTCAAACGTGATCTGCCCCAGGATCGAGTCCCTCGCGCTCTGTGTGTGCGGATTAACGCACCGCTGAGGAACTTTGTAGCGCCTGCTTTGCCCCCGAGCGCTGTGTGCGCATTGACTCCACCACCGCCCCTCGAGCTGTGTTGTGTGCCCGAGGTCGGATTCGCCACTCTGAGAAGGAGCCTTGAAAACACCCTGCCAGTATTCACCACCACCGGCCCGGGATCGTCATTTCCAAGCCGCGCTCGGATTGGTCGCAGCAATGAGGATTTCCCCCAGCAACGCGGAGGTTCGTCAGGTGGAGTTACGTTGCGTCTGGAGAGGCACGAGGCGTCCCCTAGCAACTGGGGTTCCCTCTCGCTCGTCATCGAGGAAAGGAGCTGCCTGAACCTGGGGCCGAGGCGCGTCCCATCGGCAAAAGCGGCTTCACCAGAGATCAGGGCGGACCGCAGAGCCCCCTCCACATCCTAAAGTAACCAGTACCCGGAGTTTGCACAGGGGGGGAGATTATGATCACACACGCTACCGGCGGGCCTGCCTTCTCTTTACAGGTCGCCCTGTTGCTACTTACGTGTCAGTGGTGTAACGAAACTTGAGGGGGCCCCCCTGCAAAGTACTGGAGGGGGCCCCCCTCTGACCACACAGGAGCTTTGGGAGCCCCGCATCGTGGGGACTGCGGGGGGCTTTGTTACACCACTGGGGGGCGATTCATATTCAAGACTTCTGGACTTTCGCCCAATAGCTGCCTTCGCTTTCCAGTTTATAATTCAGCTCACATCTGGTTGGCAGCCCTCGCAGTTGCTCGTTGTCGCCCTCTCTATTTCTTGGGTCAATTTTAGCACCTCTCCTGCCATGCCCCTTTGTAGTGCTGCTTCTTGCCTACTTTGTTTGGTGGGTCTTACAAGTGTGTTTGCAGCAGTGCGCCGGGTACTTCAGTCAGATTCCTGGCACGCCCCCGGGTCACTGTTGTACCACTCACTGCTGAAACCAGTACAGCTTGTTTCATAAGGAATCTGTTCCTTGTTATATGCCCAGTATTATCTGTACAGCACATGCCCTCAGTCCTACAGCCAGTCAGCTTTCCTCCCCTTGTAACACCAAGACAGGGGATGCTGTATCTTGAAACAGAGCTGTGCAAAGGAGGTGGGCTCCAGTTCGCCATTGCTGTTCTGTTCCCATTCCCTGGTTCTCTAAAGACAGAGTGATTCTCTTTCGCACCTGATTTATGGGCCTGTTGGCACTATCCATCCTGGGCATTAGTGCAGAGATTGAGGGATGGCACGGGCTTTCAGTGGATTCATGAGTCCGAAACTTGACAGCAATTCATGTTAGAATTATTCCCATCACCTTGTTGGTTGTTGCGGCTGACTCCATAAATGCAGCGTCTACGCCCAGTTGTGGGTACCACGCTCAATTGTCATAGGAACCAAGCTATACCTCTCTGATGAGACCTAAGTACGTTCTGCTGACCCCATCTCTAGTTACACATTAGTTGCCCCAACTAATCCATTGTAGTGTAATAAGAAGGTGTTTTACAGTTGTGATATATGGGATAATGCTACTTTGGGTGATTCTGTGATTGGATTCGACTTCATGATTTTCTTAAGCACACAATGCTAGTTATCTTGATTTAGACTACGCCGCTACTCCGATCGGCCACACCCCTTTAAGAAATTTGCCACGACCCTTTTAGAGCACCCCCAGTTTTTTGTCCCCACTTAAAGCTCTGGAGTTAAGCATCTGCTGCAAGAATGTGTGTGTACTCAGTGAGTTCCAGGGCATAATAGTGGGACGATAACTTAAGTGATTGAATAATAGGGTGGTTACTCGTATAGTCAGATGCATCTGCCATTCTGACAGTGAATGTATAGCGCTTACTGTGTGTGGAATATTCACAAACATCTCTTTGAGAAGTTGGCCTGGTATATGATGTCCACTATCCTAGTGGGAACTTTGCACCAGTCCAATCGACCCTTACTGATTACACTGTCGGAAAACTCCTGAGGCGGAAGCCAGGAGCATTGTGTGTTTACTCTATTTTAAAACTGTTCGTCATTTTTAAATTGTATGTTTTTTAAACTGACTTTAGCATTTGCACTTTTGGGCTCTCACCCTCCCTGTTTCTTTTCACGACCTGCTCTCCCCGTGCAGCCGATGGAGCGCTGTCACCAGGTTTGGCAGGGGATCCGCCATCTTGGGGGTAGCCCAGGGTTGGCGCTGCAGCACTCACCACGCCGACTCCTTCACTTAGTATATAAGTCGCGCTCTGTGGCTCGTGCGCATTACTGATTACACTGTCGGAATACTCCTGAGGCGGAAGCCGGGAGCATTGTGTGTTTGCTCTATTTTAAAACTGTTCGTCATTTTTAAATTGTGTGTTTTTTAAACTGACTTTAGCATTTGCACTTTTGGGCTCTCACCCTCCCTGTTCCTTTTCACGACCTGCTCTCCCCGTGCAGCCGATGGAGCGCTGTCACCGGGTTTGGCAGGGGATCCGCCATCTTGGGGGTAGCCCAGGGTTGGCGCTGCAGCTCTCACCACGCCGACTCCTTCACTTAGTATATAAGTCGCGCTCTGTGGCTCGCGCGCATTACTGATTACACTGTCGGAATACTCCTGAGGCGGAAGCCGGGAGCATTGTGTGTTTGGTCTATTTTAAAACTGTTCGTCATTTTTAAATTGTGTGTTTTTTAAACTAACTTTAGCATTTGTACTTTTGGGCACTCACCCTCCCTGTTCCTTTTCACGACCTGCTCTCCCCGTGCAGCCGATTGAGCGCTGTCACCGGGTTTGGCAGGGGATCCGCCATCTTGGGGGTAGCCCAAGGTTGGCGCTGCAGCTCTTCCCACGCCAGCCCCTATTAGTATAAATGTGCAACCCTCCCCGGCCGCGCAGCGCGTGCGCCAAAGGCAAGCCCATCTGCGCCCGTCCGCGCCAGACCGGGCCAAGGGGCCCTTCCCTTTGCAACTCCGACGACTTATTTATCGGATTGTTTGCTGAACATTCGCTGCGCTGCCAGCCCACTTTGCCCCTCTACTGTTAGACTTCTCACACAACTAGGCATTTTTCAATCCACCACATATGCGCCTAGCACGCAACGTACCCCTGCTTCAGTTGGAACCCAACAATTAACAATTTTTTACCTCAACACTAGATCTTTAATAAAACATCAATTGGACATTTTTCTTCTACTTGCCTGTCAAAAGCCAGATATCCTCCTTCTTACGGAGACATGGCTCAACATTGAACCGTCCCCGGATATATTGGCAGCACTCCCTGATAGCTATTACATCCTACAGGTAGATCGGGACCCAGGCAAAATGGGTGGGGGAGTTGCTGCTATCATTAGTAAACATCTTGCTTTTTCCAAATTAACATCTTTGGACCTCCCCGCAGTTGACAATATGGATATCAGACTTGACTCTAGGGTGAGCCCTCTTATCTGTGTTCTACTATATAGGCCCCCTTGGAGTATGCCCTCATTTCCATTTTCCTTGTGCGACCAGCTGGCCACTCTAGTCACTAACCACACTAAGATTTTACTTATTGGGGATTTTAACTACTGGCTCAACAGCATTTCTGGCGGCCCACAGGCAAGTGAGCTTATGGATCTTCTTACAGGGCTCAATTTCTGCCACCATATTAATTCTGCGACCCACATCAAAGGGCACACGCTGGATCAGATCTGGAGTGCCAATCTTAGTATCTCGGCTCCCAATATCACTCCATGCATATGGTCTGATCATTTTCTGGTCAAATTTCATATCTCCGTTCCTAATCCCTCGGTAAATCAAGACTCCAGAGAAGGTTTTATTAGGAAGTGGGGTTCTCTTGACTTGCCAGCCTTTCTGGAGAGCCTGAAGAACTCAGTCCCGGCTTGCAATACTGATCTTAACCATTCCGTAGCCAACATTTCTGAATGGCTTACTAAAGCTAGTGATACACACGCCCCTTTGAAAGAACTGAGGACTCTGCGTCAATCTGACGCACATAAATGGTTCTCTCCAGACCTTAGGGCAAAAAAACGAATCGTTCGCCAAAAAGAACGTGAGTGGAGAAGGAATTATGACCCGCTCAGAAAGACTGATTATGTAGTCGCCTGTTCCACCTATATGAAAGCCATTTTCCTAGCAAAAACAGAATTCTTTTCCAATGCAATTGAAATGTCCAATAATAAATCTAAAGAAATTTTTTCGATCGTTGACAAACTATCGAACCCTGCCAGAACCCAGCCTAAACCTATAATCACTCAAGATTTCTGTAACACCCTCAACCAGTATTTTCTGGATAAAATCACACCTATAAAGGCCAGTATCCTACCCACCTACCCTGTGTCCCCTGACTTTACTCATACCCCCAATAAATTCTCCTTTGATCGTTTTCCTCTGTTGGACGTCCCGTCCTTGTGCGCTCCTTTGGCAAGAAGTAAGTCGGGATCTCCACAAGACTGCTGCCCCCCTCATGTCCTAAAAAATTTAATTACTGATTTTCCTCTTCCTATATTGGTTCTCCTCAACTCTTCGTTAAATCAAGGTGTAGTACCTATTTCTTTTAAGGAGGCAGTGGTAATGCCTTTGCAAAAAAAATCAGGCATGGAACCCACTACCCTATCTAACTACAGGCCAATATCTTTGTTGCCATATTTAGCTAAAGTACTTGAAGCCCACGTTACATCTCATTTGTCTAGCTTCATTGAACAGTCTGACATTTTGGACCCTGCACAAGCCGGTTTCCGTCCGGCGCATTCAACTGAGGCGGTCATCACTGCAGTCCTAGATTCCCTACGCCACAATGCAGACTTGGGCACTCCTCAGGCCCTGGTCTTGCTTGATCTGTCGGCTGTGTTTGACACGGTCGACCATGATATTCTGCTCGACCGTGTCAAACTAGCCGGCATACGCGGCCTCGCACATGACTGGATTAGATCCTTTCTTTGTGACCGCTCTCAAGCCGTCGCCCTACCGCCTTTTTTCATCCTCCAAACTTCTTACCACTTGTGGGGTGCCTCAGGGCTCCTCCCTATCACCCATCCTGTTCAACATTTATATGCTTCCCTTGCTTCACTCCCTAAAAACTTTTAAAGTCATTACATTTAATTATGCAGATGATCTGCAACTCATTTTTACTATTGATGATTCGCCAGACTCTGTCCACCAATTTCAATCCACCATGCTCTTTATACGCCAGTGGATGGACGGTAACCAATTGAAGTTGAACCCTGAGAAGACAGAGCTAGTTCTCTTTGGCAAAAGTAAGATCTTTTGGGGTCCACATTATTGGCCTTTAAATCTGGGCCTTCCCCCCACTCCTTCCAGCTCTGTCAAAAGCTTGGGGGTTCTTATTGATGAAGAACTATCAATGAGACCTCAAGTTAACTCTCTGGTATCTTCCTGTTTCTTCCAACTTCGGAAAATAAGGAAGATTAGCCGGATGCTCACTCAATCTGCTTTGACCCAGGTGGTGATGGCCTTGGTGCTGTCGTGTCTAGACTACGCCAATGCCATCTACCTGGGTCTTCCGGCTTCTCTTAGCAAACGCCTTCAAATGGCTCAAAATCAGGCAGCCAGACTTATCTACTGTCTCCCGCGTTGGCAATCTGCAAGACCATTATTGAAGTAACTTCATTTGCTCCCTATTACTCAGCGCGTACTTTTTAAGGCCGCCTGTATGACGTTTAAGTCCCTCCATTCACGCAGCACTAAATTCATTCAAGAACTTTTGCCCAAGTATACTCCTCCGCGCAATCTACGATCTGCATCACAAACTCTTCTGATTGTCCCCCGTTATAAATTTCAACGCAAGGGAGGGCGCAGGTTCGCAACTCTTGCCACTAAATTGTGGAACTCTCTTACCTGTGAAATCCGTTCCTTTTTCACTGTTCTCCAGTTCAGGCGACTCCTCAAGACATGGCTGGTTGCCCATGCATTGGCTTAATCTCTCTCAGTCTCTGAGCAGTAATTTCCCACAGTATATCAGTAAGCGCCATGAAACACTCGGGTGAACGTGCGCTCTATAAATTCTTGATAAGATAAGATAAGATTATTGATGGTAAGTTATAAAGTCAACCTTATAGAAAGCTATTTTAGTGGTAGCTGTGGAGAGCATCCTTCAGGCTAAGACTTTGAGACGAGTTAAGCAAGTTGTTTTACCATTGATAATCTCTTGAGTACCAAATGAAATCACACCACACAAGGTATATATCAAATATATATGTATTTATTCTAAACACAATCCCTCTGCACTCTTTATGATGTCAGAGGTAAAAGTACAATACAAGGAACTTAATTAGCAAACAATAAGTTGCACAGTATACGTTTTGCCCTAGGGGCCTCACAAACCTTATACTAAAATAGTGGTATAAGAACCACATGAGGAATAGAAAGCAGGCCTGGGGTATCGCTGGGGCTTCTAGAAACAACCGAAGGTTGGGATGTAGGAGGCCCACTGGAGACGCGTGCAGTGTCTAAACACAGCCGCGGGTTACCATTGACTTTCTGTGGAGAACAAACAAGTTACAATTTTAAAGATTAAGGGCACAAGGAGGTGAACTACGATGGAACCTTTTTAGATTTTTTGACTTGGAGAGTCAATACCCATGGGAGCACCGGAGTACTCGTGTTTAGTCACCCAGGGAAGCCGGGTACATAGGTGTATTTTCGTGTCTGGTTTCGTCGTCGATTCCAATGGAGAGCTGCAAAGAAGTGCTGCAGGTGACCAGAGGAAAAGTGTCCGGGTGGATCCAAGGGTGGATCGGAGATGTGAAGAACCTGAAAGCAGAGGAGACAGTCTGGGCCACTAGCCAGTGACCAGGGCGGCGATAGGAAGATGCCACCAGATGTCGGGTGATTTCAGGTGAAAAGGTGAAGTTTGTCTCTTCAGCCACGAGGACCAGGAGGTGTCGACGATGACCATGAACTGGATTCGAGCTGTCCCACGAAGGATCTAGTTGACTGCGGTGTTGGTATCCGGATTGGACCCAACAAGCCTTGGCAAACGCAATCCATGCAAGATGTTGAGATTGGCTTCGGTGCAGACGAGCAAGGTCTGAGGAACTTCTCTTTTGGGGAGAAGTTGGAGCAAGCCTGGAGCAACCAGGAAAACAAAGTAATTAAAGGATTGGTCTTATTGGGGGCTCACTAGCCAACGGACTAGGAACCGCGAAGACTTGTCAAGCTGAAATGCACAAAGCGGGACACTCGTGGAGTGTAGGCCTCTGAGCTTCGGTGCAAAAGGTGCTCGGGCTGGGGCTTCAAGCACCCCAATGCACAACTTCAGGATACCTCAGAAAGTAGGTGCAGGTTGCAAAATGCAGGATGTCCAGGAGTTCCGGTCCCACGTCTCTCGTGTCTGCCACAGGTCTCAGCTTTACTGGGAGCGCAGGTCAGTGTCAGAGATGTCTGGAAGTCCGTGTCCTGAGTAGCAGATTCTTCGGGATCCGGCGGTAGCCTCGAAAATGCAGACCGGTAAAGATGCAGCTGGTGCCTGTTTGAACAGGGTGATCACTCCTTGACCACAAAGGAGATTTCTTCCGTCTTCCAGTCGATATGGAATGTCGATGGTCCAGGATATATGTTGCAGAGTTTCGTCCAGGGTAATCTAAAGTCCTAGGGACTGGGGTTCTATAATTCTAGTAAGGTTAGGGGTTGGACTAACTCTAAGGTCCCTCCTATGGGTGGACCTGGGGAGGGGGTGGTTACACCCCCTTCCCCTTTGTCCAGCTTTGCGCCAGAGATGGGGCTGAGCGCCTGAGCACCCGGTTTGAACTGGGAAATGCACGGAGCACCTTGTGTGCCCCAGGCAGTGTCTGGAAAGCATCCACTGAATGCACCCCTCCCTGCCCCAATACACTAAAGCCTGTCTGGGGAGGTGCTAACACCTCCCTGGACAGGAAACCTATTGTCCAGGCCTCCTCTGCCGGAGTTTCGTCCAGCAGCAGGAGGTCAGACTAGTGTCTGTGGCAGCAGCATCCATTTTATGAGGCTGAGGCTCTGTTTAACTTTAACCGGGTAAAGCAGTAAATACATGTCTTCTTCTTCTCCTTCTAGAAGGGTATAATGCTACCCCCGTCCCCAGGACTGGCGGGGGGTGGTAGTATTCCAAAGTGTTTGACACCTTACACAACATGTTTTGATAAAGCCAAACCAAAGTTAGCATTAACTGCGAGGATTATAATGCACTTAAGAGTATATGGTATGGTTATATCATAGAACAGCTATAAGGAGATGGTTCCGAAAGCTGCATAGGGGCTCAGCTCATGCTAGGGCACCCTCTCACACAAAACCAAGCACTCTGCCTCCAGGATTGTCAAGGCCTTCCATAGGAGTGACTTACAGGTTAATATGTGTCTATCCATATCCATACTAATATAATAAAGAGAGAGTCCAAACCTTTGAGGCGGGTAATCTCAGGAACCACAGAACCAATCACAACACCCAATACAGCGTTGGAAAGGGCAGTTGCAGCAGAAGGACATAGGCTATGCAGACGCCCACCATATACATTTAAAAGGTAAAAGAACCGTGTCAGCAAAGTAGTCCCTTGTGGGCGTGACTGCGTTGTGCTCTGGGCGTGTGCTGGGGGTGTGACAAACGCTGGGGGCGTGTGGTACGTTCTGCCCTTCATGCCATGTCTAATATCGTGTGCTAATCCCATCCTGCTCCCTTTAAATACCCCTGCACCCCATAATCATAACCCACCCTTACTCCTTAAAATACCCCAACACCCTTAACCCCTTTACTGCTAAGGCATTATTCTTCTTCTCATATAATTTCCATTGAAATCAATGGAAAGTCCATGACGAGTTACCCTTGTCATTAGCGGCGAAGAGGTTAAACACTAACCCATCTTAACCCTATAAATATACCCTGTACCCCAAAACCCAAACCTATAACTAAACCCTAAAAATACCCCTGTACCCCAAAACCCAAACCTAGCCCTGAACCCTATAAATACCCCTGTACCTCAAAACCCAAACCTACCCCTGAACCCTAAAAATACCCCTGTACCCCAAAACCCAAACCTAGCCCTGAACCCTAAAATACCCCAAAACCCAAACCTAGCCCTGAACCCTTAAAATACCCCTGTACCCCAAAAACCCAAACCTACCCCTGAACCCTAAAAATACCCCTGTACCCCAAAACCCAAACCTAGCCCTGAATCCTAAAAATAACCCTGTACCCCAAAACCCAAACCTACCCCTGAACCCTAAAATACCCCTGTACCCCAAAACCCAAACCTAGCCCTGAACCCTAAAAATACCCCTGTACCCCAAAACCCAAACCTACCCCTGAACCCTTAAAATAACCCTGTACCCCAAAACCCAAACCTGCCCCTGAACCCTAAAAATACCCCTATACCCCAAAACCCAAACCTAGCCCTGAACCCTAAAAATACCCCTGTACCCCAAAACCCCTACCTATCCCTAAACCCTAAAACTACCCCTGTACCCCATAACGCAAAACTATATCTGAACCCTTAAAATACCCAAACACCCCAAAACATATACCTCAGTACCCCAAAACATATACCCCTATACCCATACTTACCTTATCCAAATATTTAAAAAAAAACATGCTTTTACCATTCATGCATTTACAACGAATTTCGTTGTAAATGTATGCATGGTAAAAGCATATAAAATGTAATGCCATGCGTTATAATGGCATTGCGGAGTCATGGTACTTTCGTAATGAAAGTATGCGGAGTCATGGCATGCGGAAAGAAAGTTGCGGAGGTAAGTACATTGGTGGCACGGCGGCCCACATCTCCAGCAAAATACTCATATTTTTTCACCACCCATTTGAAAAATGCACAGGTTTCTCTCAATGATGGCCAGCACCGACATACACTTTTAGACACACCTCCCGCCACAAGTTCTAGAATTGCGAACTTTAGAGCTGGGGAGCTTCGTTCGAATCTCGGCATCAGCTCAACATCCTGTGATTTCAGGCAAATCGCTTTGTCTTCCCGAGCCTACCACAAATGAATGTGTTCTTCTGTACTGTAAATTGTGCTCATGCCATGTTGTCGAGTTCGCGAGTTCACACACTTAAGTGCATCAGCAGTGCACTGTGAATCGGAGCGTTTCACAGGCCTGTCACAGATAAGAAATGCTATCAAAATGAAATCCTACAAAACAATATATTACTGGCCGGCAGCAATTCATACCCGGACAACGTCGGGACGGGCTGCTAGTATGTATATATAGATATAGGGATACTATATCTAAGTACGGGGTGATTGCACCACCTTACCCAGCCTGTAAGTACAGACCTGTGGTGTCAGTTTTGAAGGCTAACCAGGGGTGGGACAATTCATGCTGCAGCCCCTAGTAGGCCTAGGGTGCACTTATGCCCTGGGTACCTAGGGTACACTATACAGGGGCTCACAAGTGTGACCCAGTACCAGTCTGGGATGTACCTAAAGTACATGGTATCAATCTAGAAAGAGAACAGCTAGGCTGTTGGCCTGATTAGCAGGGTCACAGCCATACTAAAGTCGAAAAACCAGAGAATCACAGCAAAAAGTGGGGGTAACCATATAGTCAGATATCCATCTTCCTACACTGTCTCCAAATCATTATCTCTTAGGCACATGTGAATTGACAAGCTGTTCATCATTGTTAGGTTCCAGGTGGATCTGAACCAGAATTTAAAGGAGTACTGATTGCTCTTTACCTGAGGCATTTGTGATGTGGCCAGCTGGACTGAAAGTAGAAGGTCTTTCTTGGACCTATCCTGCTGCCTCTCTGAACGTAAAGTACACTGAGGTGTATATTCTCAAGGATTTATCAGCAAGTTTTCGGCACTTTATCGCAGCCAAAGTGGCAATAATATTATCGCTGTTAATGGGTTGAGTGCGTTACTTTCAGTGTAGACGCATCCCTGCGGTTGGGCACACTTGAGTGGTTCGTTGCGAAAATACAACAGACTCCGGTAAATTCACATGAAGAGTATCTTTTTAATTTCAAAAATCCATTGTTTGGTTACTTTCTTTACAAATTATAATTCAAAGTTCATGGTATCCAAAAAGTGTTTTTTAGTACAAGCGATTAACCGAAAAGATGCTCCAATGCATTTCGGACCAAAAGGCCCTTTTTCTAGGAGCGCTGTAAGAAACAGAACCAGGCGCTTATCAGTGTGTGTGTAGTAAAACATAATCATGAAAACAATGAATACAGACGTTCACAATGATGTTAAATACTGATGAAAAAACGGAGTGACTGGTGATTTAATGACGGAGTGATTAGCAAAATCATGCTGTTATGTGAACAGGATGGGTGTTCTCAAACCATTAACAGTTCCACGACGTACTTGGACAGTTACGTCACCTGCTGGTGCACCTTTAAACTATATGAACTTTACAACATAGTCACAAATTAAATTCCACAACGAAACCAAGCAGTGCGCCGTGCCAGACTTACCGTATTCGATAATATTATCGCCCCATTCACAAGCTGGTGCTAACAGCCCATATCAGCAGTTTACCTGCGATGGCAGCTGCCAAAAACAACTACACAGATGACCCCGGCAACTATCGCAAATGAGATACAGAGTAGGCGTTCCTGTGCAAAAATCTGCGACAACACCACTCTGCAACATTCTCAACGACCAGCCAGATCGGAGATAAGACCCCAAAACTGATGGATAAGGCACGTTATCAGCAGGAAACTAACACCTGCTCTGATCTGATGTAAAGTCGGACCACAACCTGCACCAGAAAAGGGAGCCCAGGTCAGAGCCACACCTGAAGAACAACAAATGCCATGGAGCTAGTGATCATGCAGCTCGGACCCCCACGAGGGCCACAGCACCCACCGCCACTTCAGCCAGGACCGCCCCCCCCCCCCCCCCCCGGACTACCACAGAGGTAGCGCAGTACAACACAGCAGACCTTCAAAAAAAACACCAGTCCCACAGACCCAACACAAGAGGATGTAATTGCCCACTGCAGGCTCAAAAGGACAACCATCCTCCGCATCCTGAACATCATTGCCCACAGGCTGATGCTACCCACTCAGCGGACAACCAACATCCCTCCGCAGACAAAGCTGCTGGCTGTGATGCATCTGTAGGCCTCCGGTACCTTCCAACCAACTGCCAGAGTTGGAGGAGTCTCACAGCCAGCCCCATTACAGTAAACCACAACTGCCTTGGATGCCATCATCAGCTTGATACCCCAGCACCTTCACTTCCCCCACACTGCGCAGGAACAGCTGGAGACCAAGCAAGGCTACGCCATAGCTAGCTTCCAGCACGTGTTGGGGTCAATCGACTGCACACATGTCCTACATGTGCAGCCTGCTGAGACTGTACACAATTACCGCAACAGAAAGCACATGCATTCCATCAATGTGCAGGCAATAGTGGACCACCGGGGACTCTACACCAATGTCTTTGCCAACTATTCAGGCAGTGTGCATGATTCCTACATCTTCCGACAGTCCAACGTCAACCAGCTCTTCCCGGATACGGAAATGCTCTGCTCGTTGGTAAGTACCAAATGAACTCACCACACACCCCAACTCCACAATCATGCAACTCACAACTATTGGAATGCACACGATACAAACTCACATACAACATGCCCACCCACCAGACACGACAGCACAACTTACTGCGGTAACCTGGGCTAGCCATGTACATGAGCCATCACGGCATGGCCCCTCAGCCACACAATAGCAGAATGTGGTGAGAGGTGGGAACCAGGTATGTGCGAAGGAGGCAACTGACCCATGAACGAGAATGTACAGAATGCCAAGTGTGGCGTGGATGTGCTGGACAGACAGTATGCAGACTACAGACATATCCATGTTGACATACACTGCTGCTGTTTGGAGTGTGGTGGACAGTGGACACAACCATGATACCCCAGGCAGTGGGGAAGATCGCAGAAATGTAGCTTGTTACGTCCTCCCCTGTAAGCGTGAGCAAAGTGGGCTGGCCCGGCATATGCCAGGCTAGCGTAGGGGTGTGAATAAAAAGCACGTAGCGCTGGGCGTGGTTCTCTTCCGGAATGCCCAACGTGTCTGCCAGGGCGGCGCCTCTCACCTCGCCACGAGGTCGGCTCCGTCGCCCGAGTGGTATTGCCTGAGGCACCCCGGGCCGCTGGTCCCCAAACCCGTCTTGCCCGCCCCTGCACACACAGGCCTCACTGTTCACCTGCCGACACCGGCGTGTGTCAAAGAGGGCCCACTACGTGCCGGTATAAGCTCCAAACCCGAGGCCCGCGACCTTGGCAGCCTCTTCGGACCATCACTGCCTCCGTGACACAGGCCCGCAGTATCCTTTCTCGTTGGCCTACTCCACCACTGCCTCTGGCCTACGCTACGGTCAAGTAGGTCACACATTTGGAACTGAGTCTTGATATCCTGATGGCCGAATTCATATGTTCATGGGACGTTTGATGTCACTGTACTCCCTTCGATTTGGTGCCACCAAGTCTGTGTATAGCATTCCAACCACACGTGTCTGTGGTCCGTCGCTGACTACTGCCTTCGGACCACACTGCGGTCTAGTAGGTCACACATTTGGAACTGAGTCTTGATGTCTCAATTGCAGAGTTCATATCATTGCATGCTAGGAGAAGCGTAAGAGGAAGACGCGGTTCTGTCTGGAGGAGAAAAGGATCATCGTTACGGAGGTGTTCGAACACTACCAACAACTGCTCTGGAATCACTAACTGTGCATCGTGAGCCAACAACACGTGGCTGCGGGCCCCTGCTGACTGCTGCCTCTGGTCCCAACTGCGGTCCACCTGGGCTCACACATCAAATTGAGTCCTGACCTGCCCGGACGTTGCATCACCGCAGGATGCACACGTCACCACCGCCAGGACCACCTGCAAACAACAAGTGCCAGAGACGGAAGAGTCTTACTGCCAGACCATCAGAGTTGCTCACACCTGTAGTGGGTGCCATCATCAGCTTGATACCCTGCTCAGCTCTTCAGGTGCCACTAACTCAGTGCACTGCAACTCACTGACCCTTCTGATTGCATATTGGGTGACCTCTGGACTTGCTCCGGCTACCACCATGATGCTTCACAGTTGTTTCTGATATGCTGGTGTTCTCTGTTTCCGATTTAATTGTGATCACTGTTCAAGTTGTTGCCAGCACCTACCACTCCATACGGGCTGGCTTACTTTCACTCCACACACATCCAGCACAGGCGTCACTCTACATGTGACCCTGTCAATAAAGGTGCCTTGCGCATGTGCCCGAAGCCAGTTCCACAACTATCTGAGTGTGTTCATAATGTATGCATGAGGGCCCGGGCCCTACAATGTTACATTGTGCAGTGTACAATGGACGCAAACATATCACCGCAGGCAGTGGGTAAGACCTTGGACATTTAGCTTTGTTGTCCCCCACTCAGTACGTAAGAGGAGTGGACTGGGGTGGCATACGCAAGTTCAGCATGGGGGGGTGAATGATTATCCCGGGGCTCTAGGCGTGAGTCAGTACAGGAAATGTGTTGATGCATGTGTCTCTGTCTCAGTGTGGGTCTCCGTTGGGGTGTGTAAGTAGTCCCTGATAGGACTTAGACACCCACGTATGTGATCCAGTTCGGCTTCCATGAGGTCGAACCCCACCCGCATCTGTTCAGCCACCTCCTTCTGTCAGACTGACACCTGGCCTTGGGATGCGATGTGTGCTTGGGTGGGGTGCCGGGAGCCAGCAGTGGTGGTGGGTGCTTCCAACTATGTGGTCTGTGCAGGGGGTGGGATCTCCTCAATGCAGCTGGGCTGCCTTGCTCCTGGAGGTGGTTTGCCTAAGATGTCCATGAACTGTTGTAGGGCATCGGTGTCAAAGGTGTGGAGGTCCTCTTCAGCATCACTGATGAGTTGTCTGGGCTGCTCTGCTGGAGGTGTCGTTTGTCTCTCTGCAATGTGAAGGGGAGATGCATTTTGACATGTATGTTGTCGCATTGTTCGCGTTTACATACACACTGCATGACTATGTACATTGTGACTGTTTTGGAGGAGCGGAATATTTGGTGCGGGACAGTGGACATTTGGACTACATCACGGATGTGAGGTTGTACATGTACATTTCCATTTCACATTTTCCTGCTATGTCAGGTGTGATTGGGCAGTTTTAACGCCCAAGCGGACCCAGTTGTGTTCTCTGTTCTGCAGTGTAAGTGTTGCACTTTGTCCCACATTGTCGTCAATGCGGATGTGCTGTCATTGCTGTGTTTGTGTGCTGCTTCATGGGGTATTCGCCCTTGCAGCAGTGATTTTACAGCCCCTTATCCCTATGAGGCGGGGTGCCTTTGATTTTTGTGCTTTTACAGTGCTGTGATGTTGGCAAATTGGGTCGTTTGTGCTCTTGGACGTTTTTTGTACTCTTGTGCTTTGTTTGTATGCAGATGTATTGTTGACGTCAGGGTTTGTTTGTGCACGTGGATGTGTCAGAATGTGACCTGCTCCTTTACGGATGTAGCCCACACTCAGCCACCTCAGTGTCGTGGCATGCACAATGTCATTATGATTGTACTACAGCCATGCTGATCATCATGTAGTGCCACTTGCATGGTCAGTGTGGCTCACAAATACGCTTCTTTGCTTTGTTTTGCACGTGTTGGTTGTGAGATTGGTGATGTGTGTGGTGGGACCCTTTTAGGCACATGGTGGACGAGGGCCTACTTGGTGTGTGCTGCAGTGTGCCACGGGAATCAGGGAAATGATCCAGGCTCATTGTGGGTGTGCTGTGTGCCACACATGATTGTACATGTGTGCCATTGTGCTCATCTCCCCCAGTTCCCCCAATCCCTGGTCGTTACCCTGTTGATGTTGTGTCAGGTCATATAGAGCTGTGTCCGGACTCCCAACTCCTTGCACCGTCTCCACACTAATGACTGTGGTCACCATTTCCTCCAGCTCCTCCTGTGGCGCAGGACTCCCACCTCCAGTCCCCGTGGCTGCCTTCCTGTTGGCAGGGGTTTTCTGCTTGGTTTGGTTTTTCACATCTTGGCCTCCATTCCCCTCCTTGACCTCCAACTGCATTCATGTTGTCCATGATGGACTAGCATGTTTCCGTTTGTGTTGATAATGACACAGTGGAGGTGACGAACAGTTGTTTGTGTTCTATCTCCTCCGTGACGAATATCCTGTTTTTCTGCGGACTGAACCCAGTCTTCCTCTTCTCCTTGGCCTTCCCTGACCCCGGGGTACCTTGCTGGTGGTCTGTGGGGCTTGTGGGGTTCGCGTAGGCCTCTGCACTCGGTCCGGGTGCATCCATGGAGCTACGCAATTTCTTTTTATCTCTCTTTTTTTGTTGCTTTTGTAGTGCATTTTTCCACATGACGCATGGGAATTGCAGGCCTGTTGCTGGTCATCTCTGATTTTTGTATCAGGATTGGCATCATCGATACTATTTTTGCGTACTTGTTTCGTGTTTTTTCAGCATTGCAATTACTTTTATGTGGTCATTTGACACAGCATTATTTTCCAGCGATAGACTGTGATGTGAAGAGTTGCATGAAGCTAATTTTGTGGTAATTATCACACGTTCTTGAGGATATGCCCCTGAATGTGGGTGCAGCTGAATGGGTGTTGGGGTTCGGCAAATTGCACATTTCGTTGGTGTTTCAGAAATAGCTGTTGGATCTGCCTAAATCTCCCCTTTTCCAGTTCAGTGGCAGCTGTTGTGTCTGTCACACTGTTTAAGGCCCAGAGACAAGGCACATGCTAAGAGGTGGCCCCAAGTGCAGATGTAGACGCACATAGTGGATGTGTGCAATCCAGGAATGCCCCCATAGCAGTGTTCAGGTTTTTAGGTGAGTCTTGGGCATAACTATCAACAGTACAGTAGTTGCATTGATACCAGGGCCCAGAGATGTCAGGGGCCTAATGCACCCAAATTATTTTACAATCCAAACAATGGAATAGAAGAGACATTTTCTCTAATTGCAACAGGGCCCAAGGCACCCTTTCCATGCCACTGGTCAGAACTTGCTGCGGGAATGGCACTTTTAAATTAGGACCTTTTCTCCTACATTTAACAGATTGCCTTAATCATGCTGCTGTCTGGCTGCCTCTCATCAGCACGCAAGTTGTCCTACTTTCAATAGGGGCTCCAGGCCTCACGTTGAGCGATAGTGTCTATTGCCACGTTTCTTGTGCTCACGACAAAGATTGGGTGACCCCTTGTGACATGTGGCATCTTTCAGTATTCTCAAAGAAATGCATCGCTAGCTTGTTGACCCCAGTAGCACTGGTAAAGCATATGATTTTGTTCAGAGTCCTCATGAATTGTTCTGTTTTCCCATTATCATGCAACCTGTAGGGTGTTACCTAGATATGCTCGACTTGTGACTCGACGTCTTCTGAAATTTGAGGCCATTAGTGGTAGTAATTTAATCACATCTTTTCCATTGTGTTGTTCTTGACACCTGATCACAAGCGTCATAAGGGAGGTACAGAGGGGGTTGTTAGTCTTGGGTCCTGCACTTTTCAGGGCAAATATTACTGCTACAAAATATAATTATATTGTTAAATAAAAGCAGGCCATGCAGGTTATTTTATAATAGATGGGATGCTGCAATCTCTTTATAAAACGATTGTGTTCTGACTTCCCAATGTCTGCTGCCAGAGCCAACTTTGAGGGGAAAGGCAGGTCAGGGAGCAACTTAAAGCAGCTGTTTAAGCAACAAAATTGAACATTGCTTTCTTTCTTCTGCTCTGTGTTTTTTTTAGATGCATCATGAAAAGCAGAAGGAAATATTTATGGCAACATGTTTATTGTTGGCACTCCTTAGGTAGTTAGAGAAATGTTATAATCTTTCTGCCCATTCTTTTAACCCCTTTGCTGCTAGGCCTTTCCCCCCAGTGCTAATCCTTTTCTTGGCTATTTGGGGTAGTTCGCTCTTAGGCCCCTGTAACGTTGTGATCACATAAGGTATCCATGCCAAATTTGTGTCCTTTTCTTCCAACATCATGGGGATTCTAAAGGTACCCAGGGTTTGTGGATTCCCCTGGAGGGGACCCAGAAATTAGTCAAAATATAGCATTTTTTTTTGGGGGGGGGGGGGGGGGGGGAAGCGTCTGTTTTTTCCTGCAAATGGTATCAACAAAGGGGTTGTGGTGCTGAAATCACCAGCTTTCAGGGACAAGCAGACTTTTGTCAGAAAACCAAAATGTTTTACACAGTTTTGGCATTTTTCAGGGACACTGCCTTTTTTGTGCTTTCAACCTCCTTCCAGTTAATGGTAGAAATGGGTATGAAAGCAATAATGGATCCTGGAGATCTATACATTTCAAACAAGTAGACACAATTCTGAATTTAGCAAGGGGTCATTTGTGTAGACCATTCAAGGTTTCTTTATAGAAACTAACAGTTGAATATAGGAAAAATTGAAAATTAGTTGAAAAAAACAGCCTTTTGTATCACCGTTTTCACCTGTAACTTCTTCTAATTTTGCCAGCTGTTTGAAAGCAATATATGGTTACATCAGCTGGACCTTTCTGGTTGTGGGGATATATAGGACTTGTAGGTGCACCAAGAACCCAACGAACCCAGAGCTAATAACTGAGCAGTGTCTTGCAATGTTTTTTTATTATGTCCCGGGTATATAGCAATTAATTTGGGAAACATATACATGGAACAATCGTTATGAAAGAAACCTATGTATTTCTGAAATTGGAACAAAATATAGAGCTTAGAAACAGTAGATATTTGCACATTTCTGAAATTGTGAATACCCATACTAGCATGAGAATTATATGTCCTTTTCCAAAATTACTTCTTTTTTGCACCTTATCTTTCATATGGAAGGCAGAAATGCATCGATATGTAATAACAGTTGCTCCACTATTCTGTATTATCCTAAATCTCCCGATAAAAATGGTACATCTCTTGTGTGGGTAGGCCTAGTGCCCACGTCAGGAAACAGCTCAAAACGCAACGTGGACATACTTTATTTTTACAGTGCAAACTGACCTTTTATTTGCAAGTAGCTGTAGCTCGGAAGACTTTGGGGAACGCGAGGTGGGTGGAATTTTGTGGATCAACGCAGATTCCAGAATATTCCATGATAGAAATGTAAGGAAAATGTGTTTTTTTAAACAAATGTTTAGGTTTGTAAGGGACTCTGGGTAATAGAACCTGTTGAGAGCCAGTCAGGTCACCCCATCCTGGATTCCCCTTGGTGTCTAGTTTTGAAAAATGTACAGGTTTGCTAGTTTTCCCTATGTGCCGGCTGCGCTAGAGCCCAAAATCCACAGGTAGGCACATTGATAAAAACAAGTCTGTGCCTAGTGGGCTTTCTGCCGCCCTGGGAGGAATCGGGAGACGGGGGTGCGGGGGGGGGGGTTGCCCCGATATGTCCCCAAGAGTGGCAGAAAGACTGGCTATTTTTTGGGGGGGTGGGGGCATTCGTATGCCCATTCTGGGCAGCCCCACCACGCATAAAAAAAGCCAGAGTAATCGCTTGTACCTAGTGGGCTTTCTTCCCCCCCAGGGGAAGATCAGGGGCCACTGCCCCATCCACTGGCCGGGGGGGTGGTGGGGGGCAGAAATACTGTGGCTTTTTTGGGGGGAGGTGTGGGCATTGGCATGCCCATTCTGGGCTGACCCCACCCCTGAATTAAAAAAATATATTTCCTGAGGCCTAGTGGGCTTTCTCCTCCCGGGGGCAGATAAGGGGCTATTGCCCCAATATTCCTCCAGGGAGGGACAGTAAGACTGTGGTATGTGTTTTCGGGGTGGGGGCATTATCATGCCCATTCTGGGCAGCCCCCACCCCTACATTATAAGAAAAAAAAATCCCTGATACCTTGTGGGCTTTCTGCCCCCCCCCCCCCCTGGGTACAGATCAGGGGATATTGCCCCCTTCTGCCCCTGGGGGTAGCAGAAAGACTGTTGCATTTTTTGGGAGGGGAGGGGGCATTAGTCTGCCCATCTTGAGCAGTTCCACCCCTACATCAATTTTAAAAAAATCCCTGGTTTCTTGTGGGCTTTCTTCCCCTCCGGGGGGCAGATTGTGGGCTACTGCACCATCTGCCACAGGGGGCAGAAAGACTGGAAGTTCACTGGGGTGGGGGCATTTTCATGCCCATTTTGGGCAGCCCCACCCAACATCAATAAAAAAAGAAATACTTGGTTTCTACTGGACATTCTGCCCCCCTCAGGGGCAGATTGGGGGCTACTGCCCCGTCTGCCCCCTGGCACGACAGAAAAACTGACATTTCTCTGGGTGGGTGGGGGCATTGCCATGCCCTTTTATGGGCAGCCCCCACTCCAACGTCAAAAAAAAATCCCTGGTTTCTAGTGAGTTTTCTGCCACCCGTGGGGGGGGGGGGGGGGCAGATTGGGGGCTACTGCCCCTAGGGGGGTAGAAAGACTGTTGTGCCCCAAAAATTATGGGGGGGAGCAAAGGCCCTTGCCCAAGGGGCCGCTCCCCCTCCCTGGTGCTAGTGGGTGGATCTCTCCTTGGTGATCGTCCTCCTGGGGATCCCCTAGCAGGGATCCACTAGGGAAGGGGACCATTTGCAAGGGGAGATTTTCCCCTTTCCAACAATACTCTCCCAAGTGTTTCGGTGCTCGGGGGATGAGATAGCCCCAAGAACACTGAAACACTAAAACTGAAACTAAGTTTCAGTTTCCCTTTCAATCTAACGACGACATATCCCTCTGCTGTTTACAGCAGAGGGATTTTGTGCCCCTGTCCTCATGACGGAATGGTTCCGTCATGAGCACAGGAGCACTGGTGCTCATGACGGAACCATTCTGTCATGAGCACCAACAGGGTTAAAGTGACTTGTATTTTATTGGATCTGATCATTTGTTTTGCAATAAATATATAACTGCTTTTTGATGTGTTTAATTTTTCATTTTGAATTAGGCATTCTTTTTTTGTTCTTCAGGTTTGCATATATGCACTGTGTTTCATATGAAATGGCTACGCGCCCAGGATTTAAGTGGTTTGTGGGAAAGGTTATGGTGTACCATGTATTATAATTATTATTGCAGTGCACCATGTATTTTTCATAGACCACAGTCTTGCGGTTTTGTCAACTGTAAAGCAAGCATGATGAGACTTTGAGGTAATAGCAGTATTAGGTAAAAAACAAACATAAATAAAAAAATCATAAATATTGTACACTGTTACGGTGACATGCTCTGTTTCAGGAACCTTTGTGTCATATTTTTAGGTATGACCTAAAGGCATCTTTAGCCATTTTGCCAGCTTCATGTTTTCCCAAAATATCAGGCCAGCCATACATACATATATAGGGGCTCCCAATCAACACTCTTTCACCATTGGTCTGTTGACATGTCCCTCTAATTATATCCCCTCACCCTACCAGAAGGTATAGATCAATAGATCAGCCCACTCCCCCGCATGGGATGCTTTCACTTTGAGCGTTGGCCTTTTACACTTGCATATGGGCAGATGCACTTTAAAAAAAAATTGTTTCCCAAAAATATAAATTGTTGACCCTTGCATTTCCCAGTGATTGATAGTCCCTGTGTATAGTAGGGAGTACATCAACTATTTACATAACTCTCAAGACAATTTTTGTAAATTACAATGTTTATTCCTCGCTATAAACCAGCTTTGGTATGTTTATCCTACTGAAAATGAGCACCAGTTACTAGAGCATCTAGATGTATATGCAGATTTTTACATTGAACCTCCCCTTCCCCTCACCCCACACACCCCATACCAGGATTGTGGCTCCATTTCAGCCACTCTGATTTGAGCTCTATAGTAACTACTTGTGGAACTGCATCTCCCCTATTGGAGTGTTGTACGAACACTATCACTATGCAGAAAACACTTCTCTAAATTAAAAGACAAAGCTTTCAGCCACTGAAACATAAACAGTCATAATTATCTAATTGTACTAGTACTTACCAGTGAATTAAGATTCCTGTAAACAGTACAGCGTGATCACAAACTTGAAAAAAATCAAGAAATGTATTTATATCTGTAATATTGACTGATTATTATGAACCAGCTTTGTCAAATAATTAATCTTATGGAAAATAAGCACACATTGTTTAACATGGCTAAAGTGTGTGTTAGAAATGGGATTTCTGGTTGGCAAGGGCAAGCGCCTAAGCCAGGCAGAAACCACAACTTTAGTCAGGGCAAGGGAGTTACACACTGAAGATAACCCCTGCTCACCCCTTGGTAGCTTGGCACGAGCAGTCAGGCCTATCCCAGAGGCAATATGTAAAGTGTTTCTGCAACACACAAAGGAGCGACACACTAGGCACACCACAAAAGAAACTCTACACAAGGTTATATAACAATTACCTTTGTATTATCCATAAAACACACCAGAGCATAATCACACACGTACACTCTGCCACCTGGCACCAGGTATTACTTTAAAGTGTAATATATACATTACAGGGCCAATCGCCCCACTGTCCTCACCATTAGAACACACCTTTAGTGAAAAGCACCCCCAGTAACTACTGGTAAGGTACACTTAGCATAAACCTATTATGAATAAATCACATCACATTAGGCATAAATCACATTGGGCATAAATCACATGTAGCAGTGCTCCATAGTACCACTATGAAGGTGCACACATAACATTAGGGCCTTATGCCCCACCAAAATGCAAGGTGATCCCAGGCCAACTGGCCTTCCACAGGGGCCCGTCTGGGCTGTCCTGTACGCCTTCTGTCCCACAAAGTCAGGGCTCTCCTGTCACGAGGCCTCCACCAGCCTGTACTTTAATGGGGACGAGGGTGCACTCACGCTTGTCTCTCATGTAAAAGAAATGCCCCTGTCATTGCAACTACCCGCAATCTGGCGGCGCAGCTGTGCAGACAAATAAGCACCAGCAGTGCTTTGGGAGCTCGCCTCACCAGGGCTCCTCTCTGCAACTAAGGGAGGCTTGTGAATGTCCCCTCGAGGATGGGACGGCCTCAATTGGTCTCCCGCCGCCCCTTTGAACCTAAGGAATGGCCCCCAAGGCAACCACCCGCTTTCCCGTGGTGCGACGTCTTTTTGGCAAAAAGGAGGGACTGGGACTTTTTGTCTGGCCAGCTCTTCCCCCGGAAACTAACCTCCCCGTCAGGCCCTCAAGATGCATTGCTTCCTCTTGGTTGGGCACAGCCACACGGTCCCTTTCGCCGACACCTCTCCCTGCGGGTCCGGTCTCTCGTTGTGGAGCAGGTCCTTCTCTGGTTGCTCCGGCGAGCCTGCGAGACTCCGTCTTCGTTTGGGCCACTAGCAGGGCTCTCCTCGGCACATCGGGAGCCCCGTCTTAAACCAGGCACACAGTTGCCTGCATTCCGCTCTGTCGGCACTTCACAGTTGGCTCCTTATCTCGGATAGCCTCACCCCTGGCCAGGCAAAGGGCACCTGACTTCCGGTTTCTCCCGGAATGAGCACAGCTGGTGCCCTTGTTCTTGGGTTTCTGGAAAAGGAAAGGCAACTATGGAGCGCTCGTCATGCACGCGGCAGGGCAAAGTTGAAGCCCCCCTCCTTGGGCTCGTAGAAGCACGCAGGCCTCGCCTCACCACCATGGGAGCCCCGCCCACAACTAGGCAACAGTCGCCTGGCTTCTGGGTCTGTAGTTCTTCTGCCACGGCGAGATGGCGTCTTCCCAGCTTCTGAGTTGGAGCCGGCTCCTCGGGTTCCCAGGGACAATAAATGAAGGCAGCACTCACGAGGGACTAGGACCCAAGTTCAGAGGGTCAGAGCTGGGCACAGGCAGGTCATCACATAGAGACCCCCAGGAAACACCAGCTGGATCCCACGGCAGTTCCTCCTTGCCCAGCATTTCTGTAGCAACACAGCTCCAAGTAGGTACCAAACACATGGGGTCACAGCCCCAATACTTATACCACTTGTGCCCTTAGGTCTGCCTTGGCACAGGGCTAGGGTCCCAGTTTGAATCAGTACTGGGGGGCACTTCAACATTTGTTTACAGTGCACAACAGTCCCCATTGACAGAGTAGGTCCTGGCCCCAGATACACCAGAGGGGGGCGGAGACAGATTTGTACAAGGCAGGCACAAACCTATTCAGGGTCAGGGGCTACTCCTCCCACTACTCCAAATCAGAATCCAGTGGGCGTTCACATTATGGCTTTGGTGGTGTGGCAGTGGGGCACTAGTGTGGTGGCCTTCTGTCACTCCACCAAAGTCAGAATAAGACCCCAGGTAACAACTAGAAGAACTGCAGCTTCATATAGGAATTTCAAGGCTTTTGCATTTGACTCTTGAGGGACACCTTGTAACGACTCGTGGAACTGTGTTCTCATGTAAGAATTTCAAGGCTTTTTTAGGTCTCATAGGCGTTAGCCGCGCGAAGCGCGGTCTCGCCAGAGACCCTATTGTTACCGAGTCTTCCTTCCAGGAAAGGAGACAGGAGCTGGCCGCGCGCTGGGGAATGGAGCTGGCCATGCACACATGAACGCGCGCTCTATTGAGCAGGCTCACGTCGTCTCGCTCTCACAGCGCTTTCAGTTTCGCGCGCTGAGCAGGAGGTCCCGCTCGTGACGTGTCCGGTGGACGTGTGTGCCTCGTTGCTCTTCACTATTTGGGGCGGGCATGTGTTTTTCCTCTTAATGAATTTCTCCTGCTTGTTTCCCCGAGCGGCCCCTGTTAATCACTGATTGCCCGCAGGTGGCCGGAGCATCCAGGCCAGGCCCGGGCAACGTGCAGCGCCAAAGCGAGGACAGGTGGGGTGCCGGGGGAGGGTGGGCTTAAGTGCGGGGAGCCGGGCTCGGGGGAGGCCTTAGTAGGGTTCAGTACAGACCCACCTGCGAGGAGTCGGGCCTAGACGCTTCCAGTCCCGTCCATCCGGTTCACCCTGCGATGATGGGGCACGAGGCGCCGCGATGTCCGCCTCTGAGCTCTACAGCAAGGTAAGGCTGCACCGTTAACATGCACAGGGGGCCCGGCTTGGGGTGAGGCTGGGAGAAATGGGGTGTTGTTGAAAGTGGTTAACTGTCTCGAAAGAGCATGTAGCTGCCAAGGTTTCAGATTGCTATGTGTGACGTTTTCATAATTTTTGTGTAATTATGAGTGACATTTCAGCGGCTATGAGTAATACTTTTTCGGAAGCAAAATTAAGCAATAAAGTCTAGGAAGTCATACATATCTGCAACCTGAAGCCCTACTGCCCTCCTAAACTGATCGTACTGTTAATAAGAAACGAGGACACCGATGTGCACCCCTCTCATTGAAAGTCCACGCTGCACCACTGCAAACAAAAGAACGTTTCTGCAAATGTCAGCAAAGTCAGTTATTGTAGTAGGGTCAGTTAGAAAACCTGTGCAGTGTGCCTGCCACTTGCTCACCTCGAGTAGAGAAAATATCATAATGACTGCAATACTAGGGGGTACTGAATGTAGCCGAGGTTCAGACTCCATTTGCCATATTTTTGTGTACCGCTTTATTTTCTTCTGCTGTGACAACAAACGGAAACAAAAGCTTTACCTGATGTCTTTCTTGACTGCTCGGCCCCTTCCCGGGTGACCTCTGAGAGGACAAGGCAGGCCGCGGTGGTGCAAGAGGCGGCATGCTCGTCACCTCAGCTACCCGGACCTCATGTAATAACCATCTGCTCCTGCAGTGCCTCTGACATGACTGTAGGGCCCGCATCACCGTCCAGTGACCGCTGGATCCAGGAGGCGCCAATGTTACCCCTTAAAGCACAACTCCTGGAAGCCTACTGTAAACCTACCTGTTCACGAGCCACCATATTGCAGTGCTGATGTGTTTTTAAAATGAAGTTAAAGTGCAATCTGGATTTGTAATGAAAGCATCTGATAACTCGCTGTGGGGGAATTAGTGGGAATTACTACGGTCAATGTTCCTGATTTTACTGCATAGGCTGCATACAGTACATGTATTTTCCCCCATCATTTTGCATGCAGTAACATTTAAATTGCTTAATATTCGAAGGGAAAATGATGGCTTATTCTCACAGCAAACTGGATATTGTTGGATGTTTGTGTCCCTGGTGCTGTTTTAAGAAGTGTAAATGTGTCAGATGCCAGGATCCTACCAACCCTGTTTTGAATCCAATGAGTGCACTTTAGCTGTGGCCCTTCGTTTAAGCCTTTCCCCCATATGTTGCTAGCACATAGTGGAAAAATCAGGCGGGCGTCTTCATGGGTCTTTTTAAAATAGTTTGCTTGGCAAAGTTCAAGGAAGAGGTTGTGAAAATGAATTTTGCCTTTTTTTCCTTCAAATTTCCCTACTCATGTCATGCCAATCAGGACAGTTTGCCCATTACCAGACTTATTGTGATATGCAGAGACAGTAGCGTAGGAAGGTGCAGGCTGCCCCCGGGGTCATCACTGTGTGTGAATAATAGCCGCTGTGAGGCCATGAATGAGGTGCATCATCAGAGCTGTGTGAATAATAACAGCTGTGAGCCCCGTGCTGAGGTGCATCATCCGAGCTGTGTGAATAATAGCTGTAAGCCCGTGCCTAAGGTGCATCATCAGAGCTGTGTGAATAATAACTGCGTCAGCCCCGTGCGTGAGGTGCATCATCAGAGCTGTGTGAATAATAACAGCTGTGAGCCCGTGCGTGAGGTGCATCATCAGAGCTGTATGAATAATAACAGCTGTAATCCAGTGCCAGAGGTGCATCATCAGAGCTGTGTGAATAATAACAGCTGTGAGCCCGTGCCTGAGGTGCATCATCAGAGCTGTGTGAATAATAACTGCGTCAGCCCCGTGCGTGAGGTGCATGATCGGAGCTGTGTGAATAATAACAGCTGTGAGCCTGTGCGTGAGGTGCATCATCAGAGCTGTGTGAATAATAACAGCTGTAAGCCCCATGCCTGTGATGCATCATCAGAGCTGTGTGAATAATGACTGCGTCAGCCCCATTGCGTGAGGTGCATCATCGGAGCTGTGTGAATAATAACAGCTGTGAGCCTGTGCGTGAGGTGCATCATCAGAGCTGTGTGAATAATAACAGCTGTAAGCCCCATGCCTGTGATGCATCATCAGAGCTGTGTGAATAATAACTGTGTCAGCCCCGTGCCTGAGGTGCATCATCAGAGCAGTGTAAATAATAACAGCTGTGAGCCTGTGCGTGAGGTGCATCACTTATTTGCCTCTCTTTCGAGTTTCAAGGGAGGCTCAGAAATACAGGCACTTTCAGGAGGCGTCAGCCCCGTGCGTGAGGTGCATCATCAGAGCTGTGTGAATAAAAACTGCGTCAGCCCAGTGCGTGAGGTGCATCATCAAAGCTGTGTGAATAATAACAGCTGTGAGCCCGTACCTGAGGTGCATCAGAGCTGTGTGAATAATAACTGCGTCTGCCCCGTGCGTGAGGTGCATCATCCACATTGCCCAGGTCACCCAAATTCCTGCACTCTCTACCACACTGCTTTCAAGAACAGCATACTCTTGCACACACTCACACTGCTCACCAATTCAAAGTTTGCTAAAAATTTGATGCAACGCTTTGTCATACACAATGCCAATAACTCAAACTTTAATGCTGCGAGACCTATTGCATTGTAAATGCTTGGCATTTGACTTGTGAGGGACACCTTGTAACAACTAGTGGAACTGCAGCTTCAAATAAGAATTTCAATGCTTTTGCATTTGTCGTTTTGAACAACACATAGTAACGCCTAGTGGAACCACAGTTTAAATAAAGAATAATGCTTTTACATTTGACCTGTGAGGGATACATAGTAAGGACTTGTGGAACTGCAGATTTGTGTAAGCATTTCAATGCTTTTGCATTTGACTTGTGAGGGAACTGACTCGATAGAGGCACTTAGTTGTGACTAGTGGAATTGCAGCTTCATGAAAAGCTTTCAATGCTTTTGCATCTGACTCAGGACTAAACTCTAGTAACGCCTTGAGGAACTGCAGTGCTAGGAAGGATTTTTGACGATTTTACATTTGACTTGAGAGGGACCTCTAGTAACGACTGAGGATTTACAGGTTTGAATGTATTTACATATATATAATCCATAAATCTTATATATATGAACCCTTCACTAAATATCTTTATTGGCTTGCATTTTACTTCTTCTTACCACAGCCCATAGCATAAGGCAGTGGCCGTTTTACAGGGATATAAATATAGTGCCACTAAAAAAAAAAAACGGTTTCTCAGCAATACAGTAGAAGGCTTATAACAGTGCTGTTGAAACCTGGCAAAGATCCCCTGAAATGTACAAGCGGCTGTTTACCTTGATCAAATGTGACGTGAAGATCTTTTCAACCAATAGGCTTAAAGCCGGCCTTCCCTATTTAGTACATAAATCACAGGTGGGCTTTGTTCCTAGTCACTGATCCAGCGGAGCTTACCAACAACCTTTAATATTCATCTCACTCAACTCAGGAGCTATACCACTTTTACTCATTGGTGGGGCCCATAACACTTTGAGTCACACACACATAAACACACTTACTCCTGAATCCAGTGACAAAGAAGGCAAGCTGCTGGTTAGCGGGGTACCTATATTCTAATACCATATATACAGTATATCAATTTTCGACAAAATGCTATCGTGTTATCTGAAAACTCTACATCAAGGTACTCCACTATTTGGTCAATGGATCATCTAGTAGAAAGGTAGTTGATGGAGACTAAGATAGCTTAATCGTAGTAAACCTATAACTCTAGCATTTTATATTTTCATGACATTTCTTAAAATAAAACCAGAACTCGAGTTTACATTTATATTGAATTTATCTAATTCATTTAAGGAAAGAAGATTTACGATTTATTTAGATAAGCAAGAATAAAATTTATTTAATGCATGTTAAAATCAAAGGAAATTAAGAAAAATACTTTACCCTCTGTTACATGAAAATAACAGAAACAAACATGTTCTCAATCTGTCTCTCTATTCTCCTCACAGCCTCCCATCAGAAATAAAAAACTCTGCATCCGGTCATCTATTTTGTTCCGTAAAAATTCAAAGTCTTTAGCACCATAAAATAGTTCAAACCAACAGCATGTCGTGGTGCAAGTAAGTTCGTGGAGCAAGCGCCTTTTTTCACTTTTTGAGCACACTCTTTTATACCCTTTTTCCCTAACTATCTAATTCAAACTTGTAACCTTTAGGGTCCAGAGTTCATTCTGATTGGTCCATTCGAGGGGTGGTGAAGATCACCTCATTCATTTCTGCTCAAACCAGTTTATTTTAGCTAAGTCATCCTTCTCCAATTTATGCTTGTCACTTTGTTACACAGTTTGTTACTTTCCTTTCCGTCACTGTTCCGTTCTCACGATGTCACAGAGGCAAACATCCTTTAGCACAGTTCAAACTTTAGGCCAGGCTGTCCTTGACATCACTCGCTTCGAGCACAAGCCATTCTGCTTTCTTGGCTTTTCTTTCTCACATGCATAGAGGCTCCATTCGCAAACCAATGCCAATGTTTTCAGTCATCAGCCATCTTTCTGTATACATGCAGGCAGGACGTGTAGGCCTCAATTCAGAACGAACGTAAAACAAACACAACAAAAGTTAGGTTTAGAAATATAGCCCTTGTGTTTACCTCCCACCATTCTAATGTTCCCAGTTAGTTATTGCCTAGCATAAGCAAACGTAAAAGCATAATTTTATTTATCAAATGCATTTTCATTTTTCTTTGCGACAACGTATATTTACTCACTAAAAGCATAAACACAAATGCAAATTCGCTAAATACGTATTATCATAGCTCTATATTAATAGGACTTGTTCACAATTATTAGTATATTATTTTCACAAATAGCCATTAGTTTCCCATTTGTAATGTGATATGTCTACGTGCATTCTCATTGGTTAGTTTATACGTGCTTCAAACTGTTAATTCCATTACGATTATGGGGTGTGATTTTTGAAGGGAGTAGACAACATTTTTTGTCTCTCCCCTGCTCCATCAATTCCCCCCTTTGGTGATTTATCACCACACCACCATCCCACCTAAATTTTCTTCAAGAATATGTTTCACGCTCTTTTAGTTTTAGACTTTAATATCTTTCAAAATTTGACCTCTTGTATCTTTAAACATTTTCTCCTTAAACTCCTCCATTTCAATCTCATTCATTTTTTGTTCTCCTTGTTTTGTTTTCTTTATTTTTAAATTTATTTTTCTTTCTGCCCTCTTTCTTTTAATACAAATACATCCTAACCTTATCATAAGTACTATCATTACTATTATCGTTACAGGTATTCGTATTTTCCCAATTAATGAGCTACCTATTTCAGCAAGCCAATTCTTTACATTAGAAAAACTCTTACCAAGTTTCTCTTGAACACCATCAACCTCCAGTGGAATAATTTCTTATGCAAATCCGTAATATTTGTAATATACCTTTTAATATTTTGACTTTTATCAGGAATATAAGTACAACGATGTTGCACTTTCAATATTCCACAGACTCCTCCTTTTTTGCCAATAAAATATCAAGAGGAAGTCTATTTTGCATTACCATAGCTCTCATGGCAACCATTTCAGTATTTACCATTAAAAATTCTCCGGCTGTACTGGTTGATAAACGATCAACTATTGTTGACAATTTCCTAATTCTGTTTGCATTAAATGATATTCCCACTGCTGGTATCAATGCTCCAAAAACATCACCTACTATTTCTAAGAACGTTTCCCTTCTTTTACAAGATAATGGTTTACCTATTTCATGAATTCCATTAGTACCTCTATCTACATGAATTTTTTTAGGAAAGACCAGACCTACATAACATGACCCGTACCAGTGATCTGGTAATCTATAATAAGCTTTGTTACCACATATAAAATATATACCAGGAAAAACAGGATCTTTCCCACCTTTAAATCCCCATCCCCCAATGATTCTGTATGTGTCTTTACAATCACTTGCTCCTACAAAATAGTTGTCATACACTGTATTATCTCTTCTAATACACAATTTTCCCTGTTGGGGAAAATCCAATCCCAAAGCAAAATTTGTTTCACTCTTTACAAAATTTTCTTCAGTACAATTCCATGAGGAAGGTTTCGATTTAATTGCTGTAGCTTTTCTTTGGTAAGCTAACCTTCTTTCTTCATCCATTTCTAAAAATACCTTTTCTGTCTTATTCTATTGTCAGTTCATTAATTTCTAAGAAAAATACACCCAATACTTTAGCAGGTTTCACTTAGTTCATTTTATTCACTACAGGAACTTCAGCAAAAATTTCATCAATATCTGAATAATAATACTCTAGTTTCCCAGTTTGGTAAATTAAACTAGCTATTACACTATCAGTCATTCCATAAGTCAAAGGAAGATGATGGTAAGTCACTCCCTCCGATACATATGCAGGCAACTACATGCAGACGTAACAATCTTGCACATCCATTGTTTCTACATATTCTTTCAACAACTTAGAGAATACATTCTTAGAAAAATCATTAAAGAGATCTATCTTTATGTAGTTCGGTTTTATCTGCTAGTTCTACTTTGTTCTTTGTATCATGTTCTTTATCACTTTTGTTATTACCTAGGGGGCATATTATGAAGGACCAGTGTAAAATTATCGCCGTTTTATCGGCAGGAAACTGCCGATAAAACGGCGATAATGGGCTTGATAATACGCCCTTGTTAATTCCCATAGAAGCCCATGTTCTGATGTTAACATGGGCTTCTATGGGAATTAGCAAGGGCGTATTATCAAGCCCATTACTGCCGTTTTATCGTCAGTTTCCTGCCGAGAAAACTGCGATAATTTTAACACCGGTCCTTGATAATATGCCCCGAAATTTTTATACGAATGCTAAAAACTTGAATGAAATGGAATTAATATTGCTAAAATAATCCATACTAACTTTAATAAAGCCGTATAAATCAACCACATTCTATACCATTTTCGTAATATTCCGCAATTGGATGTATTGTTAGCAGGCATTTTTTTTCAATGTCTCTTTACTACTTCCCACACAAAGCTATGTATTAATCTGTTACTTCAATTATGTCTCTTAAGAATTTCTATTCAATTTGACCTTTTTCTTTCAGTTTTGCCACCTTTTTGCTCTTTATTTCTTTGAAAGCAAATACTCTTCTTTTTGCAAAGTCTTTCTCACTCACCAGAGTCACTTTGTTCTTCTTGATTACTTTCAACCTCTGGTATATAAAAATAAAATTAATACATAAGTACATTGTTCGTCTTTTTTTAAAAGTTTGGCATGCTAGGCGTAGGTCTTTTTGCTATGGTGCTATGGCAGAGACGGATGGCGGTTAAAGGTATCAGATTGGGTACACTGAATGTCAGGGGATTGAATCTTCTTAACAAAAGGCAGCACATTGCAAGGGAGCTTCAGATTCTTCGCTGTGATGTCATTTGTCTCCAGGAGACGCATATAGTATGGGCTAAACGGAAACTGCTAACAGAGTTGGGATGTAATGTAGTGGCATGTACTAAGCAAGCTTGTACATCTCGCGGTGTTGCAATTCTGGCAAAAAATCATATTGGTAATACAGGCAGTATATTGACGGATGGACTAGGGAGATGGGCAATAGCTGAATGTGTCGTAAGGGCGTTAAAATTTACATTATGCTCCATATACGGTTCTAACTTAGATGAGGCTGCAATTCTAGAATTTCTCAATGTTGAGCTAGCGGCATGGCCAACTCTGGTAATTGTATGCGGTGACCTAAATATAAATTTGCCACTGAATTCATTGGGCAATGACAGCTATAAGTACACTGGTAGGAAACCAAAAGTGTTCTAGGCACTTCAGTCATTTACCTCCGCACATGGGTTGGCAGACTCGTGGGCCTCACTTAGGGGTGTTAATCCAGGATACACCTTTTTTTCCTCCCCTCACCAGAAGCTGGTGAGGCTGGATTATTTTTTTGTTCCGCAACAGTTATTGAATGGTGCATATATCCAGGTCTATCCAAGGGTCACATTGGACCACGGTCCGGTTGTTTTAACTATATCTGGTATAGGGGTAGCTTTTAAGCCTAGGGGCTTTTCTTTCGATCGCAAACTGCTTCTGGACCAAAAATGTCATGCACATATGCAGGATTGGATCATTGATTTTTTTTCGTAACAACAGGGGGAGGGGTATGTGTGGGACGCTTTTAAAGCCGGTTTTAGGGGGAGGTTTTTAGTTTTGGGCTGTATACTCAAAAACAGCTGAGGCTAAAACTACAGGAATTATATCAGGGCCTTGTATTGGCTGAAGAGAAGCTAGTGCAGGGTATACATGCAGGCATTGATATTGGAGATCTAACAACAGAAGTGGCCCGCAACAAGGCAAAAATAAATCTTCAATGGAGCCAAGAGGCTGCCAAAAAATGTGTTATCAAGCGGCAGCTGAATTATGAATATGGGGAGGCAAGTGGTAGGGGCCTGGCCCAAAAACTAAGATCTAAGGAAGCCGCCCAAAGAATTAATTATTTTATCGACTCTAACGGGCGCTCTGTTGAGAACGAGACAGGTATATTGGATGTATTTAAAGAATTCTACGAAACACTATGGGGCATATTATCAAGGGGGTTTATCTCCGCTTTTTTGGCTTCAAAAGCCAAGAAAGCGGAGATAAAATTATCTCCCTATTACCTAGCTGTCGCTAACACCAGTTAGCGACAGCTAGTAGGAGATAGCGACCATCTTGGGCCCCACTTTGCATTTCAGTGATATTTATCACTAATGACATGCAAAGTGGGCGTGCCAAGATGTTAGCGACTGAAAACAGTCGCTAACATCGCTATCTCCTATTACCAACTTTTGGAGATATTCGAATATCTCCAAAAGCTAACACCTGCCCTGAGCAGTTCTTAGCCATGTTATCCAATGGGAGGTGGATAACATGGCTAAGAGCATTAGCTCGGTAATGCATGAATATCGCTGACTTTTCAGCGATATTCATGCATTGCGGCGATTTTTATCGCATTTGCGATAAACCTTGGTAATACCAAGGTTTATTTGCGGTAAAAATCGCCGCAGCGCAGCGGTAAATTTTTGTCTCTAACCAAGCAATAGCGATAATTATCGCTATTGCTTGGTAATATGCCCCTATATGCTGGAGAACACTATGATAGTCAAAAAGAAGTAATACTTTTACAGCAATACTGTGAGCAGGATCTTGGGGAGGAGGATGCAGAGAGGTTGGAGGCCCCTATTACGATGTCTGAATTGGAGCAGGCTATAAATGGGTTAGCGATAGGAAAGGCGCCAGGGCCTGATAAACTTCTGCTGGAGATTTATATAAGTTTTTGGGGCGTTTTAAAGGAGGATATGGTGGCAGGATTCAGGCGAGCACAGATGGGCGTCTATCCTAAGTCATGGGATGATGCCAGTATTGTGGTGTTTAAAAAAAAAAAAAGATAAACCTGCCGATTGTGCGGCATCATACCGCCCTATATCTCTGCTGAACACGGATGGTAACATTTATTAAAAAATGATGGCGACTAGGTTGGCGGCAGTGATTACTCCTATGGTGTCAATACGACAACATGGATTTATTCCTAATCGTGGAACAACAAACCACGTTAACAGGGTAATAACCTTGCTCGATCATGCTAATGGTACTGGCGAAGCACTCAGCCTTATTTTATTAGATGCCGAGAAGGCTTTTGATAGAGTTTCATGGGGCTTTTTATGGGCTGTGATGAGACGTCGTGGGTTTGGGCCACAGTTCATAATTGCTCTTCAGACGCTATATCGCCAACCAGTAGCCAGGATATGTACCATGGGGCTTGAATCTAAATTAGTGCCTATCAAGCGGGGAACTAGACAGGGGTGCCCCTGCTCCCCATTATTATTTTCACTATATATTGACCCATTTTTAAAGATGATTGAAAATAGTCCTCAGATTCAATCAGTATCTATACAGCAACAACAATACCGCGTCTTTGCATATGCTGATGATGTGGCCGTGGTATCCCCTACGGGGCAGTATCGGGCTATAAATTAAATACAGCCAAAATATAAATTTTATGTGTTAATGTTGGCTCATATACAGATCAAATGGTCTCACAAGAGGTAACTTATTTGGGGGTGCAGATAAGGGCTTCTGCGTCCGCACTGGTTGAGTCTAATTGGTGGAAGTTTATGATGGGGATCCGCAATCAATTGGATAAATGTGAATGTTTACACTTATCACTGGTTGGTAGATGTAACATCTTAAAAATTATGATTTTACCGAAAATGTTGCATTTTTTTAGATGTGTACCCTTGGAGATACCTCAACCTAATTTAGCACAACTACAGTCCTTGTGTATGAGATTCATATCGGTACGTGGAAAAGCGCGTAGAGCAATGCGCTACATGGTTCTACCTAGGGCTGTAGGTGGGTGGGCTGTCCCCGATTTTACCTTGTACTACTACTGGTGTATGTTACAACATATGAATATACTGTTTACTGGAGTGGGGCCGATAGACAAAGCTGAATCGCCCTCTATATACTATATTTTGTTAGGCACTGAATTTAAAAGCTGCCTGATTTTGAATTTGGACTGGAGCTACTATAAGTGTACAAGATTTAAGGTTCTTACAGCTGCATATAAGGTGTGGAAAGCAATTATGAAGACATACGTGGTAGAAAAGGCTCTTGGTATACCCCATTAACAGCCTCGATCTTCTTTCCTAGTGTATTTTGGGACCGGGTTGTGTATAACTGGCTGGCTAAAGGAATCACTGTGGTCGGTGACTTATTTATGGAAGATGGGCTAAAATCGTTTGATCAGCTTAGGGAGCAATATCAGCTCTCTCGGTCGGATTCTAAAAAAAAATTGCAAATCAGGGATTATCTGTTGAAAGCCCGCTTGAATATACAACCTAACTCTCTTATTGAAGCATACAGGAAGGCGGCACGAATTGGTACACTATATACTCTCATGCTTGATACAATGCCTAATGATTTGGCAGTTCATACTCATACATGGGAGAATAGATTAGGATGCCACGGCATCTTACTGGAGACTTCAATTGAGCTAGCTGGACGACTATTTATGTCTGGGAATTTCGCTGCCCAACATTACAAGACTATTTTCTATCTGTATCTGACACCTGATAAAATTGCAAAATGGGGTGGGGATCAGGAGGGAAAATGCTTTCGCTGTGGGGCTCCAGCTGCTGATGTGGTACATATTTTTTATTAATGTGGGCAGTTAAGGAGCTTATTTGAGCAGGTGAACAAGTTTTTAACCGTAATTGTGGGTGCACCTATACAGCTATCCCCCATACAGATTTTGCTGGGAGTAGAGATGGGTGTACTGGCGGATACAATTTCCAGTAATGCTGTCTATTTGATTTTTGTAGCCACAGCTGTGGTTAGGCTTTGTATAGCCTCTTGTTGGCTGCAAAAAGATGTGCCATCATTTAATGCCTGGCGGGCCAGGTTCTTTGCTATGTTCAATATTGAGTATAGCCTATATGCTTGAAAGGCAGTCGGAAAAGGAAACTGCAAATCTGGGGTGCAGTTATGTTATTTGGATATGGACTTGTAAGCCCCTCTGATCTTTCTGGCACTAATATGATTTGTCCTATGTTTTGTCACCTTGATTGCTCATTCCAATTTTCTTTTCTTCTTTTCTCCCTTGTACATGAATGTTGCTAAGTATTAACTGTATAGTCGGCTATGGATTTTGGTTAGATGCCTTTGCTAATTTGTTTTATTTCATATGATTCTAAACCTCGCCTTTCTTCTGTTTGTTACTCATGTATTTGCAATAAAAATATTTTTTAAAAACCAACAATTACATGAGGAAGGTTTCGATTTAATTGCTGTAGCTTTCTGTCTTATTCTATTGTCAGTTCATTAATTTCTAATAAAAATTCAGCCAATACTTTAGCAGGTTTCACTTAGTTCATTTTATTCACTACAGGAACTTTAGCAAAAATGTCATCAATATCTGAATAATAATACTCTAGTTTCCCAGTTTGGTAAAATAAACTAGCTATTACACTATCAGTCATTCCATAAGTCAAAGGAAGATGATGGTAAGTCACTCCCTCTGATACATATGCAAGCAACTACATGCAGACGTAACAATCCTGCACATCCATTGTTTCTACATATTCTTTCAACAACTTAGAGAATACATTTTTAGAAAAATCATGAAGAGATCTATCTTTATGTAATTCGGTTTTATCTGCTAGTTCTACATTGTTCTTTATATCATGTTCTTTCTTACTTTTGTTATTACCTTGATTTTTATACGAATGCTCAAAACTTGAATGAAATGGAATTAATATTGCTAAAATAATCCATACTAACTTTAATAAAGCAGTACAAATCAAACACATTCTACAACATTTTCGTAATATTCCGCAATTGGATGTATTGTTAGCAGGCATTTTTTTTTTCAAAGGCTCTTTACTACTTCCCACACAAAGCAATGTATTAATCTGTTACTTCAATTATGTCTCTTAAGAATTTCTATTCAATTTGACCTTTTTCTTTCAGTTTTGCCTCCTATTTGCTCTTTATTTCTTTGAAACCAAATACTCTTCTTTTTGCAAAGTCTTTCTCACTCACCAGAGTCACTTTGTTCTTCTTGATGACTTTCAACCTCTGGTATATCCGGTAATAAAACATATATCCACTTAGGTGACTTATACTTTTGATTTGGTCTCTTTACTCTTTTGGGTCTTTGCAAAATGTATTTATTATTTTCTTTTTCCTTTTGGCCTTCTTGACTAGAAATTTCGTTCACTTGTTCTTGTTTATCTCCATTTATATTTATTAGCTTAAATTTCAATCCTTTAACTTCTGCAGGCCAATTATCTCCCCTTTTGGGCTTTTTTATTACAGGTTCAATTGTTTCACGTTCCACCTTCCAAGCCCTTTTTCGTGAACTCCTTCTCAGAGTATTCTCTTCATCACTTTCTTCAGACTCGGTCTTAAATTCTTTTTTTACTTCCTCTTATTTTGAACTTTATTATTTCTGGTTCAACTTCTGAGTCTTGTTTTTCCTTAGTCAAATCAGTTCTTTTATGAGGAATCTCTCCATAACGGGTACTTGGAATGTCACCCTAATCGTGAGTAATTTCCTTTTCTCCAGTTTCAAGATCAATATTCCTTCTCTCAGAACTTTCTATTTGACTTTCATATTTTTCGCCTTCACCAGTTTTCTTCTTTTTCTTTTCAGTGTCCAAACTGGTTTTTGCTTTTTCCAGATGTCGCCCCACAGGTCGATCTTTCTTATCTGGAACTTTGTTTGTTATTTCTTCTGTTTCAGAATCTGAACTAGTCTCTTCTTCTTCCAATTGTTGATTCTCTGGTTGTAGGACAGGAATGGTGTGGCTCACATGAACCCACCTTTTAACACCTGCACATTTCACTGCAGTAGCGCTGACCAGAATAACTTGTCTCGGTCTATCCCATCGAGGAACCAGGCAGTTTCTCCTTCTGTATATTTTTATTCAAAACCTGTGTCCAGGACTTAGATCATGAGTTGGATGCTTTTCTCGAGTGCATGCATCAGTTCCAACTTGGTGAAACACAGAATCAACGGTGTCAGATAGACCCTTGCAGTAATCCAATATGATATCGTCATTTATAGTTAGCAGTTTGTTGACAGGTACAGATGCTTGTCTCATTATTCGTCCCATCAGTATTTCATGTGGACGTAGACCAGTTTTCCTGTCTGGGATACTTCTCAATGTCATCAAAACAAGTGGCAAAGCATCAAGCCATTTCAGTCCAGTGGCCAAACACGTTTTTCCAAGTCTGTTTTTAATTGTCCCATTTACTTGCTCAACTACCCCAGATGCTTCAGGTCTGTAAGCACAATGCAATTTTTGACGAATATCCAGTGCTTCACAAATCAACTGTATCAATTCATTTTGAAAGTGACTCCCTCTGTCCGTTTCAATTGTTACTGGAAATCCAAATCTTGGGATCACTTCTCTCAACAAAAGCTTTGCTACAGTCAATCCATCATTGCGCCTTGTAGGGAAGGCCTCAACCCATCTTGAAAATAAACAGATGACGACCAAGACATATCTTAGTCTGTTGCATGGTGGCATCTCTATAAAATTCAATTGCATTTGTGTAAAAGGACCACCCTCCCGTCCTATGGTTCCCAAACTCGCAACAGTTTTTCTTCCTGGATTCAATTGTTGACATGTCAAACACCTCTGACCAAAGACTCTCTGCTATTATTCTAAGCTTTGGATTATACCAGGTTTGTTTGAACAATCTTATCATCGCGTCTCTACCTATATGGGCCTGACCATGGTACATTCGAGCCATGTTAGAGATCATGCTATCAGGCATAACAGGTCTTTCATCTTTGTATACCCAAATGTCCTCTTCTCTTAATCTACAACCTGATTTTATCCATCTATCTTTTTCTTCTTCGTCTGCCTCATCTTGTAATTGTTTTACTTCCTTCCATGTCTCAACTATATTAGTAAGCATCAAAGGACTTGAAACATGTTCTTTTTCTCTTTCCCGATTTATTGAAGCTACATTTGTAGCACAATACTGAGCAATTGCATCAGCAAATCGATTGCCTTCTTTAATGTAATCATTTCCATTTTTATGTGCAGCACAATTCACTACTGCTATGTTTTTAGGCAGCTGTATCGCCTCAAGTAACATTTTGACAAATTCACCATTCCGAATAGGTGATCCAGCCGAGGTCAGGTAACCTTTTTGGGACCACAGTTGTCCATAATCATGATCCACTCCGAATCCATATTGACGGTCAGTCACTATGGTAACTCGGACATGCTATCCCAATTTCCATGATCGTATCAAAGCAATCAGTTCAGCCACCTGAGCAGAACGTATTCCTTTCAGACAAGATGTTTCCATAACATCAGTCACTGTACATACAGCATATGCAGCACTCAATGTTCCTTAATCTGTTCTTAAACAGGAACCATCTACGAATAACACATAATCTGTTTCCTCCAGAGGCTCATCTTCATCAGGTCTCGGTTTGGTACAGTATTCAAGCACATCCACACATTTGTGATCAACATCATCCTTTACTTCCACATCTGGAGTATCAGGTAACAATGTGGAAGCATTCACATTGACACGCCTTGCAATTGACACATTATCTGTACCCAAAATCACCCTCTCTTACTTGGTCAGACGATTGTTTGTTATGTACTGAGTTTCTTTGTGGGTAAGGAGTATCTCCACTGAATGAGGCACATACAACTTAACTGGAAAATCCATCACAATACCTTCACTCTGTTCCAGACGTATAATTGTAGCAGCCACTGCTTTCAAACATCCAGGTAATGCTTTTGCTACTGGATCCAACACTGCTGAAAAATATGCAATTGGTCTTCTCATTCTTCCATGTTTTTGAATCAAAACTGATAATGCACATCCTTCTCTTTCACTGCAAAACAGTTCAAATTATTTTTCGTAATCAGGCATACCTAGTGCTGGTGCTTCACATAGACTGGTTTTCAGTTGTTCAAAAGATTCCATTTCTTTTTCATTCAGAACAATAGGATCTTTTACATCACTTTTTGTCAATCTCTGTAGAGGTTTCGCAATTAATGGAAAACCACTTATCCACTGACGACAGTAACCAACCATTCCCAAAAACATTCTCACCTGTTTCTGTGTTTTTGGTGGACTCATTCCTCTTATTATCTTGATTTTATCTGAGGTCACTTTCCTCACTCCTTTTCCAATTTTATGACTTAGATATTGCACTTCTTCCTCCTGACAAAACTGTAATTTCGATGGGGACACCTTATGTCCTCCTTCTGCTAGATGATTCAACAGTGCAATAGCATCTGAAATGCAACCCTCTTTGGTCTTTGATGCCACTAATAGGTCATCAATATATTGCACCAAAACAAATTTCTCTGGCATGCTCAAACTTTCTAATGCTTTTTTAAAAACTGATTGAAAATTGATGGACTCTCTGTATACCCTTGAGGAATTCTGCACCATGCCAAAATACGCTCTCCAAACCGAAATGCGAAAAACGGTTGGCTGTCTGGGTGTAAAGGAACTGTAAAGAATGCATTGCATACATCAATAACAGTATACCATTCTGCATCATGTGGAATCTGATATAATATCACTGCTAGATTTGGCACAATTGGGCAGCATGGAACAACTATTTTATTTAATTTTCTCAAATCCTGTACTATTCTAAAAGTACCATTTGGCTTTTTCAGTCCCATTATTAGTGAATTACATAGACTGCTCATGTTTTCCCTAAGAATTCCTTGTTCAATCATCTTATTAATCACTGGTGTTACTCCTTCAATTATTTCTTTGGTTAATTTATACTGTGGGATATTTGGATAATCAACATCTTCTTTTATCGTAATTCTTACAGGGTCTACTCCTTTCATTAACCCTATTTCTTCTGTGAAATCCCACACTTCTTCTTTGACTGTCTCTTTTAATTAATTTGGTATCTTTTCTTTGTCAAACACAGGAACTGTCTCACTTCTTTCTGAATCAATTATTGAAATGGTCATTTTATACAGAATATCATCTGCTGTTTGAAACGCTATGCCATCTGGTGAACAATAAATGGCACAGTTAATTTTACACAGTATATCGCATCCTAGTAAGTTTACTGGACTGCTATCACATACCGCAAAGCTATGGATTTCTTTGAAATTTGCAATTTCCACTTCCACTGGCTGTGTCAATGGAGCTTTAATCTGTCTGTTTGTTACACCTACAACTTGGATTACATCACCTGAGAGAGGAAGGTTTTGAATTTCTACTGACCTAACAGTAGAGCAGGTAGCACCTGTGTCCACTAGGAAAGTAACATTTACACAACTCACCTTTCCATTCACAAAAGGACCAGATTGATCTACCTCCAGAGTTGCACCACGCACGCACTTCCTCTCCTAGGCACCGTCATCAACTCTCATCTGAATCATTTCCATCCATCCTTAACCAATACTGCGGAACACCAGTCACACGTGGTGATCTTTTTACCTGTCCTCCTTCTTAGAATCTTGTCTCTGCACTGTATCTCTGAAGAAAAACACTCTGTGGAAAAGGCGGTAATGGCACCTGATTTTGCTGTGGGACTACCTGTTGCTGAGTTGGAGCCTGCTGATTTACCTCCCTCTGCACCTGCAGATTTAACGATTTATTTTCCTCATTATCCGTTGATTGTAATTTACACTCGTTCTTCCAATGCCCCACCTTGCTGCAATTATGACATGGCCACTTCTTTTAGCTTCATCTAAATTCATTTGCCCCTTTCCTTTATTCATATTATTCGTGAATTTCGTTTGGTTCCCATTATTAACAATCTGCTCTTCTTGCTGTTCTGCAACTTTTACTTGTGCCCACATTGCCTATTCTTTCAACTTACGCTGTCTTGCTTCAATATCATCACTACAGTATTTTGCGTACCTTAAGACATCGTCCACAGAACTAGACTGCCAGCACATCATGTGGTGTCTTATCAAATCTCCTATCTCGGGTCTCAAACCAAACACAAATCTATATACAAAATGACTCATATCCTTTTCACTTAGATTTGCATACCCACTATACTGTTTGAAAACTAAAAGCAATCTTTCATAATATGCATGTACAGATTCTTTCACCTCTTGAATAGTTCTGTCAATCTTTGACTAATCAGTTTCTGTCGGGGGAATGTTATTTTTCAAAAAGGTACTAACTTGATCGTACTTTCTCATAACTTCGGGACCTGGTGCACCTGTCTTTGGATCTCTCAGATATTCTGCTTTTGGCCAAACAATTGTAATATTACATTCTGTCCATAAATCTGCTGGTACAACTATGTCAAATAATCCATCTAAATCTTCCCCTAACACTTTTGATACTTTCACAAATCTGTCTACTTGTCTATACCATTCTACTGGTTTTTCTCGCAATCTCGGGAAATCGTTTGTGAATGACAATGTATCTTGTCTACTCCAGGGCACATGTACATAACCTCCTCCTGGTATTTCTCTCATAGGGTATTCTACTGTTTTCTTTAACAGGGAATGCTAATGAAGTTTTGTCACTGATTTCTTCCATTTTCTTAGACCATCTACTTCTCCAACGATCTACGTCTCCCCATTTTCTCAGTAGCACTATTAATTTTTTTATTTGGGTTACTCTTCCTGCTGTATTCATATTTATTATGTCTTTTTCCCTCAAATCTACTCTGTATGTTTTTTGTAACATTTTTACCTTTGTGAAATCTTTTCCCATGTCACCTGCAAGTTCTTCCAATCCGTCATGCAGATTTTTAGCTCTTCATGTTATACTTTTACACATGAATAGCAATTCTTCATCCTGATAAGTTTTTAGTTTTTCTGTCCCTATCTTTCCAATTATTAATTCCTCCATATCTATTTTTTATTTTACCACATCAAGAAAATAATTTTTGGTTCCGTATCCTTCTGTTGTAATGTTTTAATCCACTCATTTAATTCTTCAACTGATGGTCCTACTGCAGGTTTATTCCTGTCTAAGTCAAATAAGCTCTTCTCAGTAGTTTTAGATTCTGACTTTGCCCCCATTGGTTATCTATATATCTGACTCTGATTTATAGTTAAATTTGGTGGAGTTGTTCTAATCATATTCTTAGTTTCATTCAAATCTGGATAAACCCTTTCCTTGGCTTTTTGCATACTTGAATTTAAAAGAATGGTTAACAAGTGTTCTTCTATTTTCTGTTTTTCAAAGACTGGTATTACGGACCTATAGTTACAGGTACTGTTACTGCTTCTACATTTTTAGTTCGCTCTTTAATTTTCTCAGTTCATTATTTTGTTGTCCTTTTTAATTCTGCTGCATTTGACATTTCACCCTGTGCATATTCTGACCTTTCGGAGATATTGTTTTTTCCTAACCCTCTTTTTGGAGTCTCATCTATTCTATATTCCATTGGTAGTGCATTTGGAGTCACCACTGCTGAAGTTGACTGATACGGCTGAAGTATTCTATTTAGAATGCTTTCCAGCACTTCGTCCTCTGTATCACTCAATTCACATACATTCCTTTCTGAAACCTGATTATTCCTTTTCTCTGTGCATTTTCTCCCTACTGCCCAATCTGCCATTCGCAAAGGATACATTCTATCCCACATATCAGCACAACTCCATCTTTTCATTCTACTCTCATGTGTAGTTCCCCAATATCCTTAAAAATTGCCTCGCTTTCCATCCACAGGTTTGAATCTTTCTTCTTCCAAAACATACATTTCATCTTCCCATTCCGCTAAAGCTTCAAACTGCGTCGGTCTAGGCCTAGGTTCAAGTTTCATCATCTTTTCTCTCAGATTTCTCAATACAGGTACACTAAACGTACCAGTTTCTGGAAATGCAAACACTCCATAATTTTTTGTATATTTCTCCCAATTCTTCTACAATATGCAAGTATAATAGCCATATTTTGTCATCATCTATGATGCAGGCGTTGTCGGCGGAGGATGGAATTTCCCTCTCTCGTAACTATTTCTTTGTCCTTTTTAAACAAATTCTTGAGTTTCTTAAACCATGATGGTTTTTCCCTGTCTTGTTCATAGTAATAATAAATTTTTCATATTCTTTATCTCAGAAACGATCGTACATTTCCTTTATATCAGAACCGCTTTTCTGACCAATCCCAGCGCGTCTCACACTAACGCACCAATCCGTGTACTCAACGTCACAATCTCGCTGACCAATCCTAGCGCGTCTCACACTAATGCACCAATTAAAACTGTCTGTGTCAGTCACGTGGACCAATGCCAGCGTGACTCCTGCTACGTCAGCTTCCACTCCGGTTTCTGCTGACCCCTCCTTTACAAAATTTATCAGCACTATTCTTTTATACAATTTTCAATACGAAAACTTGTTAGTTACTACAAAAACACATTCCCATTGCGTGTTTCGCTAAAACCAAAGATATAGTTTGTTCAAACTTACAAGAATTCTGTATTTCCAGTAGACAGCGCTTACCTCTTCTCTACCACAGAATTTTACTTTTGCTGATAAAGTAGCACTTCCCTCTACCTTACCCTTCTCACAAGCTTTGGAAACAAACCTGCTACTCTCCCAGGGATACGTTTTAGTCAGCATACCCAATTGAATCCTGTGCTTAAGGCCAAGGTTTTACAGATTGCCCTTCGCTATCACCACTTTCACACGGAAATGTCCCTAACTTGTAACACACAATGATGTTACTACCTCAAAACCAGACAATGCACTGTGCGACTTCACTTGCCACACATTTCTCTGCCTGCAGACAGAGCAACAGACTGCCTACTTCCCGGAAGCCTCAAATTCCGACTACATAAAATGTAATACAAAGTCAACATAAAGGGCCAAATGTAGGAAGCCTAATACCGGCCAGTAACGGCTGAAATTACTGAATTTCGGCCCTTACCGACCGGTATTAGGCTTTTCTGATGTAGGAGGCCAAAATGAAGGATTCGGTAATTTACCAAATCGGTAATTTAAGGAATCAGTAAATTACCGAATTCTTAAAATACTGATTCAGTAAATTACCGAATCCTTAATGTAGGGAGTACTGAAATGAGTGCTTTTCCCATTTCAGGATTCGTTATCTACCACCAACTACAAGTTGGTGGTAAATATCGAAAACCCTGAAAAAAGCAATTTTTTGCAATTCATGACAGTGCCATGTGGCGGACATACATGCCCTTAGGGAATGTATGTTTGCCACATGTGCACCCATGCACTATTCAGGGGTGCAACAGGGTGTCAAAGTGACACCTTGCCACCCTTGACTGTGTTCCCCCTTTTACCGAAACGGTATTTACCGATTCGGTAATTCACATTCATTCCTATGGGCCTGGAGGCCCATATGGATGAATGGGAAATACTGAATCGGTAAATACCGATTCGGCATTTACTGAATCTTACCAATTCGGTAAAAAATACCGAATGATTACCTACATCCATTTTACCGATTCTAAAATACCGAATCGGTAAAATTCTGTATTTTAGAATCGGTAAATCTGTATTACCTACATCTGGCTCATAGTGTTAAACATTTAACATCAATAATCTCCAAACTGGCCTATAGAAACCAGACCTCTGCTACCAAGAAATCTGATCCAGCGGAGCTTACCAACAACATTTAATATTCATCTCACTAAACTCACGAGCAATACCAGTTTTACTCATCGGTGGGGCCCATAACACCGTGAGTCACACACACATTCACACAATTACTCCTGAATCCAGTGACAAAGAAGGCAGGCTGCTGGTTAGCAGGGTACCTATATTCTAATACCATATATACATTTTCAACAAAATGCTATTTTAAAAAAAAAACATATTTTATTGTTTTATATTATAACATACAGGTAGCTTACACTTTACTCTTAGCCCACCCCATCTATCCAGAGTGATCATAGCTTAACATGTCCAATCGATTATTTCACCATGTTCCGGGTTTCATTACATTATTGTCCTAACATTCCGCTCACAGTTGCCCAATACAAAAACAATTCAAATTATTACTTATTCTAGACCCCTACCTAACCCTCCCAATTCCCCCTCTCCCTCCCCGCCTACTCCTTCCTTCTCCCCTCCCTTCCTCACCCTCCCCCCCATCACCGGTGTGTTCGTACTGTCTGCAGATGCATTACTTATAGGGTGTGTTAATTGGTAGCCAGGATTCTCGCCTTGTGTGTTCAGTGACCTTCCTGCGCTCAATCGCTTCATTCTTTAGCTTCTTTTGACTGTTGGTCGACTAGGGACTGAACTATTCTTCCCCATGCCCTTGCCGTTTCCAATGCTTTCTCATTTTTCAATCGTCGCGCCTGCCGAAGTCTAATGGAGTTTTCCGCTCCACCCCATTTAAGCAGCTCTACTGTCCACCTCCCAACACTGGGGCCCTCTCTGGATTTCCAGTGCATTGTTATCTCTCTTTTCGCCAGCACGAGTCCCATATCTACAAATTTGCTCATCACCTTTGTTTTAGGGGTATGTGGGAACCAATGTAAGATGCACATGGCCATGTCTTATTTTAGGTCGCGCTCTGTAACTAACTGCAAAAGATCTCCCACTTTACTCCAATAATCCTCCAGCTTCGGGCATTCCCACAACATGTGTTCTAATTCTACTCCTACTCCGGCACACCTAGGACATACCGCATTATCAGTGTTAAAATATCTCATGATCTTACCCGGCGTCAAATATGCCCTATGTATTATGAAAAAATGCACCAGTTGAAATCGGGCGTTTCTGGTACTCTTCCACGCTCTACGCAAAATGTGTCCCCATACAGTTTCTGGTATAGGTTTCCCAATGCCCTCTTCCCATTTTAGTCTTAAAATATCCAGTGGAGATAGTCTCATTCAACATTCTCGTATATAGGCATGTAACTACCTTATATGTGCCCGCCGCCATCACCACATACTGACATGCCATTGTCGTCTCAGGTTCCGTCAATCCTCCCTTCCAGTGTTTCTGTAATGCCCGTACCAGGGCTGCGTGTACCAGGAATCCTCCCCTAGGAAGATCGTATCGTTCCTGCAGCGCTTGATAGGGGAGTAATGTGCCATCTTCATACAAGTCCCCCAGTACTTGAATCCCTGCTTGTTCCCAATCCTGCAATTATGACCAGTATCCACCATGGGGCAATGCCGTAACCATCCCCAGTGGAATTTCGGGGGCATAGGGGTGTGAAACACCAGCTCTCCTCTGACTCCGATTCCAGCACAACTTCAACGTTTTCTCCTCCAAGGAGAGATCCTTAAGGTCCAGCCGCTGTTGCAGTACGATAAAAGACATGACATGCCTCGGTATACCTCTACCCCTCAAGTGCTCTGGGCCTCTAAATTCTTTTGCAACTTCTTGTGTAAGGATCTGAAGTTGTGCTGTTATATAGTAGAGTTCCAAATCGGGGACTGACAGCCCGCCCTCAGCTTTCGGTCTCATTAGTGTCTTTAGTGCCACCCGACGTCTCCCTGATCCCCAAATGAACCCCACCACCATGGACTTCAGAAGTTTGAACAGCGAGCACGGAACCCACACTGGTAGTGTTCTAAACAAGTACAACAGCCTCGGAAGGGCCACCCTTTTCAATAGAGCTATTCTCCCCATGTCGGGTCCCACGAGCCACTCCATACTGGGGTGAGATCATTGTTCCCACCTTCACTCTTGCCACCGCCCAAGTGTATAACACTGTTGTCCATCCCACAAAGGCGTCTCCCAATCCAAAGCCCCTCATCGTTTTATAAAGAAATGGCCATTCTAAACTATCGAAAGCCTTTTCTATGTCTACTGATAGTATCGCTGCCATGGACAAATCAATGCAGGCCTCCCCCAGCAGTCTCACCAACCTCCGTATATTCGTGGTGGTATTTCTAGGTGGGATAAACCCGGCCTGATCCTCATGTATTAAACAAGTCATATGTTGCAGCAGGCGTGAAGCCAGGATTCGACTGAGGATCTTATAATCCGTGGACAACATTGACAACGGGCGATACGCAGCCGCATCCATATTTCCCCGTCCAGGCTTTAGCAGTGGAATAATGAGTGCCTCCCGCATTGACATCGGCAGATGGCCCAATTCTCGGGCTTCGCTAGAGACCTCCAATAGTTTTGGTGCCAGAAAGTCTATGTAGTGCGAGTAAGACTCTATGGGCAATCCGTCTATTCCTGGGGTGTTATTACGCGCCATATGTTTGACGGCACTCCGCACCTCCTCAATTGTTATATCTCCACCCAGGTGCTTCGCCTGCTCTTCCTCCAGCTGTGGCAATTGCAGGCTCCCCAGAAAAAAGTCAATTTCCTCCTCTCCTGCCTCCAACTTACTCTCATATAGTGTCTCATAGTACTCTTGGAACTGAGTCACAATCCTTTCTGCGTATGTACTGTGCCACCATCCCTCGTCGTCAGCGCCAGAATCTGAGAACCCCTCGGGTTCGGATTAGCCAGCCATGCCAACAACTTACTCGCTTTATCGCCTTCCGAATGGGTCTTTTCAACATAACTCCTATAATCAAAACAGCGTAATCTTTCTACTTTCCGTACCACTGCTTCCCTAACTTCCTCCACTTCTACTTGCCTTTCCGGTCGCCCAGGCCTCGCGAATTCTGCTGTTCGTAATGCATCTTCTGCTCTGTCTACGTCCTGCAATAGAACCTTCCGCACCCCAGCATATTTGCTAATACAAAGTCCCCTTACCACCACTTTAAACGCATCCCATTCCAATGCTCTGGAAGTAGCCGTACCTGCATTCTCAATAAAATAATGAGTTATCCCTTCTCCTACTTCTCGCTGGAACACTGGGTCCTCCAGTGTCTCAGGTCGCAGTCTCCAAGTCGGGATGTCAGATCTCTCTCTCATCCAGTGCATAGTAACCAACAATGGATTGTGGTCAGATAGAGTTCTCGTAAGGTACTCAGAGTGGGCTGTGGCGGGCACTACCGTTTTTTCGAGCATAGTATCGCGTCCAGCCGAACATGAAGTTCGTGCAGCGCTGAAAAATAGGAATAGTCCCTTTCCTGCGGATAGTGCGATCTCCACACATCTACCAGGTCCCATCTGGTCTGCCAATCTGATCTATATTGGGATAGTCTGTTTCCTGAGATGGGTCCGCTATTGAGTTAATGTCTCCTCCCAGCACTATTGGGCCTGCTATATAGTGCGCCAATGTGCTAGACATTCGATCCAGAAAGCGCACCTGGTCCACATTCGGTGCATAGATGCTACAAAACACTACATCTCTGCCATGTAAGCACCCTTCAACTGGCACAAATCTATCTTCAGAGTCTATTGTCTGCTTAGTCATCTGAAAGGGAACCCCCGTCCTGATCCAAACCAGCGCTCCCCTTTGCAAATGCTGAATAGGAGGTACTGAAAACCTGTCCTCGCCATCTACGCTGCAGCGCTAGTCCCTCCGCTTTAGTAAGGTGTGTTTCCTGAAGCAATGCCACATGTCCTCTCCCGCCTGGATTTTTCAAATTCCATCTACTACGGTTTGCCTAAATCTTCCATCCATAGGCTGCAAATCATTCAAAACCAGGCGGCGAGACTGGCCCTCGGGATACCGAAATGGCAGTCTGCCAAACCCCTCCTTATCAAGTTGCACTGGCTCCCTGTCAGGCTGAGGGCAGCCTTTAAGCTTGGCTGCCTTATTTTCAAATCTCTTTCCGGTTCTTCTCCTGCTTTCTTGAAATCTCTCATCCAGCCCTACTGTCCCCCTCGCAATCTCAGATCATCACACCTACACCGCCTGGTCGTCCCTCCCATCAAACTTTGTAGATCTGGCGGTCGGAGATTTGCATATCTTGGCCCCAAACTCTGGAACTCTTTCCCTTCCCCAGTCAAGACTTCCAATACTCTCATCCAATTCCGTAAATCATTAAAAACCTGGCTTTTCCCTCAATCTAGCTAAAATCCCTCTGTTCTCTCAGTATCCAATCAGCGCCAGGAAACCCTCGGTGTCAGTGTGCTTTAGAAGCACCCCCTTAACATAACATAACATGTACACCTCTCCTAACCAAATATGCATGGACCTTGTGGCGCCCTGTCATTGTGTGTAGTCCCCGTACATTCCATGTGATACAGCGCAAATCAGGTACTGTCCCCATCATCATACCACAACCATTCCTCCTCTCCTTGTAAAAAGCTGAACACACCGGTAAATATCTTATCCCACTCCATCCCTAAACTCCCTTTCCCCCACCCCCTCCCAAGAACAGGACCTAGAACAAAACTGCTAGTCCCCATCCAAACCATTCCAACTCGCAACGCACACCTAAGCCTCGTAGTAGTCACGGCAGGCATGCCTTAAGGGCTGTGGGGGGGTCCTCCACGCCAACGGGCGACCGCCTACGTCCGAATAATAACTTCACCCCCATCCCCCAAACAATCACAGCAAACCCCACTTACCCTTGCAGCGTATTATTAAACCACAAGTTACCGCTTATAGTGGTTCCTTTCCACCCTGACTTGGCTTCCCAAAAGACTCCACCAGACCACCTCCCATCAGCTTCCACAACTGGTACGAGGTCCACAAACTAGTCTCCTCCACTCGACCCACCCCACTATTCTTCATTCACTGCACCCTAGACTATCATTCATCCATGAGTCCATCCGCTGTCGCCGGGGTAACCTGCGGCATCGTAACTCTCCCCGCTTCCGAAGCCTCTGCATCCGACTGCTCTTTGTCCTTGTAACAAAAAGGGGGAACAGAAAGCGGACAATATTTATCGGGGTCCAATGTACATGTCCTGCAACTTGGAAATCAACAAAGAGTGTACAGAGTTCCCCACATTGGGTAGACTAAAGTAACTAAAGGAATCCTCTCTCTCTAGGAGCGTATGTGGCAGGGAATGTGATAATCCCTTGACGGAATTAAGGATGCCTCACACAATTCAAAGGTTGGACGGCTGTTGCCATCCCACCCGATGATCGTACTGTGCCATCATTGGCTTCCTGCTCCTGCGGCAGGCTGGCGATGCAATGCCTGTCCGGTAGCACTGGGTGCTACACTTTGGCGGAGTTCTTTTATTCCTTAGCCAATGGGTGCGTGTGTGTGAGGGGCCAAAGAAAAAAGGTGCAATAGTGAGCGTGAGTGAGGGTAAAAGAGGTCAGTGGAGTCCATTAAGACAACTTTAATAGCATGGCTCACTGCCTTATTAAAATTGGTGAAATGAGGGGTACTGAGGCGTAACAGTTTAGGGTGATCTGGCCTCATTCAACCCTCAATCATGGTGTGGTCGACATGTTTCATGCCTCTCGGGCAATTCATCAGGACCTAAGTGCTCATCAACTTGCTACGGATCCCCCCAGTTTTGAAGGAATCGAGTATACGACCTGTGATGTGTCGTGGGATCATATCCTACGTAGATTCCCACCCTCGGACTGGAACAGGAAAGAGAGAAGGGCACAGTCAATAATATGTCTGTTCGGAATAAACGTTTACATGTGGTAATAACATGCAGGCAGGGTTGCGGTTTTTAATGAACACAACCCCGGTAAGGTGATAACGCTCGTGACAGAGAGGATTTTATACAAAGTGAAGGGAAAACGGAGGATTAATACTGCAAATACCATATGCGGTCAAAGATAGGGATACATTATTTTTATACACATATGGGAAGCCACACCATGTTAATTCACACGTGTGTGTCATGCAGTCAAAGGATAGTGTGTGCATTCACACAAAATCAACATTGAAAAATTACCATTGAAAAATTACACATTTAACCACTTAAAAGCTGAGCATTTGTAAGCTTAAACCCATACTGGAGGGATTGTACTGATGTGAAGTATTGGAAAACGGATCAACCCGGGTGAGTGTTATCAAAAGGTTCTTACCCGTAGTCCCTGATCGGAAAGTCCCATAGACTGTCCTCGTGGGGCCAGAGCTATGTGGTAGTCACCTGGAAGGAATCAATATCACTGCCGATTATGGTCGTGGTTAGCGGTACAGATTGCGATCGTTTAGGTACCAGTAGGGTAAAGCCATGGCGATCGTGGGCCGATGCCATTGGGAATGATCGCAACGGTACAGCGCACCTTACCTTGCTCGCTTCTGGCTCTAGGCACGTAGTCACCTACCCAACCCACAGCGGTAAACTCACGGGACAGCCGATCAAACCATTGTGTGACCCAGCCGCTTAAGTTACCGAGTTCCGCGGGCGCCGCGGAGGGCGTGTGCAGTGAGCGTTGCTAGGTGACGCAACGCGGCGTGGTGTAGAAAGGGAAGATTACCACACGCTAGTGGGTGTGCATGAGCGGGCGCCATCTTGGAACGGGGTTAGGGGAGAATACTTCAGTGTTTAAGTGAATATGAGTTATACTCGGACATAGGTTAGATCAATCCAAGTTTCGGTTATCTGGCTAGCATACTCCAAGGCACAGCATCATTCAAGCCCAGCTCATCAGCATGCAGGCGGTGTACCCATCTTTGTTCCATTCTAAAAAGGGCCTGTTGATTGATTGAAGGATGGCATTCGAGGATGGTCCATTGCATATTCTCTGCCAAATGATTTTGTTCTCTACAATGATCATATAGTCTCGTGTGGGTCTTTTTACAGCGGATGTTGCTATTATGCTCCATGATGCGTTGTTTCACAGGACGCATCGTCATCCCAATGTAGATCATCCTGCAGGGGCATATTAGTACATAAATGCACCTAGAGCTATTACAGTTAGTGTGTTTGTTGATGTTCCAGGTAAAGTCCCTTGGCAGTTCTAGCGTTTTACCCTGGATAGTTTGAGGGCAGACTACACAGGATCCACAACGGTAATGTCCCGTAACTGGTGGTAGGTCCCATAAGGTATTGGCTGGGCGGGTGCTCGATTTCTTGGGGCGAGTATGGATTAAAGTATCTTTAAGATTCGTCCTCTTAAAGATACTTTAATCCATACTCGCCCCAAGAAATCGAGCACCCGCCCAGCCAATACCTTATGGGACCTACCACCAGTTACGGGACATTACCGTTGTGGATCCTGTGTAGTCTGCCCTCAAACTATCCAGGGTAAAACGCTAGAACTGCCAAGGGACTTTACCTGGAACATCAACAAACACACTAACTGTAATAGCTCTAGGTGCATTTATGTACTAATATGCCCCTGCAGGATGATCTACATTGGGATGACGATGCGTCCTGTGAAACAACGCATCATGGAGCATAATAGCAACATCCGCTGTAAAAAGACCCACACGAGACTATATGATCATTGTAGAGAACAAAATCATTTGGCAGAGAATATGCAATGGACCATCCTCGAATGCCATCCTTCAATCAATCAACAGGCCCTTTTTAGAATGGAACAAAGATGGGTACACCGCCTGCATGCTGATGAGCTGGGCTTGAATGATGCTGTGCCTTGGAGTATGCTAGCCAGATAACCGAAACTTGGATTGATCTAACCTATGTCCAAGTATAACTCATATTCACTTAAACACTGAAGTATTCTCCCCTAACCCCGTTCCAAGATGGCGCCCGCTCATGCACACCCACTAGCGTGTGGTAATCTTCCCTTTCTACACCACGCCGCGTTGCGTCACCTAGCAACGCTCACCGCACACGCCCTCCGCGGCCCCCGCAGAACTCGGTAACTTAAGCGGCTGGGTCACACAATGGTTTGATCGGCTGTCCCGCGAGTTTACCGCTGTGGGTTGGGTAGGTGACTACGTGCCTAGAGCCAGAAGCGAGCAAGGTAAGGTGCGCTGTACCGTTGCGATCATTCCCAATGGCATCGGCCCACGATCGCCATGGCTTTACCCTACTGGTACCTAAACGATCGCAATCTGTACCGCTAACCACGACCATAATCGGCAGTGATATTGATTCCTTCCAGGTGACTACCACATAGCTCTGGCCCCACGAGGACAGTCTATGGGACTTTCCGATCAGGGACTACGGGTAAGAACCTTTTGATAACACTCACCCGGGTTGATCCGTTTTCCAATACTTCACATCAGTACAATCCCTCCAGTATGGGTTTAAGCTTACAAATGCTCAGCTTTTAAGTGGTTAAATGTGTAATTTTTCAATGGTAATTTTTCAATGTTGATTTTGTGTGAATGCACACACTATCCTTTGACTGCATGACACACACGTGTGAATTAACATGGTGTGGCTTCCCATATGTGTATAAAAATAATGTATCCCTATCTTTGACCGCATATGGTATTTGCAGTATTAATCCTCCGTTTTCCCTTCACTTTGTATAAAATCCTCTCTGTCACGAGCGTTATCACCTTACCGGGGTTGTGTTCATTAAAAACCGCAACCCTGCCTGCATGTTATTACCACATGTAAACGTTTATTCCGAACAGACATATTATTGACTGTGCCCTTCTCGCTTTCCTGTTCCAGTCCGAGGGTGGGAATCTACGTAGGATTTGATCCCACGACACATCACAGGTCGTATACTCGATTCCTTCAAAACTGGGGGGATCCGTAGCAAGTTGATGAGCACTTAGGTCCTGATGAATTGCCCGAGAGGCATGAAACATGTCGACCACACCATGATTGAGGGTTGAATGAGGCCAGATCACCCTAAACTGTTACGCCTCAGTACCCCTCATTTCACCAATTTTAATAAGGCAGTGAGCCATGCTATTAAAGTTGTCTTAATGGACTCCACTGACCTCTTTTAACCTCACTCACGCTCACTATTGCACCTTTTTTCTTTGGCCCCTCACACACACGCACCCATTGGCTAAGGAATAAAAGAACTCCGCCAAAGTGTAGCACCCAGTGCTACCCGACAGGCATTGCATCGCCAGCCTGCCGCAGGAGCAGGAAGCCAATGATGACACGGTACGATCATCGGGTGGGATGGCAACAGTCGTCCAACCTTTGAATTGTGTGAGGCATCCTTAATTCCGTCAAGGGATTATCACATTCCCTGCCACATACGCTCCTAGAGAGAGAGGATTCCTTTAGTTACTTTAGTCTACCCAATGTGGGGAACTCTGTATGCTCTTTGTCCTTCTCAGAGTCTGTGTTCCCAGGTGACTGCAGCTCCCATTCTCCTGATAACGCGATTACCGCATCCAACACGTCCTGTCTCTCCAGCTCCGTTTGCGCCGGCGACGGTTTCCGTCTATCCTTTCTTTTACATCGTAGGTGCTGTGATTGGCGCTGGGGTAGACCTCTGTCAGACTCCGGAAGCGCTGCTCCATGCGGTCCGTCCCAGCTCTATATGTTTCCAGCCACGCCCATGCATCTTCTGGTGTGTCATGGAAATGTGTGCTGCCATCCATTATTATCTTCAGCCTCACTGGGAATAACAGTGCATACTGAATGCCTTCCGATCGTAGTTCTTTCTTAACTGTCAAGAAGGATGCGTGTCGGTGTTGAGTCTCCAAAGTATAATCCTGGAATATCGACACTCTGCTATTGTCAACTTGGTGAGAGCCATCTGTCCTCGCTTTCTGGAGCAGTATATCCCTGTCCTTATAGTGTAGGAGCCTAGCTACCACTGGGCGGGGGGGGGGGGGGGGGGGGGGCGTCCCGGTTGTGCGCATGTTCCAGAGTGTAGAAGGGTGATAGCCCCTCCACTGCCACCACCGTGCTCAGCCAATGTTCCAGGTACCGTACCATGTCCGTTCCCTCCACTTTTTCGGGCAGGCCCACTACTCGAATGTTATTCCTTCTATTCCGGCTTTCCGCATCCTCCGCTCTCTTCTCCAATGCTTGTATACGTTCCAGGGCATTCGTTATTTTGCTGTCCAGCGCAGTGTGGGCCGGTGCCACTTCCTGTAATGTAACCTCTACATGTTTCACCCTGTCCACCAGCTTAGAGTGGTCCGCTCGCAGGAGCCCCAGCCCTGCTGCCACCTGTGCAATGTCTTGTTGTAGGGCCGTGCACGAGTCTGCTATTGCTGCTAGTATCTTGTCGAACTGCTGTTGCATACCAGGATCTTGAGATGTGCTCGCTTCATCGTGGCCGTCCTGAGATCTTGCGTCGCCGTCCGGCGGCTGGTTTCCCGCTCCCGGTTTTCCTCGTGGTTTCTCCATGTCCTGGGTCATTAGGGTGTTATTGGGCTCGAGTGGACCAACCACGGCACCCTGACTTCCCGGGGAGTTATCAATCGATGACCCTGGCCTTCGTGGGCAAATTCAGAAGTCTCATTTGCCAGAGGAACCTCTTTCACCCTTTCAAGTTGCCTAGTACTCCTGCTGTCCGCTTCCTTCGAGAGCCCTGATCAGCGACCCCTGCCAAGTTCAGGCCCACTTCTCCTCGGCCTCAATCTCTAATACTTCTTAGTTCTCCCAACAGGCCACTTCCAGTGTAAAGGAGCAACCAGTCCGATCCCCGCAGGTCAGCAAGCCTCTACTTTCGGTGCTCCACTCTGCTTGTTCCTTTTTTCATGCTCACAGTATGGCTGCTCCCCTCGTCCCTTTCACCACCACAGGAGAGAATGCTACGTTCATTCCCCCCTCTTCCTGGTGACTTAGATCCTCCTTCGCTCTTATCCGCCCTAAGCCGCTCAGTACTCAAGGCGGCTGCCCCGTGTCTTTATTTTCCATTCTCCTCCCCAGTGGATTGTATGGTCGCGGAGGCCATGTTTAAGTTCCCCCAATCCAGTGGGTGATCCAGAGTCGCTAGGCACAGTCCAGCGCTATATTTTCAGCAGTCCTCTTAGTTGGGGCCGGCTCTCTTCTCCCCTACCCCACAAGAGCTCGCGGGCCGCAGCCGCCTCTACAGCCCCGCTACCGCCTCTGCGGCCCATGGCCACAGTGGAAGTCGCCCCCCACTTACTGCAAAAGGATCGGGGTCGACTCCGGTCTCTCTCGTGGTGTGCAGCTGCCGCACTCCACCGTCCGCCGCTTCATCCCTGCAACGCCGCCTCTAGGGATCAGGGCTACGGGCCTCGCGCTGACTCTGCCTGCCAGCCACGTCCCACAGTCTTCGCCCGCTTGGCTCGATACCGCAGTCCCGGATCCTCTTGGTCTCCACCACTCGAGTTAAAGCTCACCGCCCTCGGCCCAGCTGGTCCTAGTCCCTTGCTGCTACGCTATATGCCGCCCAGCAGCTACTGCACACCGTTCTCCTCGTTACTGCGGAAGCGCCGCCTGCAGGGGTCAGGTCCCCAGGTCTCGTTCTCTGTCCGCTCGCCTGCCACCGTCTGGGATTCGCTTTCACATCCTGCTCTCGCGCTGCCGAGCACCTCCGGTTTCGAGCACTTGTTCGCTCCACTTTGGTCAGCCCCCCGTCTGTCCCTTCATGCACAACCACAACCGCGCCGGTCCCATCCGCGGCTCTCACTTCCACCGGGTAGTTCTTACCGATCTCCGTGATAGTGTCAGTTTATTCCCAGCCGCTTCGCCTCCTATTTAGGGTCCAGTATCGCCGGCGCTTTCAGGGCCAAATAATGTCTGAGACTCGGACCCCACAGTTCGTCCGCCGTCTGATGGGAGCCGGGGCAGGTCCGCACTCCACTTCAAGCCTTCATCGATATCGGGCACATCAGGGTACTGACTTAATTCACGATTATGCAGGGGTGGGAGCGGAGCTCAGCGCTCACGCAGCCACCTCCATCGGCCTCCAGGCCACGCCCCCTTTTCAACAAAATGCTATCATGTTATCTGAAAACTGTACATCAAGGTACTCCACTATTTTTGTCAATGGATCATTTAGTAGAAGCGTAGTTGATGGAGACTAAGACCATCTTAATCGTAGTAAACCTATAACTCTAGCATTTTATATTGTCATGGCATTTCTTAAAATAAAACTAGATCTCGAGTTTAAATTTATATTGAATTTATCTAATTCATTTAAGGAAAGAAGATTTTCAATTTATTTAGACAAGCAAGAATAACATTTATTTAATGCATGTTAACCCCTTCGCTGCTAGGCCTTTACCCTCCTGTGCTAAGCCATTTTTTGGCTATTTGGGGTAGTGCGCGCTTAGGCCCCTGTAACTTTTTGACCACATAAGGTATCCACGCCAATTTTGCATCCTTTTCTTCCAACATCATGGGGATTCTAAAGGTACCCACGGTTTGTGGATTCCCTTTGAGGGGTCCCAGAAATTAGCCAAAATACAGCAAACGTTTTTTTTTCTTCAGAAAAATGGAAAAACGGGCTACAAATGAAAGCATCTGGGTTTTTCCCTGTAAATGTTATCAAAAAAGGGGTTGTGGGGCTGAAATCACAATTTCCCCAGCTTTTAGGAAATGACAGTCTTTTGTCAGTAAACTATGATTTTTTACAAAGTTTTGGCTTTTTCTCTGGGACATAGCCTATTTTTGCTATTTTTAGTGCTTTAAACCTCCTTCCAGTTAATGGTAAAAATGAGTATGAAAGCAATAGTGGATCCAGGAAAGCTATACATTTTAGAAAGGTAGACACAATTCAGAAAGGGGTCATTTGTGTAGATCCATCAAGGTTCCTTTATAGAAACTAACAGTTAAATATTGGAAAAAATTGGGGCGTGGCTTAGCGGGCGCTGATGGCGGACGTGGCTCTCTAGAGCTCCCGCTAGCCCGGCGATTATCCGTATCATTATCCTGGCCCTCGGACCCTGAATCCTGTGCCACACGTGGGGTGACGGTGGCGGTCAGTGCTGGGAGCCGTCCGACCCTGAAAGCGGCGCTCCCGGGACATCCAGAGAGGCGGAACCGGCCGGAGCGAAGAGCGGCCTAGACCCGGGCACCGGGGCCTCGAGTTTGGCGTTCCCGGACCGGTGGGCTCGCGCGTGGGCCGGGGGGGCCTGCCTTTCTGCCCGATCCCCGGACTGCCTGGCGTTACCGAGGCACCGGGGTGATCCCAGGGTGCCCCTGCAGTGGTGGTGGCTGGGGCTGGTGCCCGGGGGGCCGCAGAGGAAGAGCAGCGGCCTACCTGGCCTGGATGAAGCAGGGGCCTTGAGTTTGGAGGCGCCCCACCTGGCTCCACCGGCTTCTGTTCCCGTGGCTGGGGTGCGGTGGCAGCGAGGCCGGGGGCGACGGGGCCAGAGGGGTGCCAGCATCGGCCTGCAGCGTCCATCGTAGCAGTGTGCATTGGAGCGGTGGCCTGGGAGCCAGTGGGACGGCCAGGAGAAGAGAGGAGGGGCGAAGGAGCCTCCTGCCGCTTGCAGACCTGACGGCATTGCTGGGGGCTGCGGTGAGGCGGCTCTGCGGGAGGACTCCGCGAAACCTGAGGCAGTCGGGTCCCCCGAGACTACCGGGGACAGTGTGGTGGCGGAGCAGGCTTTGGGCTGCCGGCGCGAGGAGGGGAGTGCCCCGCCCGGTCTGTGAACAGAGGTGGGCCCTGTGGTGAGGCCCTGAGGGGTACCGGTCTGGTGGATTGGCTGTGCCCTCTGTCCCCGCCGATCCGGAGAAGTGGACTGCGGCGCATCGGCGCCTCTCTCGCCCCCCTGACTCTGGGCCCGAGGTTGGTGGCTGGTGCGGCCCGGAGGGGCGGCTTTGCCTGGTTGCCGCGGCCTCGGGCTCCGCCGTGCCTGCTCATCTACGGCGGAGAGGTGTTCGGCGGACTGTGGATGGCGGAGGTGGCTGGCGTGGACCGGCAGGGACCCGAGACGGTAGGGTGCTGACCTAGCCGCTACGTTTGCTGCTGGGGCCCGGTATACCATCAGGTGCACCTGCTTGCTAGACTTTGGCGTGGTGGTGGCGAGTGGGTGCGGCGCAGTGCCCGGCAGGACTCAGATACCCCAGTCTTACCCCGTGTGGCAGCTGATCTTGGAATACAGTGTCGGGAAGCCTATTACGGACGTGAGCCGACCCGCCGCTACTGCCGGGACCATGACCAGAGGCGGGGGTGGCACGGGCGCCACCAAGCAGGGGCCCATTGATAAGTTCACCGGACCTGGAGGAGGCTCGGGGGCGGCCGGGGGGGCCAGAGCACCGGACCGGACAACGCGGCGCTGATGGCGGCCATCACGCAGTCCAGGGACATGTTGGACGCAAAGATTGGCGCAGTGGGTGCTGATGTTATGCTGCTGCGCCAGGATCTCCGCAACGCAGTCGCCCGCATCACGGAGACCGAGACCAGGGTCGCAGAGGTGGAGGGAGACGTCGGCACCCTTAAAAAGAAAGTGGCGGACATGGAGAGGATCCAGAAGGGCCTGGCGCTTCGCGTGGAGGACGCAGAAGGGCGAGCGCGACGGAATAACCTGCGCTTTGTCGGCTTTCCTGAGGATTGCGAGAAGGGACCTATGGATGCCTTTCTGGCGCGGTGGTTGGAGAGCTGGCTTCCCCCAGACACCTTGTCGCGCTGCTTCGTTGTGGAGCGCGCACATAGAGCCCTGACGCAGAAACCACCGGCGGGGGAACGGCCTCGGCCAATCATCGCCAAAATCCTGAACTTTCATGACAGGGATGTCATACTCCGGGAAGCAAGGATCAAAGAGACATTGTTATTTGACAGTCACAGAATCATGATCTTCCCGGATTACACCAAGCAGGTCCAGCAGCAGCGACACTCCTTCCTGGCGGCGAAGGCCAAATTGCGTGGCCTACAAATGCAGTACTCACTGCTCTATCCGGCCCGTCTTCGGGTGATCTTCAATTCCAGGACTCATTTCTTCGACTCCCCGGAGGCCGTCTTCCAGTGGACGGACGAGACGGTCAAGATCCAACCGAACGCCCAGCCGGGGCTGAGCTCTGGACCCTCGCGCAGCTCATCCCAGGAGAGGAGCGACCCACCCGGTAAAGGGAAACGTCATCGGAAGTCCCGTTCACGACGGAGGTCCTTGTCCCGAGACCCCCTCTTGGGGGACACACAGCCCGACACGGACCAATCTGGCAAGGAATCCTGATCATTCCACAACATTGGCAATTGCCGATTGCCTTTGGTCCATTGATGTACTCTGTGGCAGACCGGACCTTGATGGTGGAGCAGACACTGACTGGTGCAGTATGGATTTATGTTTTCGCAGAGCTTGAGGGCCCTCAGGGGGCTGGTATATATCTGCTGTGCCTTACTTGTGAACAGAATGCTTGTGGGATTGGGGTTCGGGGCACTGTTTGAGGGCTACCTACTCCTCTTGGGGTTGGGGGGTGGTCCTGGGGGCGTGCCCAGTTAGTGGGGGAAATAGTTGGGATCCATTGGTATGGTTGGCTTTAGGTGCTCTGTTCTGGGCCTGAAGCTCCCCAGGCTGCGACAGATACTTCAATGTTTTCTGAGGTATAGGGGTGGGGGGTGGGGCTGGGGTGCTGGGTTGTTTGGGGGTTGGGGTTGGCAGTGTGTACGCCCCTCCCCCGCTGCAGTGGTCCCTGGCGGAGAAACTGTTTGACTTGTGGACTGAGATTCCCCACTCCCTAGCAGTGATTGGAGGCGACTGGAATGATGTTGTGGATGTGAGTCTGGACAGGCAGAGGATGCAGAGGGTCGCGGTTGCGGCCTCGCCCACGCGGCTGAGTGCACTGATTGATGGACTGGGATGGGTGGACGCGTGGAGGCATCTGCATGCCAGGGAGTGGGAATTCACATATATCTCAGCAGTGCATGGTTCCCTCTCACGTTTGGATTGTGTGTTCGTGCCGGGGGCCTTCCTTGACAGGGTGAAAGGGGCTGCGATCCGGCCTCGCGGGCTGTCCGACCACTCCCCAGTGGCGGTACAGATTGACCTGTGCAAGGCACGCCAACCGTTCCGGTGGCGGATGTCTTCGTGGCATCTGCAGCGACCGGCCTACACCCAGCATCTGCGCAGTGCAATCGCCCATTATTGGCAGGACAACCTCACGGAAGGGGTAGACGCGGTGACGGTATGGGAAGCCATGAAGCCCGCCCTGAGAAGTGTCGACATTGCCTGGTGTGCTTCTGCCCGCCGGATTCGGCAGGAGAGCATTGTTACAGCGGCAGAGCGGGTGGGGGTGCTGGAGACGCGCTACCGGGGAGGGGGGGATGACAGGGTGCTGCGACTGCTTCTACAAGCGCAGCAATCCTACGCTTCGGTGTGAATGGATGAAGCTCACCAGGCGTGGCTGGCTACACGGAGCAGGGTGTACCAATGGGGAGACAAGTCTTGCACCATGCTCCATAGGCTCTGTCAGCAAACGCTGCAACCGATCACTATGCCTGGGCTTACGGACGAGGCAGGAGCGGTAATAACGGACCCTGCGGTCCTTGCAGCGAGCTTCGCGCGCTACTATGCGCAACAGTACGCCTCTCGAGAGAGCCTTTCACCCGAGGCGATTGAGGGGTTCCTTGTGGAGGTCCCTCCTCGCGCGGTCTCCGACGAGGTCCGGGAAGCCTTAGACCTCCCCCTGACGGCGGAAGAGCTGGGGGATGCATTGGGTCAACTTAACGTAGGTAAGGCGCCGGGACCGAGTGGGTTCCCCAGCGAATTCTATAAGAAATTCCACTTGCAGCTTGGGCCGCACTATAGGCGGGCGTTGGAACTGGCGCGGGAGCGTGGTAGCCTGCCCTCGGACTGGCCCCAGGCCGAAATTGTGGTCTTCCAAAAACCGGGTAGACCTCCCGACAGCCACGAGTCCTATCGCCCAATATCCTTGATCAACTTTGAAGCCAAGCTCCTGGCCAAGGCGCTGGCGAACCGCCTGCTCCCGCATATTACAGACCTCGTCCACCCGGACCAGGCGGGTTTTATGCCTCGCCGGGCGACGAGACACAACATTCGACGTGCACAGGCCGCGATAGACGCGGTGGGGGCGACCGGGGATCGGGCAGCGCTGTTGCTCGCTGACATCGATAGGGCGTTCGACTCGGTCAGCTGGACCTATCTTTTTGCCCTTCTGCCGCTTCTCAACTTGGGGCCGGTGTTCATCTCCTATGTGAAATTGCTCTATACAGACATAAGTGCCTCGGTACGCGTCTCTGGGGCGATCTCCGAGAAGTTCCCCATTGCCAGGGGCACTCGTCAGGGGTGTCCCCTTTCCCCTTATCTTTTTGCGTTGGCCATGGAGCCACTGGCCGTACGGGTGCGCTTGGACGCACTGTATCGGGGCTTTGTGTGGGGGGCGGAACTCTCAGATCGTATCGCTTTGTATGCAGACGATGTCCTTTTCTTCATGACTGACCTTCACCGCACAGGCCCTCGTATACTGGATATGATGCGGGAGTTTGGCGAGGCGTCGGGGCTCTTTCTCAATCCACGCAAATCGACCCTGTGGGTACTGGGGAATGAACCGGTGACATGCCAGTGGGCCGCAGCCCTACAGGTGGCGGTCGGAGGCCTGAAATATCTGGGCGTCTTCCTGTCGGCCTCGGCTACGGTGGCGTGGGACCGAAACGTGCAGCCGGTGTGGGACAAGGTTCAAATGGATGTTAAGACTTGGTCACGCATGCCCCTCAATATATATGGTAGATCCTCCATTTTTAAGATGGTTGCCCTGCCACGGCTTCTCTACCAACTACAGAATCACCCGCACAGGATTGACCCGCAGTGTTTCCGTCGTGTTAACTCAGCGCTTGGCCGGTTTCTGTGGGCCGGGGGTGCCTCCAGGGTGGCACTGCGGACATGCTTTCTCTCCACATACTGTGGCGGCCTAGCTACCACTGACCTTCTGTCCTATTACCAAGCCTCCCACCTCCTGGTGCTCAATGAGTGGTGGTATGGTGATCATAGTGACCCGGCTTATGCATTAGAGCACTCTCTGATGGGGGATGCCACGCTCCATACCTTACTATACTCGGCCGGGCGGAGGAAGAGGCTGCCGCGGGTCACCCAGGTGGTCTTCGCGATTTGGAGGCAAGCTTTGCGCAGCATGGGTTGGTGGGGCAGGCTGACCGATAATGGACTGCTTCCGGCACTGGCTTCCCTGTCAGGCTTTGGAGGCTGGGACGCGATCGGAATTTCCTCCCTCGGCCATGTCCTCACCGGGACTACACTTAAATCCTTCCAGGACCTTAGCTCCGAATTTCATATGCCCAAGACCCAATTCTTCAGGTACCTCCAGTTCCGCCATGCCCTCGGCCCGAGCCTGGTGGGTATGGATCTACTTCCCGACTTCAGCCCCATTGAAGCCAAACTTTTTATGGGGGACTTGGGCGACAAGAAGGTTTCTCAAATATACCGCTCCCTGGTTACGCATTGCTCCTCTTCCCTCCTGACACTGAAGGCCTCCTGGGAGACTGATGTTGGCCCCTTGGATGAGGATGACTGGCGTGAGGCCCTTGAATCCCCCCGTGGAGCTGCCATAGCAGTCCGCCTCAGATTTATTCAGTTTAAATACCTTCACAGGGCATACTACACTAGGGAACGATTGTGGAGAGCGGGCCTTATTGCCGCCCCAGAGTGCCTGAGGTGTGGAGCTGAACGGGGGACACTCTTACACACGGTGTGGACTTGTGGGGGCCTGACCCGATTTTGGAATGGGGTCTGGAACTGCCTGTCGGAGGTGCTGGGGTGGGACCTCCCTCGTACACCTCGGCTGGGCCTCCTCCATGTTCTGGAAAACGTTGGGGGCAACATTTACAAACGACATCTTTTGTTACTGGGGCTGGTAGTGGCTAAACGGGATCTGGCAAAGGCTTGGAAGAGTGACCGTGCCCCCCCACTCAGCGCCTGGAAGGCGGGATTAGACTTTCTCATGGGGCTGGAACTGCCTGTGTTTGAGGCCAGGGGGTGCCCCCGGAAACACTATAAAATCTGGAAGCGGTGGGCGGACTACAGAGGGCTGACCCTGGACCCTCCGATTGACATTGAGGATGTGCTACCTCCGGATGTGGACCCTGGAACTTAGGTTGCTGACCGACACCTGCATTGCCTTCCATCTGTTGTTGTTATCTTGTGAACACGTGCACTGGGTTAGGGTGGGATAAGGGGTGGGTAGTTGGGGAAGGGTATTGGGGTATGTTTAGGGGGTTGGTGGGGCAGGGGGTGGGGTGGGGAATGTTTTTAAACTTTGGGTTCTTGGTCATGCTACTACCTGCATATTACTGACAGTATCCTCCTGATTGTGGAGAACTGTATTGATGCTTGCCTGAACTCTCAATAAATACGGTTATGAAAAAAAAAATATTGGAAAAATTGAAAATTAGTTGAAAAAAACAGCCTTTTGTGTCAACGTTTTCACCTGTAACTTCTTGTAATTATGACAGCTCTTTGAAAGCAATATACCATTACATCAACTGGACGTTCCTGGTTGTGGGGATATATAGGACTTGTAGGTTCACCAAGAACCAAATTAACCAAGAGTCAAAAACTGAGTAGCAATTTGCAATGGCTTTTTATTATGTACCAGGTATATAGCAATTATTGTATGAAAATGTATACATGGAAAAATCGTTATAAAAGACCCCTATGTATTTATGAAATGGGTACAAATTATAGAGTTTAGAAACAGTACATATTTGCACGTTTTCAAAATTGGGAATACTCATACTTGCATGAGTTATTGGTCATTTTTCAAAATTACTTCTTTTTTACACAATGTTTTTCATTTGGAAGGCCGAAATGCATCAAAATTCAATAGGTAATAACATTTGCTTACAGTCTCCCAATAAAAATGGTACCTCACTTGTGTGGGTAGGCATAGTGTCCACGACCGGAAAGGGCTCAAAACCCAACGTGAACACACCACATTTTCACAATGAAAATGTACCCTTTTTTGAGAAGTGTGTAGCTGTCTTTTTTTAACCCTAGCTCTGCCTGCACCTAGGGAAACCTAGCAAACCTATACATTTTTGGAAGGTAGACACCCAGGGGAATTCAGGATAGGGTGATTTGACTGCCTGCCACCAGGTTCTGTTACCCAGAATCCCTTGCAAACCTAAAAAACTTGTCAAAAAAGCCACATTTTCCCCACATTTCTAAGATGGAAAGTGTTGGGATCTGCGTGGATCTACACATTTATACCTAGCCTGCGTTCCCCAAAGTCTTCTGAGAAGAACGGTACCTCACTTGTGTGGGTCGGCCTAGTGCCCGGGACAGGAAATGGCGCAAAACGCAATGTGGTCACACCTCAATTTCGCAGTGAAAAATGACCCTTTTTTGGCAAAGTGCCTAGCTATACTTTTTTAACCCTAGCTCTGTCGGCACCTAGGGAAACCTAACAAACCTATACATTTTTTAAAACTAGACACTTGGGGGAATCTAGGATGGGGTAACTTGATTGCCTCCTACCAGGTTCTGTTACCCAGAATCGCTTGCAAACCTAAACAATTGTTTATAAAAACACATTTTCCCCACATTTCTGTGGTGGAAAGTTCTGGAATCTGTGTGGATCCACAAATTTCCTTCCACCCCACGTTCCCCAAAGTCTTTCGAGAAAAATGGTACCTCACTTGTGTGGGTCAGCATAGTGCCTGCGACAGGAAACGGCGCAGAACACAACATGGTCACACCTCAATTTCGCAGTGAAAAATTACCCTTTTTTTGCAAAGTGCCGAGCTGTACTTTTTGAACCCTAGCTCGGTCGGCACCTAGGGAAACCTAACACACCTATACATTTTTTAAAATAAGACACCCAGGGAGATCTAGGATGGGGTGACTTGACGTCCTCCCACCAGGTTCTATTACCCAGAATCCCTTGCAAACCTAAATAATTGTAAAAAAAAACACATTTCCCCCACATTTCTGTGGTGGAAAGTTCTGGAATCTGCGTGGATCCACAAATTTTCTTCTACCCCGCGTTCCCCAAAGTCTTCAGAGAAAAATGGTACCTCACTTTTGTGGGTCTGCCTAGTGCCTCCGACAGGAAACGGCGCAAAACGCAACGTGGTCACACCTCAATTTTGCAGTGAAAAATGACCCTTTTTTTGAAAAGTGCCTAGCTGTAGTTTTTGAACCCTAGCCCTGCCGGCACCTAGGGAAACCTAGCAAACCTATACAGTTTTTTAAACTAGACACCCAGGGGAATCCAGGAGGGGGTAACTTGACTGCCTCCCACTAGGTTCTGTTACACAGAAACCCTTGCAAACCTAAACAATTGCCCAAGAAAACACATTTTCCCCACATTTCTGTGGTGGAAAGTTTTGGAATCTGCGTGTATCCACAACTTTCCTTCCACCCCACGTTCCCCAAAGTCTTCTGAGACAAATGGTATCTCACTTGTGTGACTTGACTGCCTCCTATCAAGTTCTTTTATGTGTCTGGAATTGAGCGCAACAGCTCACCACACGTCATGTTCATAGGAGAAACTACAACTCCCATCATGCCTTGAGGAGTGGGTCGTAACTTTTGCAGCATTCTACTTAGTGCCCCTCGTGACAGGAAGCTGTGTCGGAAATTCAAGTTTGCTGTGGTTCCCTGGAAGAGAAGTTCGTTGTGCCTACTTCTCCTGTCCTGATCAAGAAATCTCCTTCGTTGGTGAGTACATTCGGTTGCTCTTGCGAAGGAGATTGGTTTCTCCGCGTCTCATAAGCAAACGGCAATTTCAGCCGTATTGTCCTCCATTGGCGAGCGTGCGTCAGTGGCTCATGCGGAGGGCGGTTTGTGGGTTATTACTCATGAAGGAACATCAGAGAGTGTTTATCCTCCGTTGGCGAGCTCGCGTCTTGCGGCTCATTCGGAGGACGTTGTTTTGGGCGCACAGTGGAAGCGTTATCGCACGGCTTTGTCGGCCGCGTTCAGTCCTATGTTGGTGAGTTGAAGTCAAGATTGTGCGGAGGACGTTGTTGTGGGCTCAAGGTGGAAGCATTATTGCAGGCATTGTCAGTCGCGTTCAGTCCTCTGTTGGTGAGCTGGAGTCAAGCTTGTGCAGAGGACGATTGTTTAAACGGCTAAAAGTCTCCAGTATTGGAGAACAAGGAAAGCAACAGAGGTACTGTGTGTTCAGGGAATATTAGGGGTGATGTAACCCTGTTTGTTTCCCTACTAACGTTAAGAAGGTGTATACAATATAGAAGTACCTGTCTGGATATAAAGCAGTATTTATTCACAGCAGGGTAGGTTCTCTCTATTGTACAGAAGCTTACACACATGAACCAGTAAAGAGGGGAGTTGTTTATATGTTACTTATTCTCCTTTTTATACAGTTGGATGTAGTTCATGGTACCTAGAAGACCCCTGATTGCCAGAAGAGAATTATCTTCATATAGTGTTCTTATATTTACTTGTGTTACAGGTATAGCAGTGAATATCGAGTATTGTCTTGCTTATAGTATATAGTGGAGTGGTAGTTCATGACATGTGTTTGTCGTTTCAGATCTCCCTCCCTGCTGTTCCTTTCCTTACCTTCCCTCACTTGATCCTTCCACTGTCCTATGCTATAACGGCAAACTAGGCTTGGTTAGATCAAGAGCATCACACCGATCCTCAGGACCGCAAGATAACAGAATTTCCGACCCACGAATTGGTGTCCTCCCAGTCGGTTGGTGTTGAGAATGGCTACTCTTGGTAACGTACTAGCAGCTTTGGCTAATGTACAGGTAGACCTAGCTGCGTCCAGGCAGGAAGCCGCAGATCTAAGGAATAGATTAGACGGCATACAGAGGAATCCCTTTAGTGCTGGGACAGCAGCTGCTACTCTGCCTAATACAGTATTGGTAGAAGTGCCGGTTTCTATACCCTTGGCTACGCCAGAATGGTTCTTTGGGGACTCAAGTACGGTACAGGTGTTCCTGATGCAGGTCATGATGTTGCACTTCTCTTGCAAACCGAGTTCCTTTCCCACTAACCGGGCTAGGGTAGCATTTCTTATTTCCTACCTGGCAGGAGACATAGCGCAGTGGGGAGTGCCACTAGTACATCGAAATGATCCTCTCGTACATGACTGGGAAGCCTTTAGAACAGAGTTCGTAAAGGTATTTGACAGAAGAGCGGAATCCTATGCTGCTGATAGAGAGCTATTGGAACTGAGACAGGGCAACCAAGACTTGCTAACCTATTTAAATTCCTTTTGGCGGCTGGTCACGGAAACAAAATGGCCTGAGGCCAAACAAGCCGCTCTTTTTCACCAGGGATTGCATGACGATCTGAAGGACATAATCGCTCAGATCGACCCTCAACCTGCCACTTGCGAAGATCTCATTAACTTCGTGTTGCGGTTGGACCATAGGTTGTGTGAGCACAAAGGCGATCACAAAAGAAAGGAAAAACATGTTCTTTCTTATGGACATCAAAAAACCTCAGACACTAGCCTTGTATCCGGCGCGGAGTCCATGGAAATTGGTACCATTAGGGCCGCATTAACCAATACCGAAAAGGAGCTTCGTCACAAGCAGGAACTCTGCTTGTAATGCGGAAAAAATGGAGTGTCCGATAAAGCCCAAGATGAGTCGTTTTCGGTCTAACAGAATGTCGTCCACCGCCCTAGACAAGGTCTCGGAAAACTAGAGGACTCTAAGAATGGTGAAGGTGTTCCTTGGAGTTGTGTTTATGTCACTTTTTTGTTAAACAAGGATGAGGCTGGTACCATCCATTTGTTCATAGACATCATGTTGTTGATACAGACAGAATGGATACCCATGCATGCCATGGTGGATTCAGGAGCCAATGGTGTATTCATGGATAGTGATAAAGCTAAACGCATAGGCATCTGTCTAATCCCAAAAACTACACCAGAAGAGGTATATGCTGTTGATGGGAGGAAACTAATCACAGGCCCTATTGGATACATATCCGAAGGAGTTGAAATGATGTACGGAAAGAACCACAGAGAAGATATCAGGTTCAACGTTATACAGGCCCCGCAATATGGTGGGATACTGGGGTTATCATGGCTACAAAGACATAACCCAGAAATCAACTGGGTTACCAGAACAGTGATATTGAACTCTCCTTATTGTGAGAGGTATTGTTACGTGACACCTAACGGTCCGGCTACAGCATTAGCCTGTGGAATGTGTATTGCCACAGCAGCCGAGAAGGAGGTACAGTTGCCACCTGCTTATCTGGAATACGAAGATGTATTTAACGAAGTACAAGCCGAAGAACTTCCACCTCACCGGCAATATGATTGCCAAATAGACCTTGTTCCAGGTGCGGTAGTGCCGAGTGGCCGTCTCTATGCCCTGATGGAACCCGAAAATATTCATTTCAGAACCTATCTAGACAAATTGTTAAAGTTGGGTTTTATTCGCCCCTCTAAATCACCGGCTGCCTCCCCCCTTTTTTTTATACCCAAGGCTTATGGCGAATTAAGAGCTTGTGTGGACTTTAGAGCAGTTAATGCGATCACTGTTAAAAACAGATACCCTTTGCCCCTAATCAGTGTATTGTTGGAACAGGTCAAGAAAGCCACCGTCTATACCAAGCTTGATTTAAAGGGGGCCTATCACTTGGTTAGGATGCGGAGTGGCGATGAGTGGAAGACCACGTTCAAGACGCGATACGGCCTGTTCGAGTATATGGTGATGCCGTTTGGGCTCTGTAATGCCCGTGCGGTGTTCCAATACTTCCTTAATGATGTACTGCAGGAGATTCTTGACCACTATGTGGTTGTATACATTGACGATATCCTCATTTACTCTGAGATCGAAGAAATACATGCACAACATGTACAGTCTGTTCTTCAAATCCTACAGAGGAACCATTTGTTCTGTAAACTGAGCAAGTGCGACTTTCACGTGGATACAGTGGAGTTTTTGGGAGTCATGCTCACTCATAGCTGTTCAGGATTGCCCCCCCACAGAGAATGTGAGAGATGTACAATGTTTTATTGGCTTCACCAATTTCTACAGGCGGTTTATCAACCAATTTTCTAAACTCGTTGCTCCAATAACTCAGTTGCTGAGGAAATCCCGGGCCTTTGTATGGAATCCTGTGGCCCATGAGGCATTTCTAGCATTGAAAACATGTGGTCACAGTCTACACGGACCATCGGAACCTGCAGTTCATGACCGCTGCTAGGCATCTCACGCCACGTCAGCTTCGATGGATGCTTTTCTTTTCTGGGTTTTATTTCGTGATAACCTTTCGGCCAGGGGCGGAGAACAGGAAGGCAGACCCACTCACACGTCAGACATTGCAGAAGGATCCTATCACCACTAAGGAGACCGCCATAATAGACCCTGCTCGAGTGATATGTACGATCCAGCCAGATGCTTTCCTCAGGGGCATTAAGAAAGGAGTTGGCACCTTCACGTGGAAGACTTGGCTACAAAGACATAGGGAATGGCAAATCAAGGACGTTTTCCCGTTGAACAAGGGAAGATTGTTGATCCCTACGATTCCATTGAGGAAGCAGGTGTTCAGATGGTGTCATGATTCTCCTAGCGCTGATCACTTAGGGGTGGAAAAAGACTGTGGAACGCATAAATAGACAGTGCTGGTGGCCCTCTCTAAGGGTAGATGCCAAGGCCTGGGTGTCGTTATGTGAGGTATGTGCAACTGAGAAATCAGATCACCGGCGTCCACAGGGGTTGCTGCGACCATTGCCTACCCCTTCCAGCCCATGGGAACACATCTCCTTTGACTTCATCATAGGACTGCCTTTGGATAAAGGATGTACCGCAATTTTAGTAGTCATTGATTATCTGACAAAAATGGGACATTTCATTGCCTGCCAGCAAGTACCCACAGCAGGGCAATTGGCACATTTGTTGATGTTGCATGTGGTACGGTTGCACGGATTACCTAGTATTATTGTGTCCGACAGAGGATCCCAATTCACAGCCCAGTTCTGGAAGTCATGGTGCTCTTCCCTACATATGACCAAAGCCCTGTCCACCAGTTTTCATCCTCAGACGGATGGACAGACGGAGCGTCTCAACCAAACACTGAAACAGTATCTGCGGTGCTATGTTGATCACAGCAAAGATGCATGGGTGGATTATCTGTGGCTGGCAGAACTTGCATATAATAATGCTACCCATAGTTCAACGCGAGTATCTCCATTTTACTGCAATTATGGTCATCATCCCAGATTCCTTCCTTTTCTGCATCCTATCAAGGAAAACAATGTACCCGAAGCAGCCAGAAGGGTCGCACACATCAAAGATACGCTGATATTAGCTCAGGAAAACTTGAAGGCCACGAAGATGGCCTATAAATCCGCAGCTGATAAGCACCGACGACCTGGTCCGTTGTATCAAAAAGGGGATTCTGTCTGGTTATCTACCAGAAACATACATTTCAGAAGACACAGTGTGTTTAATCTTCATTACATAGGCCCGTACCCGATTGAGAAATGCATCAGCCCGGTAACTATGAGACTCAAACTGCCTTTGCATCTACGGATACATCAGGTGTTTCACGTGTCTTTATGAAACCCTCCTTGTCCCTGGTGATGAGGCTCCCTCCACCTTTCTTGGTTAACGAGGAGATGGAATATGAAGTGCAGAGCTTGCTGGATTCCGAGAGGCGGGGACGTAAACTATGGTACCTGGTGGCATGGAAAGGGTACTGTCCTGGTATACATGCGGCCAAGCTGGTCTCTCTGTTTCACAGAAAATTTCCTCTTAAACCTGGACCCTTGTTGCGCTCTTAGTAAGAGGGGATGTACTGTTATGTGTCCGGAATCGAGTGCAACAGCTCAACACACGTCATGTTCATCGGAGAAACTACAACTCCCATCATGCCTTGAGGAGTACGTTGTGACGTTTGCAGCATTCTACTTAGCGCCCCTCGTGACAGGAAGCCGTGTCGGAAATTCAAGTTTGCTGTGGTTCCCTTGAAGAGAAGTTTGTTCTGCCTACGTCTCCTGTCCTGATCAAGAAATCTCCTTCTTTGGTGAGTACATTCGGTTGCTGTTGCGAAGGAGATTGGTTTCTCCGCGTCTCCTATATTTACTTGTGTTACAGGTATAGCAGTGAATATTGAGTATTGTCTTGCTTATAGTATATAGTGGAGTGGTAGTTTATGACATGTGTTTGTCTTTTCAGATCTCCCTCCCTGCTGTTCCTTTCCTTACCTTCCCTCACTTGATCCTTCCACTGTCCTATGCTATAACGGCAAATTAGGCTTGGTTAGATCAAAAGGTGGACCCCTCTTAGCATCACACCGATTCTGAGGACCGCAAGATAACAGGTTCTGTTACTCAGAAACCCATGCAAACCTAAAGCAAGCATTTGCAATGCAATAGGTCTCGCATTTGGAAAGTTTGAGCTATTGGTCTTGTAGATGACAAATCTTTTATTTATGTGTTGGTTTTGAAAATAGCGAAATTAATGGCTTTGTCATTTACAATGTCAATACTTTTAACTTTTGCAAATGTGACACCTATAGCATTTGTAATGCAACAGGTTTTGTATTTACGTGACTTAGATGTATTGATATTACAAATAACAATGGCTTTTATTTTTTTTAAATAATGTGGAAGAGAGCAGCAGATCAGCACAGCAGAAGAGAACAGGAAGTTAAAGAAGGAGGTGGGTGGAAGAGAGCAGCAGATCAGCATGGGAGAAGAGAACAGGGAGTTGGAGAAGGGGCGGGCGGGGTGGAAGAGAGCAGCGATCAGCACGGGAGAAAAGAACAGTGAGTTAAAGAAGGAGGCGTGTGGAAGAGAGCAGCAGATCAGCACAGGAGAAGAGAACAGGGAGTTAAAGAAGGAGGCGAGTGGAAGAGAACAGCAGATCGGCACCGGAGAAGAGAACAGGGAGTTAGAGAAAGAGGCGGGTGGAAGAGAGCAGCAGATCAGCACAGCAGAAGAGAACAGGGAGTTAAAGAGGGAGGTGGGTGGAAGAGAGCAGCAGATTAGCACAGGAGAAGAGAAGAGGGAGTTAGAGAAAGAGGCAGGTGGAAGAGAACAGCATATTAGCACAGGAGAAGAACACAGGGATTTAAAGAATGAGGCGGGTGGAAGAGAGCAGCAGATCAGCACAGGAGAAGAGAACAGGAAGTTAAAGAATGAGGCGGGGTGGAAGAGAGCAGCAGATCAGAAGAAGAGAACGGGGAGTTTAAAAATGAGGTGGGGTGGAAGAGAACAGCTGATTGGCAAAGGAGAAGAGAACAGGGAGTTAGAGAAGGAGGCAGGGTGAAAGAGAGCAGCAGATCAGCACGAGAGAAGAGAAGAGAATAGGGAGTTAGAGAAGGCAGGTGGGTGGAAGAGAGGTACAGATCAGCACAGCAGAAGAGAACAGGGAGTTAGAGAAGGAGGTGGGGTGGAAGAGAGCAGCAGAACAGCACGGGAGAAGAGAACAGGGAGGTAGAGAAGGAGGTGGGGTGGAAGAGAACAGCAGATCAGCACGAGAGAAGAAAACAGGTAGGTAAAGAAGGAGGTGGGTGGATGAGAGCAGCAGATCAGCACATGAGAAGAGAACAGGGAGTTAAAGAAGGAGGCGGGGTGGAAGAGAACAGCAGATCGGCACAGGAGAAGAGAACCGGGAGGCACCGAAGGAGGCGGTGGAAAAGAACAGCAGATCAGTACAGGAGAAGAGAACAGGGAGTTAGAGAAGGAGGCGGGGTGAAAGAGAACAGATCAGCACCGGAGAAGAGAAAAGGGAGTTAGAGAAGGAGGCAGATTGAAGAGAGCAAAAAGATCATCACAGGAGAAGGCAACAAGGAGTTAGAGAATGAGGCGGGTGGAAGCTAAGAGCAGATCAGCACAGGAGAAGAGAACAGGGAGTTAGAGAAGGGGGCGGTGGCAGAGAGCAGCAGATCAGCACGGGAGAACAGAACAGGGAGTTGAAGAAGGAGGCGAGGTGGAAGAGAGCAGCAGATCAGCAGAAGAGAACAGGGAGTTAAAGAAGGAGGCGGGGTGGAAGAGAGCAGCAGATCAGCAGAGGGAGAAAAAAAGAGAACAGGGAGTTAAAGTAGGAGGTGGGGTTGAAGAGAGCAGCAGATCAGCACAGGAGAAGAGAACAGGGAGTTGAAGAAAGAGGTGGGTGGAAGAGAACAGCAGATCAGCACAGGAGAAAAGAACAGAGTTAAAGAAGAAGGTGGGGTGGAAGAAAGCAGCAGATCAGCACAGGTGAAGAGAACATGGAGTTAAATAAGGAGGTGGTGTGGAAGAGAGCAGCAGATCAGCACAGGAGAAGAATACAGGGAGTTAAGGAAGGAAGTGGGAGCATATTAGCACAGGAGAAGAGAATAGGGAGTTAGAGAAGGAGGCGGGGTGAACGAGAACAGCAGATCAGCATAGGAGAAGAGAAAAGGGAGTTAGAGAAGGAGGTGGGGTGAAAGATCAGCAGATCAGCACAGGAGAAAAGAACAGGGAGTTAGAGAAGGAGGCGGATGAAAGATAGCAGAAAGATCATCACAGGAGAAGAGAACAGGGAGTTAGAGAATGAGGAGGGAGGGCGATAGTCAGATAGAGTGAGGGAAGGTGATAGATACATAGAGTGAGTGAGGGCGTTCGAGTGAGTGAGGGCGATTGAGTGAGGGTGGTAGAGTGGTAGAGTGAGGGCGGTAGAGTGGTAGAGTGAGGGCGGTTGAGCAGTGGAGTGAGGGCGGTAGAGTGAGGGCGGTACAGCGAGGGCGGTAGAGCGAGGGCATTAGAGTGGTAGAGTGAGGGTGGTAGAGTGGTAGAGTGAGGGCGGTATAGTGTGGCTGGTAGAGTGAGGGCGGTAGAGTGGTAAAGTGTGGGCGGTAGAGTGAGGGCATGAGGGCGGTAGAGTGGTAGAGTGATGGCGGTAGAGTGGTAGAGTGAGGGCGGTAGAATGAGTGTGGTAGAGTGAGGGCGGTAGAGTGAAGGCGTGAGGGCAGTAGAGTAAGGGCATAGAGAGTCGGGGCGTGAGGGCAGTTGGAGTGGTAGATTGAGGGCGGTAGAGTGAGGGCGTGAGGGTGGTGGAGAGGGCGGTAGAGTGAGGGAGGTAGAGTGAGGGCGGTAGATTGAGGGCGTGAGGGTGGTAGAGTGAGGGCGTGAGGGTGGTGGCGTGAGGGTGGTAGAGTGAGGGCGGTAGAGTGGTAGAGTGAGGGCGGTAGAGTGAGGGTGGTAGAGTGGTAGAGTGAGGGCAGTACAGTGAGGGCGTGAGGCGGTAGAGTGAGGGCGGTAAAGTGGTAGAGTGAGGGCGGTAGAGCGAGGGCAGTAGAGCGAGGGCGGTAGAGCGGTAGAGTGAGGGTGGTAGAGTGAAGGCGGTAGAGTGAGGGCGGTAGCGTGAGGGCAGAAGAGTGGTAGAGTGAGGGCAGTAGCGAGGGCAGTAGAGTGGTAGAGTGAGGGCGGTAGAGTGGTAGAGTCAGGGCGGTAGAGTGGTGGAGTGAGTGCGGTAGAGTGAAGGCGTGAGGGCGGTAGAGTGAGGGCAGTAGAGTGAGGGCGTGAGGGCAGTAGAGAAGTAGAGTGAGGGCAGAAGAGTGAGGGCGTGAGGGTGATAGAGTGGTAGAGTGAGGGTGGTAGAGTGAGGGCATGAGGGCGGTAGAGTGAGGGCGGTAGAGTGAGGGTGGTAGAGTGAGGGTGTGAGGGTGGTAGAGTGAGGGCGGTAGAGTGGTAGAGTGAGGGCGGTAGATTGAGGGCGTGAGGGCGGTAGAGTGGTAGAGTGAGGGTGGTAGAGCGGTAGAATGAGAGCAGTAGAGTGGTTAGAGACAGCGGTGCGTAGGAGCAAGGGGGGGTGGCTTGCAGGAAGGGAGATTTGCATGAATTGGGTGGTCGTCATGCAGGGGCCTTTCATCCTTCTGGGGCCGGTTAGAGTGTATTTCTGCGGGCGCTGGGACCCCCCCCCTCACACACACACATGGTGTGGGGTCGGGCGCTGTTGGGAAGGGGGGGTTGCAGTGGAGGATGCGGGATGGCCGAGGGCAACGGATGCAGGGGTGCCGCACAGACAATTACCCTCGGCAATAAATAGAATAAAATCAATGAAGGCATGGAGGGAGCGTGGCCAGGGGGACCAGGTGTAGAGGGTATGCTGTTCCGCGGGGCAGATAGGTTGCGGTTCCGCCCGGGGCTGGGGCTGAGGGCCACCTGTCGGACCTTGCTGTGGCACGCAGGGTGGGTGGGGTACGGTTTGGTCACCAGTCAGTAAGGATGGAGGCTGTTTGCAGTGGTCGAGGTGCTGGGGAGGCTAATTGGGGAGAGTGGGGAGAGGGCCTGAGGTTTCATTGGGGCGGAGTTTGGCTCACAGTTTGAATGGGTGAGGGAGGTGGGGGGTCGAGTGGCTCGGGAGGAGGCAGAAAGGGGATGGGTACAGGAGGGGCACTGGTGGGGGGTGGCATCCTGGGATGCAGGGTTTCAATGGAGGTGGAGGAATGGGGGGGCGGTGCGCGGGAGGAGAGGGGGGTGCTGTAGGAAAGACATTGCATTAAGAGGGTGGTCGCTGCAGGGGCATCTCATCCTTCCGAGGACGTTTGGGTTGGGGCGCAGTTCGTCGGGCGATGAGAGGACAGGGCGTGAGTCGTGCACGGTCTGTTCCAGAGTGGGACAAAAAATAAATAAAACCAGTGGCGGGGATCCCGAGACAAAACATAAGCAACGCAAATGCATGCCCGATAAAGTAAACCGCGCACCGTGTCGGTTCTTTAGAGGGGAGGGAGTAAAAGGAAAAGAGAGGACGAGTGAAGGGGGCGTTTTAAAACCAGAATGGATGCCCCACAGCCGTGAGCTTTGAGGTGCAAGCAGATGGGACAACAATGCAATGCTGTGATGTTTCAATGCGCCCTGGCACCACGTGGTTGTAGATGGGGGTGCTGGTACAATTGGGGTGTTGGGGGGAAGGTGATGGTTTGTATTAGTTGTGCTGGGCGGCCGAGCAGCAGCACTTATTGAGCTGGCCATTAGCCCCGTGTCGTGAATACTTACATGCTGTGTGTCTTTAGTCACAAGCTGGACGTACTCAGAAGTGCATGCATGCCAGTGTGTCCCTACGCCAGCCAGGGTTTACTGAGTTAGAAAGTAGAGGGGGATAAAAGCACGCGCGAGTGTGGCAGCAAAAGGGGGTGGGGGCACATTTCGGCAACTTTGGCCAATGTACTCAAGGGGTGGTGGCTTGCAGGAAGGGAGATTTGCATGAATTGGGTGGTCGTCATGCAGGGGCCTTGCATCCTTCCGAGGCCCTTTGGGTTGGGGTGCAGTTCGGCGGGCGATGGGAGGACAGGGCGGGAGTCAAGCACGGTTTGTTCCAGAGTGGGACAAAAAATAAATAAAACCAGTGGCGGGGATCCCGAGACAAAACATAAGCAACGCAAATGATTGCCAGATAAAGTAAACTGTGCACCGTGTTGGTTCTTTAGAGGGGAGGAGGTGAAAGGAAAAGAGAGGACGAGTGAAGGGGGAGTTTTAAAACCAGAATGGATGCCCCACAGCCAGTGCCTGACCTCAGCAGGAGCACAGCACGCGCCTCCTCAGAACACAACTAGAAACAATTATTATGTTGAGTTAAGGGAGCCAAGGGATACAAAATAAATAGGAGATTTTAAAAAAAGCATTTGTTTTATTTTAGGTGCAAGCATAGCGTGTCCGTTTTGAAAGCAGGGGTTCCAGGGGGATGCTGTTGGGGGCAGCCTTGCAGATCACGCCAAGCTCTAGAATGCCTCACGCCTCGGTTGAATAATTAACTTCCTATCTATATCTGGGAAGGTAAACAGCAGCAACACAAGCCATAGACGCTCGTCCAGGCTGCCCAGGCGGCCGCAGCCAGCATTTGTCAGTTCCGGACAGGTTTGGGCTCAGCTCTAGGCTGGAGCCGGTCCAAACATCCATGGCTGAATGAACTCTTAGCACGAGGAACACATATCCGTACGAGATTGAACCTCAATAATTAAAATATAGCGGGATAGCAGCATACTACAGACAGGGCCACTGTAAGTATGCGGCAACGAGGACCAAATTATGCAACAAAGTTGGCTACTTTATGTGGCAGTAAAAGGCACATTTTCCTCTAGTTGGCGGATCTGATAAGATGGTAGTCGGCAAGAAAAAATGGGTCCGGCAGTGGAAATTCCAATGATGGCAACAACTCTGTATTCAACACACCCACACACAGGGCCACGCCAGGAGGGCATGCATAAGCCAGACCGAATTCCTAATTAGTACCCAATGGGCCATGTTCACAATATTCAGTGCCTCACCACTATCGTCAAAATTACCCAAGGCCTGCCCACACTTGACTTGACAGACAAAAGTTCCATTGCAAAAGTACTTTAATTTAGGCGCCCAAGCAGCGATGTCACTTCTTCTGGCGATATATAATAAGTTGTGAATGAAAGAACATCGCCGACAGAAACTTTTAGGGGCGGGGGAGCGGATCCCTTTGAAGCACGGCCTCGCGGCCGTGAAAGAAGTGTGTGTTAATTAGGGGGAGGAGAAGTGAGGCCGAGTGCGCTGGGGAAGCAACAGATGGCTTTAATTTGAAGCTCTCGGAGGCAGGCCGCTCGGATAAAAGCGCGGTCACGAGAACTCATGCACTCGTGGAAATCCGCTTTAGTTTAACTCTTGTTTCACCACAATAGACTTGTCCTATTCATTCCTTGCGGAATGGAATAGGCCGAGACCTAAAAATGTCCAAAAAAACACATTTTCCCCATATTTCTGTGGTGGAAAGTTCTGGAATCTGCGTGTATCCACAAATGTCCTTCAACCCCTCTTTCCGCAAACTCTTCAGAGAAAAATGGTACCTCACTTGTGTGGGTAGGCCTAGTGCCTTCAACAGGAAACGATGTTCATACCTCAATTTCGCAGTGAAAAATGACCCTTTTTTTGCAAAGTGCCTAGCTGTAGATTTTGAACCCTAGTTCTGCCGGCACCTAGGGAAACCTAGCAAACCTATACATTTTTGAAAACTAGACACCCAGGGGAATCCAGAATAGGGTGACTTGACTGCCTCCCACCAGGTTCTGTTACCCAGAATCCCTTGCAAACTTAAAAAATTGTTAAAAAACAGATTTTCCCCAAATTTTTGTGGTGGAAAGTTCCCGAATCTGTGTGGATCCACATATTTCTACCCACCCCGCGTTCCTCAAAGTCTTCCGACAAAAATGGTACCTCACTTGTGTGGCTTGGCCCAGTGTCCATGACCGTAAATATTGCAAAACGCAACGTGGTCACACCTCAATTTCGCAGCAAAAAATTACCCTTTTTTTCGCAAAGTGCCTAGCTGTGGTTTTTGAACCCTAGCTCTGCCGGCACCAAGGGAAACCTAGTAAACCTATACATTCTTGAAAACTAGACACCCAGGGAAATCCAGAATGGGGTGACTTGACTGCCTCCCACCAGGTTCTGTTACCCAGAATCCCTTGCAAACCTAAAATTGTCCAAAAAACAGATTTCCCCCACATTTCTATGGTGGAAAATTCTGGAATCTGCGTGGATCCACAACGTGGTCACACCTCAATTTTGCAGTGAAAATGACCCTTTTTTTAGAAAAGTGTCTATCTGTAATTTTTTAACCCTAGCTCTGCCGACGCCTAGGGAAACCTAGCAAACCTATACATATTTTTAAACTAGACACCCAGGGAAATCCAAGATCGGATGACTTGACTGCCTCCCACCAGGTTCTGTTACCCAGAATCCCTTGCAAACCTACAAAATTGCCCAAAAAACCACATTTTCCCCACATTTCTGTGGTGGAAAGTTCTGGAATCTACGTGGATTCACAAATTTCTACCCACCCCGCGTTCCCCAAACTCTTCTGAGAAAAATGGTACCTCACTTGTGTGGGTCGGCCTAGTGCCAGCGACAGGAAACGGTGCAAAACGCAACGTGGTCATACCTCAATTTCGCAGTGAAAAATGACCCTTTTTTGGCAAAGTGCCTAGCTGTAGTTTGTGAAGCCTAGCTCTGGCGGCACCTAGGGAAACCTACCAAACCCACACATTTATTAAAAGGAGACACCTACGGACTTCCAGGGAGGTATGGCTTGTGTGGATCCCCCAACGTTTCCTTACCCAGAATCCCCTGCAAACCTCAATTTTATCTGAAAAAATCACTTTTTTCAGACAATTTTATGTGGGAAAGTGTGGCATCACCGGGCTCGCACAGATGTCCTACCAAAAAAGCATCCCCCCAGGTCTCCCGATAAAAATGGTGCCTCACTTGTGTGGGAAGCCCAAGTACCCGTGACAGGCAAGGGCCCAAAACGTAGTGAGGCAACATCAAAATTGCCTATCGCACAACCACCTGGTTTTGCAAGGGGATGACCTGAGTTTTTGGCCCCGTGCTCGGCGGCCATCTAAAGAAACCTACCAAACCTACACATTTCTGAAAACTAGACACCCTGGGGCTTCCAATGAGGTATGGCTTGCGTGGACCCCCCAACGTTTCTTTACCCAGAATCCCTTGCAACCCTCATTTTTAGCTGTAAAAATCAATTTTTCACACATTTTTGTGTGGGAAAGTGTGGCATCACCAGGCTCGCACAAAAATCATACCACCCAGCATTCCCCCAGGTCTCCCGATAAAAATGGTGCCTCACTTGTGTGGGAGGCCCAAGTACCTGCAACAGGCATGGGCCCAAAACGTAGTGAGGCGACAACAAAATTGCCTATCTCAAAACCACCTGATTTGTCAAGGTGGGTTACCTGGGCTTTTTGCCCCGTGCTCGGCGGCCATCTAGGGAAAACCCACACATTTCTGAAAACTAGACACCCGGGGGCTTCCAAGGAGTTATGGCTTGTGTGGCTCCCCAATGTTTCTTTACCCAAAATCCCTTGCAAACCTCATTTTTAGCTGAAAAAATCAGTTTTTTCACACATTTTTGTGTGGAAAAGTGTGACATCACCTGGCTTGCACAAATATCCTACCACCCAGCATTCCCCCAGGTCTCTTGATCAAAATGGTGCCTCACTTGTGTGGGAAGCCCAAGTACCTGCGACAGACAAGGGCCCAAAACGTAGTGAGGCTACATCAAAATTGCCTATCTCAAAACCACCTGGTTTTGCAAGAGGGGTCACCTGGGTTTTTGGCCCTGTGCTCGGCGGCCATCTAGGGAAACCTACCAAACCCACACATTTATGAAAACTAGACACCTGGGGGCTTTCAAGGAGGTATGGCTTGCATGGATCCCCCAACGTTTCCTTACCTAGAATCCCTTGCAAACCTTATTTTTATATGAAAAAAATCAATTTTGTCACACATTTTGTGTGGGAAAGTGTGGCATCACCGGGCTCGCACAAATGTCCTACCAACCAGCGTCCCCCCAGGTCTCCCGATAAAAAATGGTGCCTCACTTGTGTGGGAGGCTCAAGTACCTGCGACATGCATGGACACAAAATGTTTTGAGGCAACATCAACATTGCCTATCAAAAAATGTTTTGGGCCCTTGCCTGTCGCGAGTACTTGGGCCTTCGACACAAGTGAGGCATCATTTGTACCGGGAGACCTGTGGAACTGCTGGGTGGTAGGAAATTTGTGTGAGCCCGGTGATGGCAAACTTCCCCACACAAAAATGTGATGAAAAAAGTGATTTTTTCAGCTAAAATTGAGGTTTGCAAGAGTATGTGGGTAAGGAAACATTAGGGTAATTCACACAAGCCATACCTCCTTGGAAGCCCCTGGTTGTCTAGTTTTCAGAAAGGTGTAGGTTCTGTAGGTTTCCCTAGATGGCCGCCGAGCATTGGACCAGAATCCCAGGTGACCTCCCTTGCAAAACCAAATCGTATTTACATAATTATGTGTTTATTTCTACAACGTGAGATTTTTAGCACAATATTGCAAGGAAAATGTGACAAACATTTTTAGGTTTGCAGGACATTGAGGATAAAATAACTTGTTGAAATTCACAAGAGAGACATCACCATGTACTCCCATGGGTTAAGAATAATATCTACATTTGGTAGGTTACTCTTAGATGGAAAGTACACTGTGACAGAGAGACTCAAAAGACAAAGATTCCTGCACAGCCATCTATTCCTCAAACATACACTCATACTGGTTGAATTTGGCATGAGGTCGAGTGATGGTTCAGTACATAAAATGTTATTAACAAGAGATTTCACAAAAATGAAATGCACTGTCAATAATTAAATGCACAAAAAACCTAACCAGTGACTCGCGGCTCGTGAACTGTAAAGCCACAACAAGGCACCAACCGTTTTACAGGCCATTCACGCACCTTTCATACGTGATACACACAAGACCATTCACACCACCAGGCACAAAACCAACACATTACAACATTCACAAAAAGGGACAATGTACACCCTGCTTCGGAAAGACAAATATTACTGCACAGCCATCTAATCCTCAAACACATACACATACTGGTTGGATTTAGCACGAGGGTGAGTGATGGTTCAGTATACACAATTGTATTAGCAAGTGATTTCACAAAAATGAAATGCACTGTTAATAATTGAAAGGACGAGAAACTGAACCATTGACTCACAGCTCATGAGCTGTAAAGCCACGACAAGGCACCAACCTCTTTACAGGCCATTCATACACCTTTCATACATGTGACACATACAAAACATTCACACCGCCAGCCGCGGTCCCATCACATTACAACACTCACACCAGCAGACAGCGCGATTCAAGGGCCCATTTTTTTACACGCCCACATTCCTGACACAGCAGTTACACAAACTGATGGATTGCGTGGAGTGGCGCTCAGCTAGCAGTGTGTGTAGTGACCAGCAGCAAGTCACTACTCACACACTACCAGCCGAGCGCCAGTCCACGCACACCGCCAGCCAAGCGCCTGTCTACACACACCGCTAGCCAAGCGCCAGTCCACGCACACCTCTAGCCAAGCGCCAGTCCACGCACACCACCAGTCTTTTGAGGTTGTGGGAGGAATGTATTCAGGAAAGTGGCGATCTTTCAGTCTAGCCACATCCTCCACCACTCCAACTCAAGGAACACTTGCCTGTTCCACTAGAACAAGGCTGCCTATTACAGACTCCTGAAACTTAACAAAAGTCATCTTTGACTCAGGACAAGAATTCTGGAACATAACAAAAGCATTAAAGGTTGCCAAGTGGAAAAGATGTATAGCCAACTTCTTATATCAAATGTAAGCCTTATGGAGAGCAGCGTAAGGTTCCAACCTCTGATCTACTCTGTCAACACCACACATGTGCCTATTATAGTCTAAAATGCACACAGGTTTGCGCACTTCAGCAGCCTGACCCCAAACAGGCACAGGCACAGGTGCAGTCCTTTCATCATGGATGGTATTCAGCATGTACACATGTCTCCTGTCTGAAAACTTCACAGCTAGAAGCTCCTCACATTGCAACGCACTGCACTGTTCCCGCACAAGCTTTGGCACAAAAGTTCTTTTGGGAAACCTTTATGGTTACAGCGCATTGTGCCACAAGCAACAGTGCCCACTTTGGCTAATTCCTTGAACAACCACACACCAGTGTAGAAGTTATCTACATATAAATGGTGGCCTTTGTTGAATAATCCTCTACCTTGTTACCACACAATTTTCTCAGTCACTCCAAAAGTGGACGGACAACCAGGGGGGTTAATGCTGGACTCCTTACCGGCGTACACCCTGAAATTAAAGACATATCCAGTCGCACTGCAACACAGCATATACAGCCTAATTCCATAGCGTGCCCTCTTACTAGGAATGTATTGCCTAAAAACCAAGTGGCCCTTGAACAACACCAAAGACTCATCCACTGCTATTTCTTTTCCTGGAGCATAGATCTCAGAAAAAAGATCAACAAAGTGATCAAGGACAGGCGGAATCTTAAAAAGACGGTCACAATCAGGATGATCTCATGGCAACACTAAACCATTATCGACAAAATGCATCATCCGAAGCAGAAGCAAATACCTATCACGACTCATGACTGCCGGAAATATAGCTGTTGCCATCAAGGGACTAGTAGACCAATATGAAGACATTGATGGCTTCCTTATCAAGCCCATCATAAAAGTGAATCCCAAGAACTTCTTCATCTCTTCAAGATTTGTAGGAGTCAACCGGGTAGCTCTAGAATTGGGCTTAAGGCTGGCACTGTTGTCCCTCAAAAACTGTTCGGCATACAAATTAGTCTGCTCAACCATCTCTGCCAAAAACACATTGTCCATAAACAACTGAAAAAAATGTATCGGCAAAAAGTTCTCAGTATTCACTCTACACCCTGGAACACCAGTAAAGTCTGGCAATGCCGGCTGCACCATGCCAGGGGCAACCCAGAGGCCAACATTATCAATGGGAAGTGCTGCAGCCCCAGCCTGCAGCTCAGATGCCTCGTTCCGCACTACATCAACGGGAAGCCTAGCAGCCCCAGATGCCTCTTGCCGCACTACACCAACGGGAAGCCTAGCAGCCCCAGATGCCTCTTGCCGCACTACACCAACGGGAAACCTAGCAGCCCCAGATGCCTCTTGCCGCACCACAGTAACGTTAAGCCTTGTAGCCCCAGCCTGCAGCCCAGATGCCTCTTGCCGACCTATACCAATGGGAAACCTTGCAGCCCTAGGCTGCAGCCCAGATGCCTCTTGGCGCACTACAGGCACATCAATGTCCTCCTCTAACACAGGCACTTCATCAGCACTAGAAGAAGCTTCATCATTCGATGATTCCATGTGAAGAGAAAACTCACTTCCTGAATCTTCCCCTCCTACTTCTGCCTCAGAATCAGAGTCAGTTTCTGAACCAAGGTCAGAGGAAGACTCAAAAAGCATACCAACAACCTGCTGAGCAGTAATCCTGCCATTATCCTTACTAAGAAAGGAGACTGAACAAACAAGTCAACAACAACCAACACTGCAAAGTAAGTAGTAAACAAAGTGAGCCTTTAGCACAAAGATCTATACACTCCAAAGCAATATCATTCTTACCAAAGATAGCTACAACCCCAGCACCTTCTCTACAGAGACACAGCAAAAAGCAACAATATCCCACTAGAAAGAAAAAAAACAATTACACATAAGACAACAAAGTACACATCAAGCACTACAGCAAAAATGATTTTGACACTCAAAATACAGAAGCCAAACAAACTGCTATTACTACACCATTTACAAAAACACATTCATGTAGGGAAATTAAACTAGTTTAAAGAGTAGGAGAGGCGCAGCTAGCTCGCAACCACGATGGCTGCCTGAGCCGAGAGCTCCCTCGTCTCACTGCATATTCTTCACTAATCCTGCGTTCTTACCGCACAGCAACGGCTACCGACTGTCACCCTGTGTTGCTGAACACCTCTGGACCCTGGCTGGAGTGGATTCGGCCTTCGTGCCCGCTGGCGATACCTGCGACAGTCTCTGCGGCCTGGCGGCTCGGCGGTGGAGTCTGGAGCGGTGGGACCGCGCTGGCCGCTGGGGCGGGGACGGAGACTCGCCGGCTGTGCTTGAGACTGGGCCGCGGAGGAGGCTGTCCCCACACACGACGAGAGACGCGAGGAGCCCATAACCATCGCGGCTTCCGTGGAATGGATACGCCGCTGACCTGAGGACGTCCTGAGAAGCGGCGGCGCCGTGGTGGGTGCGGCCTTGTGGCGCTTGAGGTGAGGCTGCCGGTGGAAACTGGGCCCTGTGGCGCTGCCTCTGCGCTCGCCCCCTGATTCCGACGCCCGGCGGTGCAGAGCATTATACCAGCGGCCCACGGCTCTGTGGGGGGGGGGCCCCGACGACATTTGCTCCCTTGATAGGCGGGAACGATTTCGGACGATTTTTGGCCCGATGGGTGCGCAGGCCTCTTAATTGCGGCACCTGTGCCTGGACCGAGGGGAGCTGCCTGTGCCTTTCGGCCAGGGGGCAGACGTCTGTGGACTAACTTGGAGCGCTCAAGACGTGGCACCATCTGGGCGTTGGGCCCAGTGTGAAGGGCCGTGGCTAAGATACGAGGGTGCGGCGGACACTAGGAGCGACATAGCAGCCTTACTTGCGGCCTGCCCTGAGTCTTGGCGCCTGGCGGAGCCGCCGAGACCCACGCTGCCACGCCGAGTTGGAGAGAGGGGCCACTCGGCATTTGCTGTCCCCCCCGGGGAAGAGTGAGTGGACTGGCACTGTTGGGGGTGCTTTACGTTTGCTGCAGCGCCTACCAGCGGATGGTGATACTGGTGGTGGTGGACTCGAGACCTAGGCGCCCTTTGGGATAATTGCGTTGTGTGGAGCTGAGGCGACGGCTGCTGGGGCCCTGATGCTTTGTCTCTCCCCCTGGGACACTCCGCGATACCACGAGTATCTATCTACGCTGTCTCCCCTGCCTACCACGAGCCGGGGTACTGTCTGACTGCACCCGCTGAGGCGAGGCCCCTCGGAGTGTGGTAGTTACCTGTGCCTACATTCTTCTCCCGCGGGCCGGATCGGTGAGTCCGTTGGAAGCCGATACGAATGGAGGGTCCCGCGACGGTGGCCCCCAGGGAGGTGTGCTGCGAGCTGGTGAACGACCGACGCCGATTGCTCAGCTATGGGGCCTGCTGAGGTGATGCCTACATTATTGAAACGCCTGCATGGCCCGGTTGTCCCGGGGAGGAGGCCTGGTTCGAGGTGATGTGTGGGCCTTGCGCTGTCCCCTGCTACGCAGGAGCGTCTGAGTAGCTGGAATGGGACGCACGGACAGAGCGCAACCAAGACCGGCGACGCCACAGGAGGGAATGAGATAGGGGATCGAGACATGGCGGAAGACACACAACAACAGGACTTATGTGGGCTACTAATAGCCATGGAGAAGAGTCTTCAGGGGGGATGACTGCATTGGGGACCAAACTAGATGCGCTCACTTACCGCATGGATCGTATGGCAGAAAGACAGGACAAACAGGCAGAACGGATAGACATGTCAGAGCGCCGCCCTACTGAGGTGGAGGAAGCACAGACCTCTCTAGACACCGAAAATAAACAGATGAGCAGGGCTATGCAGTCACTACTAGACAAGACTGAGGATTTAGAGGCTCGCATTCGGCGGTGCAACCTCCGCATTACGGGCCTGCCCGAGAACACCCAAACCGAAAATATAGATATATTTGTTGAGAACCTACTGAAGAAGCTTCTTGGCGACACAGTCTTTTCTACGATGTTTGTGGTGGAGAGGGCCCACCGCTCTTTGGGACCGCGACCTAAACCGGGGGTGCCGCTGAAGCCCATAATCGCTAAACTGCTTAACTACAGGGATCGTGATGTGGCACTAAAGCTGGCGAGGGACAAGCAGCCTCTCCAGTAAGAGGGCTCGGTTCTCTCTCTATTCCCGGACTTCACCGCTAGGTGCAGGAGGCGCGGAAACAGTTTGCACCGATTAAACGACAGCTACGAGAAATGGGCGCAGACTATGCGATGTTATACCTGGCGAAATTGAGGATCAACAGACAAGGGAAATCTATGATTTTCACGGACCCTAAAGCTCTACAGAGGGCCCTTAAAGATTGGCGGAAGGAGAATAGATCCTCCCCGAATGAAGAGGCTGGTGCAACGGGAGGCTCCATGGACGATCAGGACTGACCGAGTTATGCACAGATAAGCAGCACGTTTTATAATGCATGATGTAGCGTGGAGTGTGAGGACAGAGGGGGAATTAAGGGAGGTGATCCACAAGGACTAAGCTGCACTCCACACTGCTTGCGTGCTTTGTGTGATACTAAATGAGAGCTCTTTGAGGCGGGTGGTTACAGATGATGAAGTAACTGGTTGGGTCAAGGTGGTCGTCAGAGGGCGGCCCAGATACACCCTGTGCTGATATATGCCATTGCTGATCCTTTATCTTCTCTAGGGGGGAAACGCTGTTGAACTGACATGAGAATATGGGACGGATAATACGGCGGGATGCACTGCTTTTTCTTTCAACACACATGATTTAGACGATTATAGTCCATTTGTTAAGGGGCGGCTGGTTAGAGCTGATGGTTACACACATGATATCTTGGCCTTGAGACGGGGGCAATGTTACGAATTTTTTACTAAAGTTTGCATATTGCGGGCTAACTGTGCCCTCGTGTGATACCCACTGCGTTTGCATACAGGGGGGAGGGGGGCTTTGTTCTACTGTTATGGGCTTGATGGTTCTAGGTTGGGTTGGGTGACTTAGGTGAGCTCTGTGGGATGGGGGAGATCGCGGCCTAGTTGGGGACGGGCAGACGTGGGTGGGTATGGGATGGGGGGTGGACAGGGGCTGCGGCGCCTGGAAGGGGTGGAGAGGGGAGTGCTTGTTTTTTGAGGGAATGTTACACAAGTTCACATATGTGGCAATGGCGGAATACTTTGGTATGAGGTTTGACTGGACACTATTGGTGGGGGACTTATACAGACTTCTGCAGACGGGATGACTGGGGAGGGGACAGCCTTAGACTCACTGACGTTAGTGACATGGAATGTGCGAGGCCTAAACGACCACCGGAAGATTCGAAAGGTTTTACAATATTTTGCCAGACATGGTGTAGATATAGCCCTATTACAGGAGATGCACCATACCCCAGACAGCCATATATTATGATACCAGGGCCTCATGGGTAATGTACATGCGGCTGGGTTCACTACACATGCACGGGGCGTCCTAACGTGGGTCAATCCAAGAGCCTCACTGAAGATGACACCGCTTGTGACGACACGGAGGGGAGATACACGATCACTAGCTGCTGCGACAAGGGCATGGAACTCTGCATAGTAAATACTTATGGCCCTAATTACGACCATCCGGATTTCTACACAGAGCTAGCAGCTAAGATTATGACATATTCAGAGGGGATGACCTTTTGGGGGGGTGATTTCACATGACACAGCAACCAAGTATTGACAGGTCGGACGGCCCTGTCCGCCGCCCGTCGACCTCTGCTAGGGTACTGGAGACGCAGCTTATCAGTTTGGACTTATGCGACGTTTGGAGGCATAGACACCCCACACTAGGCGGATTCACGCATTACTCGGCCCCACATGATCTGCACACCAGAACAGACTATTGGTTTGTTTCATTATAAATAATCACAAACATCACGACCTGCACTATACTGCCATGTACATACTCGCACCACTCACCGCTAATATTGTTGATGGCCACACCAACCCGGCGCATCCCAGCATTTGCATGGCGCTTCCCTCCATACTCTTTGCTGGATGCCCTTTTTAGGGAGGAGTTGGCGACGGCAATTGAAACGATTTTCGACGCCAATGTGGGCTCCGTTGACTCGTTCAAGAATATCTGGGAGGCGTTCAAGTTGTATGTCGGGAGTCCTAAAATCGATTAGAGGCAGACTAGAGGCAGACTACAGGTCTTGGAACCCAAACTCAAAGAATTGGAGCACAAACGTCTCCAAGATCATAGCGAAGCTCTTACCCAGGAACTAGCTAGGGTTCTGCAGGTGTATAACGAGGAGGCTGATGCCGAAGTCAAACACTTAGGCAAATACGCAACGGCTAGATCATACTGCGAAGGAGACTGCCTGGGTGTGGTTCTTGCGCGCCTAGCTTAGCGGGGCAGGGACAGAACGAGTGTACCAGTGCTGAGGTCGGCAACAACGGATGAGCCTCTCTCGAATGCACAGGTTGCAGAGCGCTTTCGTGAATATTACGCAGCGTTGTATGACTCGCGTGGCCCAGCCACAGAGGAGCGTATTCCCGATTACCTCTCTCATATAGAGCTGCCTTGGCCTTTCAATTCACACTGCGAGTTTCTAGTGCGACCGTTTGAACAGGATGAAATGGTCTTGGCGCTCTCGGAAATGAGGGCTGGAAGCACGCCGGGAAGTGATGGTCTCATAGTAGCCTTTTACAAGGCGTTTATGGATCTCCTGTTGCCCCATTTACTCACCCTATTTAACGACATGGCGAACACAGGCATTATGCCACCAACAATGCGAGAAGCGATCCTCGTCGCGATTCTTAAACCAGGCAAAGATCCGGGAGACTGAGCGTCGTACAGCCCTCTGTCACTATTGAATGTGGACACGAAGATATTTGCCAAATTGATTTCCAATCGTCTTAGCGCTATGGTTACCACACTAGTAGCCCCAGAGCAGGCCGGATTTGTTACCACTCGCAACCTTACGTATAATCTTAGAACAGTATTTGCGGCCTTCCAACACACACGACCGGATGGAACCTGCGGTGGCGGTTTTCCTAGACATGGAGAAAGCCTTTGATTCGGTCGAGTGGCCTTTCCTGAGACAAGTACTGAGCCGGATGGGAGTGGCACGGCTGTTTCTACAACTTCTGGCAGTACTATATACTTCCCCCACGGCCCGCATATGCATAGGTTCGCTCGTCACGGATCCCATCAGGATTGGGAGGGGCACGAGACAGCACTGCCCCCTCTCCTCTATCATATATACGCTTGCGGCGGAACCACTCGCATGTGCCCTGCGTGAGTACCACGGCCACAGGGGCATTCGATTCCCTTCCTACAATTTGATCGTATCCACATATGCGGATGATACGCTTCTATATGTTAGGGAGCCAGAGGTACACCTATCGACGGTTCTTCGTGAAGTGGTCCTGTTCAGCTCCCTCTCGGGCATTCACGTCAACTGGACTAAGTCCATTACGTTTCCACTTACCCCCGATATGAGGAAATTCGATCCGGAATACCCCATACAATGGACTATGGATGCAGTGCGGTATCTGGGGATTCACCTCCACACAGACTCTGAGGTAGTTCTACGAGAGAACTATGGGGTGGCATTCTCAAAGCTAGAGGAGGATGTCAAAAAATGGATCACCCTACCGTTATCATTGTTAGGGCGTATTTCCCTCATGAAAATGATTGTAATGCCGCGTTTTTTTTTGTTCAGTAACATCCCAATGGTCTTATCATCCAATTTCTTCCAACAATTAAAAGCTTTAATGGTTCGACTTGCATGGGCCGGGAAAAAACCTAGAGTGGCGTGGTACATACTTATTCGTCCGTATGCAGAGGGAGGCCTGAACGCTCCAGATTTGGAACTCTATTACCGTGTTGCACAAAGCGCGCACGCCTACCATTGGATACATGGTCCAACGGACATACCTCACATTCGCATTGAAACTATTGTAGCAGATCCCACTCCGCTAACCGCGTTGTTGCCAAAACCGCGGGACCAACGGACGGGCTTTCTGGACTCTCTGAACACGGCCACGCATGCTTGGCACCACATGATGGATATTCAAGCGTGCAGCCTATTGTATGCTCCGAAGGCAGCCCTTGCTTGGTGCGCCTGGCTGACCCCGTGTATGGATAAAGGAGTGCTCTTAGCGCGTAGATCGTTGAATATCCACAATATGGGGGACTGGTTTGCTGGGGGAACCGCCCGAACTTGGGAAGAGATCGAAACGGATGATGTAACGTACCCACAGCTGGTGCGCTTTCAGTTTCACAGGGTGAGACACGCGCTGAGAGACCATTTAGTCAACGACATGGAGGAACCCCCGGCGGTTACGGCTTATGATTATGTAGTCAGCGCCAAGTCCCCCGCTAAATTAATAACTAACCTATACTGAATAGCACTCTCGGAGAGAACGGCGGAATACGTGAAACCAAAGCTTGCGTGGCAGCTCGATTTACAAACGGAGATTCGGGATGAGATGTGGCACAGGCACTAGGAAGATATCACTAAATGGCAGTCATAGATTACTCCACTTCAAATACCTGAATAGGTTTTATTATATCCCCCGAAAGGCGATACAGATATAAGCCACGAGATAGTCAGAATTGCGAGAGATGCGGGCCCAGGTTGCTGATTTCTTGCATGTGGCCTGGTCCTGCCCGGATGTCCTCACTTTCTGGCACACAATGTACAAAGAGGTTAATAGGATCACACAATTGACGTTGACCCCGGACCCTCTATTGGCTCTACTGGGCTACTCGAAGCCTTTACGGCCGGCACATAGGAGACTTGTTGACATGGCTTTCCTCCTCACTAAGGGATGCATTGCGCGCACTTGGCTGAGAGGTCCTACCCCTACATTGGCATCATGGTCCAGGGAGATGACATATTGCTGCACACAATCAGAACTGTATAGCGACCTACTTCCCCCACGCAATAGACCCAAGAATTTCTGGTCCATGTTTCTAGATGGGAGGCAGACACGGGACGTAACAGAAGATGAGAGCACTGGCGGCCGGGTGGATGGGGGCGACTCGAACAGGAGCACGCAGTCACTTCGTGAAGTTGACTTTACTGACGTACAGTAGGTGTACAGATGACCTGCTATGGGTGGATAGTGAGGCCGGGGACCTTGAGCGGGAGAAAAGTTACCAGCTCACTCCCAGGTGAGGGCCCTGCATCGCACAGCTGTCTGGGTCTGTATGTATTGGCTACTTACTAGAGATGCTTCTCCTCTCCTGGATTCCTGCTAATTCTGTTTATGCATCTTGTGAAACTCACCTATGTATCTATGCCTACTGTTTATTTCTGCCGCCACTGATTACTGTCAATGAATGTACTGGTTGCTTTTTTGTTTGCCATTTATTGAAATGCCAATAAAACAAATTAAAAAAACTAATTTAGAGTAAATAGTACATAATAAAGGTACTTACCAAGCACATGCAACTACACAAGCTGCAAAACCAGCAGTAACAATACCGCAACCTACAACAATCCAAACAGCAAAAGCCTTGAACTAGACTAAAATAGAGAAATAAAAAAATTACTATTACATTTCACAAACAATATGCCAATTATAACACACAAAGTCGCTACCCACATGGACATTCGGCCAGATGGGACTTCAAATAGGGCTGAGACCAATGGGGATTAGGTGAGGTTTTTCACCAAGCCACTGGTTATATTTTTGGATTGTTTTTTGTGCCCGCCCCACTTGGTGGCAGTCAGTCTTTTTTTTGTCCTTTCTGTACCCCCCCCCACCGGGGGCAGTAAGGACAAAAAAAAGACCGACTACAGCCAAGGGGGGCAGGCAGAAAAAAACATCCAAAAATATAACCACATTTGGAAGTAAACCTTGCTCAAGGGCTCACTTCCACACACTACAAAACACAATCCCTAGGGCCTAGTGGGCCAGAAAGGCCAAAAAACAGGCAGATCTAGGGCACACAAACATCAACAAGAAATGCTCCCCTTTGGAAGCTACACTTGCCCAAGGGGTCGCTTCCATCCAAATTTAAATGCCCCCAAATAAGTCTCTGGTGCCTAGGGGCATTTTCTGCCCCCCGGGGGGCAAAACAACCAAAAGAACAGACCGATTTGCCCCCAGGGGGCAGAAAAACATTACTTAAAATATGCCCCCTTTAGGAAGCAACCCTTTCCCAAGGGGTTGCTTTCACCCAAATGAAAATGACCCCAAATAATTCCCTCGTGCCTAGTGGCGTTCCCCCCCCCCCCCCCCCAGTGCTTCCCCCGTGGGTGGGGCCCATGACGAGCTGGACTCATCAGTAGCACACGTCCACTGTGTGCCATGACAAGTCCAGCTCGTCATCAGCAGGGAAGGGGTTAAGATCAAAGGAAATTAAGAAAAATACTTTACCCTCTGTTACATGAAAATAACAAAAACAAACAGGTTCTCAATCTGTCTGTCTATTCTCCTCAAAGCCTCCCATCAGAAATCAAAAACTCTGCATCCAGTCATCTATTTTGCTCCGTAAAAGTTCAAAGTCTTTAGCACCATAAAAGAGTTCAAACCGACAGCATGTCGTGGTGCAATTAAGTCCATGGAGCAAGCGCCTTTTTCACTTTTTGAGCACACTCTTTTATACCCTTTTTCTCTAACTATCTAATTCAAACTTGTAACCTTTAGGGTCCATAGTTCATTCTGTTTGGTCCATTCGAGGGGTGGTGAAGATCACCTCATTCATTTCTGCTCATACCAGTTTATTTTAGTAAAGTCATCCTCATCAGGTTCCCAAGACATCCCTCTCCAAATTATGCTTGTCACTTTGTTACACAGTTTGTTATTTTTCTTTCCGTCACTGTTCCGTTCTCACGATGTCAGAGGCAAACATCCTTTAGCACAATTCAAACTTTAGGCCAGGCTGGCCTTGACACCACTCGCTTCGTGCACAAGCCATTCTGCTTACTTGGCTTTTCTTTCGCACATGCGTAGAGGCTCCATCCGCAAACCAATGCCTATGTTTCAATCATCAGCCATCTTTCAGTATACATACAGGCAGGCCGTGTAGGCCTCAATTGAGAACTAACGTAAAACAAACACAACAAAAGTTAGGTTTAGAAATATAGCCCTTGTGTTTACCTCCCACCATTCTAATGTTCCCAGTTAGTTATTACCTAGCATAAGCAAACGTAAAAGCATCATTTTATTTACCAAATGCATTTTTCTTTTTCTTTGCGACAACGTATATTTACTCTCTAAAAGCATAAACACGCATGCTTATTCGCTAAATACGTATTATCATAGCTCTATATTAATAGGACTCATTCACAATTATTAGTACATTATTTTCGCAAATAGCCATTAGTTTCCCACGGGTAATGTGATACGTCTACGTGCATTCTCGTTGGTTCGTTTATACATGCTTCACACTGTTAATTCCATTACGATTATGGGGTGTGATTTTGAAGGGGGTACACAAAAATGTTTGTCTCTCCCCTGCTCCATCAAATGAAATGTACAAGTAGCTGTTTACCTTAATCAAATGTGACGTGACGATCTTTTCAACCAATAGGCTTAAAACCGCCTTTACCTATTTAGTACATAAATCACCGGTGGGCTTTGTTCCTAGTCACTCATCTTTTAATCATTTGTGCACACTGCTTCATCTATTTGTCTCTCCAGATCTGCGACTGGCGAGAGGGTGGTTCTCTCCCTCAATGTGTAAAAAACTTCTGATAGAGTGAAGTGGGACTACCTCTTTCGCACCATGGCCTGCATGGGGATTGGGTAGACTCATCACAATGGTCTCCTGGCTTTATGCCTCACCTTGACCACTTTGGTCAGCAATGTGGCACATTCAGCAGCAGGTACGAACAAGGCAGAACTCATGCGGCTTCAACGAGTGCAGAATGCCGCCGCAAGAGCGGTACTAGGATTGCCTCGTCGCTGCTCGGCGTCTAGAGCATTGCAATCGCTTCACTGGTTGCCTGTCGCTCGCCGGATCGAGTTCAAGGTGCTCTGCCTAGCTTTTAAAATTCTGAAAGGTATGGCTCCACCTATCTTGAGTAATTTACTGACCCCATATGTTCCTTCTCGATCATTGAGATCGATGGGTCAGAATCTGGCTGTTGTTCCACGCTTTCTGCTTAGCAGGATGGGTGGCCGCTCCTTCCGGTTAGTGGCGGCCAAATTGTGGAACTCTCTTCCCAGCGAAATTCGAGCCTTGGAAGATCTACTGCTATTCAGACGCGCCATCAAAACTTTTCTTTTCAACTAATTTTTCCTGACTTTGCTGCGTTCTGTGATGTTGTGTTTTCTCTCCTGGCGCCAGGACGCCCCTTTGCTGGGGCAGCTGTGCGCGGTACAAGAACCAATAACATAACATAACATAACATAACATTCTCGGTGGAATGAGGCTGGGTGGCCCGCTTTCCCCTTTACTCTTCTTGCTGGCGTTGGAGGTGCTGGCCATCACAATCCGTCAATCTTTTCAGATACGAGTCTTCCCCACAGCGACCGGCTAACTACAATAACGCTTTATTCGGATGATATTCAGCTTTTGCTTTCTTCTCCTGATCCTTTGGCGTGAGCCTTGATGTTGGTCCTAGATGAATTCTCAACCTTTTCTGGATACAAGATTAATTGGAGCAAGAGTGAGGCCCTACCATTAACTTGTAGAACAGGAGAGACGTCCTTATCCAATCTATCCTTTATTTGGAAATCCACTCAGATGAAGCACTTGGTGTGAGAAGTTAGCCTGGCATATGATGTCCACTAGTTCTAGTGGTCACCTTGCACCAGTCTAATCGACCATTATTGATGGTGGTTGTAAAGTCAACCTTATAGAAAGCTATCCTAGTGGTAGCATGGACCAGCAGTCATCAGGCTAAGACTCAGAGAGCGTATTAAGCAAGTTGTTTTACCAATTATAATCCCTTGAGTACCAAATGAAAGGACACCACACAAGGTATAGATCAAATATATATGTATTTATTCTAAACACAACCCCTCTGCACTCTTTATGAGGTCAGAGGTAAAAGTACAATACAAGTTACTCAATTAATATACGATAAGTTGCACAGTATACGTTATGCCCTAGGGGCCTCACAAACCATATACTAAAATAGTGGTATAAGAACCACGAGGGAATTAGAAAGCAGGCCTGGGGCCTGTGGAATCGCTGGGGCTACTCTAAACAACCAAAGGTTAGGAAGTAGGAGGCCCACGGGAGCCGCGTGCAGTGTCTAATCACAGCCGCGGGTTACCATTAACTTTCTTAGGGAAATTTAGAAGTTACAAATTTAACAGTTTAAGGACACTTCCGGATGGACTACGATGGAACCCTTTTAAACTAGGACACTTCAAGAGTCAAGACCCATGGGAGCACCGGAGTACTCATGTTACCTCACCCAGGGAAGCTGGGTGCATAGATGTCTTTTCGTGTTGGGTTTCGTCGTCGTTTTCAATAGAGAGCTGCAAAGAAGTGCTGCAGGCGACCAGAATGGTGGTGGCCTTACGCTACAACTATGTACTGGGCATGCTGCTTATCAGTATTCCACTTGCTCTCCCTTGCCGCATAGATGGCATGATTAAGTCTTACGTCGGGCTTGAGAGTAAAACTCACTTGGCCATGCCTAAATTGTATGCGGACAGCAAGTCCGGTGGTGTGAAACTTCTAATCATTAATGTGTACAAATATGCAGAACACCTTTAACAACAGGCTTAATATTTTGTGTCCCATCTTGAAAAAACGTTCCGGCTAACTCTGGAAACGGATCTTTGTCAAAGCACATAGGATCTCCATTTGCTCTATCTTCAATGCCTCCCTCGTTGTGCTTTGGATAACACAGTGCTATCGCCCACATTTCATATCTGGAAGAAAGCACACTTTCTTCTGCATTCACCTCTTTGGGACAATGTCGACCTGTTAATTGACGGCGCTCCTTTCAGCTGGGATTTCTGGAAGCAACAAGGTATCCTAGAGCTATCACATTACAAAGTGGCACCTTCCTTCAATACTACCAGTTACAGAGCTGCATTATGTTATTTCTCTGCCGTAGGCAGCCTGGCATTCAAGGCTCCATACTACACATATATTTGCTAAAATGGGAAGTGTACAGGAAACTGATATCAGAACTTCATCAGGACTTGTTGATAATCACACACTACTCAAAACCAACTTCTGAGGCCCTGCTCAATTGCTGGCATCCCCATTTGTACAAGGACCCAACAGTTATGACTTGATCCACCCTGCTTGCTACACATGGCATGTCCCATCAGGAATCCTGGCTGAAATTCAGTGATTTCACAACACTACGTGGTTGGCACAGGATGGGCAAATTGCTTCATGCTGGCTTGATCCCTACCGATGTCTACTGGAGATGCTGTGATCCTGGAGGTACCATTATCCACATTCTTTGGTCATGTGATCTCATTTAACCATATTGGATGGAAGTCTGAAACTCCATAGTCCGAGCGAGTGATCATGGTCTCCACCCTTCCGTAGAGCTGGCTATACTTCACCTCATTCTACCAGGTACACACTTGGATAATCACAAATGTAATTGGTTTGCCGCTACTATGGCGATGGCGAAATTGTGCATACTTCATTGATGGAAATCATCTGCACTGCCAACCCTGGAAGACTGGAACACGGCGATGGCGATAATGGCCTCTGATGAACACCTGGTTTATAAACCCATTGACCAACTGCACATCTTTGACTCTATCCGTAGCCCGTACCTGTCCCATCTGTACAGGGATACTTGATCTACTCCCACCCACTGACTATTTTCCCCTTATGAGCTCTGGTAAGTTCACAATGAGGAGTGGGCTACCTCAAGTGTGATTACTTGGCATCTGCAACCTGCATCTTTAAGTAGACAACTTTATTTCTTTTCATACTATTGAGGGCGACTGTACATGATGGACTTCTTTTGCAGCCTATTCTTTCTCACTTCCTCTAAACCAAGATGTTATTGCTTAAGGTGCTTTTATGTCACTGTTTGATTTAATTGGGGTGGAATATTGACGAGTGTTGATATGTCTTCAATGTACCTACTTAGCTGGGCTGTTCTCATAGTTATAGCCATATTGTGTCCTGGGCTAGTTATTTCAATTTTCCTTTTCTCTGTAGTTTATGGTGAAGGGGGCTTGGCTTATTATTTGTATAACAACTGCATACTTAATAAAGAGTATTTTTTTAAAAGAAGTCACTTGGCTTAACCATTGACTCCTGGCACCTACACTAGGATGTATTTACAAGTGTTCCATAGTAATAAAGACATTTTTTGAAAGTTGATATAGCGATTTATCAGCATATACCAGCATTGCCATATTTACTTATCCCATTGCAATCAAGCACAATTTATTGAAGTAGCAAAAGTGGATATGTACATTTTTATGGTGAAGCCATATCCCCTCGACTTTGTAAAGGACGTTTGAAGCTGTTGCATTTTAGACATTTAGTAACAATGTGAATTATTGCATATTTGTAACAGACGAGTTAAGCAGTTGCTTGTGACTTGAGATGGCTATCTAGTAAAGTTCGGAAGGGCTATAGTCTTGTTAAATACTTCACACTGTTTTTTCTGACTCAAAAAGAACATCTAGTCATTACTTGAGATAATTGTAGCTATGTGAAACAACCGACTAATTAGCTTTGCCAATGTTTGTTGTTAATTGAAGAAAGACTCCCTGCATTGATAGCAGCACTATCTAAACCATCATGAATACATAAAATCTGAAATCTGTGTAATCTCTAATAAACACAGTTATGCTTACAGGGCACTACTTCATTAATATTACATGTTCAGTTTTTAGGTCGAGCCTAGCGCAGCGCGCATGTGCTACACTGCAAGACTTTTAGTAAGGGGCTTCAGAAAGCTGACCACACGGTCGTGCGTGTGTTTTTGTTTTTCTCATAGGCTATTGGGCTTTGAGGGCATCTTTCTAAGAAAGACAGCACGCAATTGGGCAAAGGCGGGTGCATGTCCCGCCTTTGCTCCGCCCACGACCTATTGATTGCGCTTACCCGCACAGGCACCATCTGTTTTGAATTATCATGCCCAGACGCGTGCGCAATAATTCAAAACAAATGTTTTGCTGTGGCGCGCACTCGCATCACTTTTTTCTCTCGTTCCCTGCCTCCCTCCAGACTGGCTCAGCTTTCCCTGGATTTCCTCGTAACTTCCTGAACCCTCTGGCTGGCAGTCCACCATGCTTTTTGTATTGTCATTGTTTAAGTTGGGGCACACTGTATTATACAGACGCTGATTCTCCTAGGCAAAAAATATACTCATGTAGTGAACACAGTTATTTGCAGGAGCGCATTCTCCTCAAAGTTACGTGTAGTTTTGCTGTGATAGAGGAAAATGCTTCTAGGCACTGTGACGATTTCTAAACTAACGGAATAATAAACTAGCTCCTCTTTAGAACTGACTGTAAAACCATTTTTAGCCAACATACTTAACATGTGATGTATACAGCACCACGTGGCATCATATTTTCCAAAGAAGTCCTCCAAAGATTCCGGAGGGAGAAAGATACCTGCTGGAAACCCCCATAAACCCTTGTGGAATGAGCCGGGTCCATGTTGCCCTGGCGCTCTGTGGAACAAGTTGCATCTTTTATCCAGAGCCGGGTATGTCCGCAGGCTGCTCTCTTGTCCTGCAGTGTGTCTAATACACAAAGAGCTGTACAATCAGCATATAACATGTACCACTGTTAGCCACGTCCCTGAAACGCTGTTAGTAGTGCGGGCTGTAGATAGACTCAAGGGCGTAGGTACCACTGGCGCAGCGCGCGCAGAGGCAATGGGGCCCCTTGAGCCCTTATAATTGATGGACATGACTGATAAAGCAGTCAAAGGGGCCATTTCCTTGCCTGCACAGGGCCCTATAACACTTGCTAAGCTACTGGCTGGATGTATTGAAGAAGAGAAATGTATTGACAATGTAATCTCCAAAGGTTGGCCGTAGCAAATCGGACTCCAGGCGACGGGCACTGCTTGTCATATAATATCAAGTTTTTACAAAAATACTTTCAGACAGGCACTGCTACACTCTTCTTATGGGCTTCACACTGATTAAAATACTTCTAAATATTTACACGGATGCATACTGCGTGTTCCTGCACCAAACTCTAAATAACTACGACGACCATAATGCATTGGGGCACGGTCATCTGAGCTATTGATACCTCCGATTGTGATATAACTAAGCAACTGTGAAATAGACGCTTAGAAGGTCCAAAATGGAATGAGAGACCAGAAAAAGATGAACTTGGAATAAATGCAAACAAGCATTGGCCTATTTAGTTATGCAGCACAATATCCTTGGTGCAACAACATCAACTGTTGCATGGCTAAACACTTATAAGGTCCCAAAGGCGCGACCTATTGGCTATGCCAATGCTTGTTTAGTTTTGTACCTTGATGCTTCACCTCTCCTTTAGTTTGACTGCGCTATTCTTAAAGCCTGGCGATCCTGGTGACAGGCGCCTCCGGTCATTCGATGGAGACCACAAAAAACGCCATCCTATTTCTGTAGGGATTTTTGTTGCTGGTTCCCTCCACAGACTATGGACTCTTGAAAGTGCCCGCCCCAAAATGTTTTCTTTTTGACTCCACGAGAAGAACATAAAGCAAAGAAGTAATACTCGAAAGACGTTGCACATTTAAGTATCTTTGGTAAGGAGAGGCATCACTCAAAGATGTTCAACGATTACAATCAAGCAGGGCATTTGCCTCAAAGGGCCTTGCAGGCTAACGTTTCAGAGTGGCGGCGATGCACAGTGAGCACATAAGGAATCTTCAATCCTCATAAAGTGATAAACAAAACTGCTCATTTAAAGATCCCAGCGAGATGGGCGCCGGGGCAGGGTCTGCAATGAAACTGATGAATTGTTCCATGAAAGGGGCAGGGCAGGAGTATGGTGCGGTGGGCTTGAATGTGCCATTCACTGCTGCTGGCACCATTTTTATCCGTGTCACGCATTACATTGTGGGTGCACTAGTCCATGCATGACCACAAGTGGACAAAGAGCAGGTGAAAGGTGTCTGGGAGTGTTGTTCAACGATTACAAACAGGCAGAGCATTTGCTTCAAAGGGCCTTGCAGGCTAACGGCTCAGAGTGGCGGCGATGCACAGTGAGCACATAAGGAATCTTCAATCCTCCTAAAGTGATAAACAAAACAGCTCATTTAAAGATCCCAGCGAGATCGGCGCCGGGGCGGGGTCTGCAATAAACCCGACGAATTGTTCCGTTAAAGGGGCAGGGCAGGAGTATACTGCGGTGGGCAGGTTGCCTTGAATGCGCCATTCACTGCTGCTGGCACCATTGTTTTCCGTGTCCCCGCGTTGCATTGTGGGTGCACTTCTCCGTGCATGACGACAGGTGGACAAAGAGCAGGTGAAAGGTGCCCGGGAGTGTATTCAAGAAAACTTTGCAGCGCGTATGTGAAATGCCAAAGTACAGTATCCAGATTATCACCATTAAAGCATTAGTGCCCCAGGTGAGAGGTATGTTGATTGTGATAATTGCCCGGTACAGGAGTCCGAGGAGCTAGTCTTACTCTTTGAATGAGTGGAAATAAACGCTCGGACCTCCCTGCCCCCTGGAGCACGTCATACCTGTAAAGTGGAACTAGCACAAGCGCGGGTCTCGCGTGGCAGCCGAGGGAGGCGACCTGCGCGATTCCCTTGCGGGAGCATTCAGCAAGGCGCGATGATTGTGACCATATAGCACTACCATATGGCGCCGCGCGCTCCCACAAGGGAATCGCCAGACGTGCACGTGCTGCCATTGCAAGCTATGCAACGCGTGCAAGTTTTTGCCCCAAAGCTGTGCCGATGGCTAAAGGTCTCTCTCCTATGCAACGCATGCGCACTGCGTAGGCAAGACCTAAAACACCCCTGAAAGGCATTAACGCTGGTGTGATGGAGTGGGGCCACAACGAAGGTTTTATGTAGAGGCGACACCTAAAAAGTGAAGTTCGTCAGATTTGAAGGTGTGAAAGAACAAATATTTATTGACCTATTCGTAGTTAAACCTTAGTCACACTTCCGAAAGTACTTCTCGCATTTTACATTTTTGGACTGGACACTTAAAACAGATAGACGTCTATTGCTAACTCTACTCCCATTCTCACGCGCATTATGTTTCCATGTGTGGTCGGATTGACGATCACAGTGCACGCCTCGTGCTATCGCCTATGTGGTTTGCCTCCACCCCCCGTTAATGGTAAGTGACCATGTGGACAGCAAGCACTAAAGGTTACATTGTCTGGGTTAGAAGTTAAGATATTGGTGCACGTTTGATTGATGTACCAAGGATAAAAGACGGATTGTTGCGTGATTCCTAATCCCTACGCTTCACCGCAGGAATTTTGCAGCAGGCACACAACCCACCATTCTCTCGGCGCTGCCAGGTCGAGCTCCCTCACATGGCCCCCTCCTGCTCTTTGCCCGTCCCTACCTCACGTGACCTCTGCTGTCAGCAGGGTGCCAGGGGGCGTGGCCTCACATAGCCCGCCTTCTTGTGCCGGTTACCCGGCACCTCTGGAAGCCATGGGAGGCGGCATGAGACAGGTAAGATCCAAGCACCTATGCTGAGCTTTGTTGTCAGGTTAATTCGGCGGGTGCTGTGCCTCCTCGGTACTCGCATTGGATCCACACTCTGCCACGGTGCCAGATCACCCAAAACACTCCCTGTGGTGTGAGTCCCAAACATTTGTTAACAGAGTGAAGCAGGCTGGTGGTGTCTCGGGTGCATGTATCAGTTTGTAAACCGTGGGACACGGGTTAGAGCCTCCGACAGCTCTGGGGTACGAGACAGTGACTATAGAAATATGTGCACACAGTTCAGAGTCGAGTCCCGTAGAGTCCGAGCCCACTTAGCTTGGTGGACTAGTGCACTTGCTGCAGGGATCTCTGATAAATCTTCAGGTTACATGATCAACTTCTGCCAGGGCAGACTCGGCGTTCACCTTTGTCTCTCTTGGAAAGTGAGTACATAGAACCGCATGACACTTTTCTGTAATATTCCCTGGTAAAATTGATAATACTAAGAGCCCACGTGACCGTAGCAACCCGCCAACAAGTATTTAAAACACCCGGTTCTCCAAAACTTCAGTTTTGAATGAAGCATGATTATAACTAGCAGGGCCGGCTCTAGGCTCATGGTGGCCCTGTGCAGGGAGCGTAGGTGGGGGCCCCTGAAGAGTGGGTCCGGACCCTCATGGACATCGATTCGCCAAAATGTTATGGGTGACAAAAGCGACATGTCAGTCCCTTTCACACCCAGTGACATCACAGGCATGTCTAACCTTGGACTTTCTACGGCCTCTTATTTACTGCTTGAGGTGTTATGGAAAGAGCAAGAAATGGAGACAACAGAAAAGTAAACAAAGCTCCATGGGCCCTCTTTAGTTTCTGTTCTCTCTGTCAGTCAGTCTCTCTCTCTGTCAGTCTCTGTCAGTCAATCTCTCTCTCAGTCAGTCTCTCTCTCTGTCAGTCTCTCTCTCTGTCAGTCTCTCTCTCTCTGACAGTCTCTCTCTCTCTGACAGTCTCTCTCTCTGCCAGTCAGTCTCCCTCTCAATCAGTCTCTCTCTCTCTGTTAGTCAGTCAGTCACTCTCTTAGTCAGCCAATCTTGCTCTCTCTCTGTCAGTTTCCTAGCCAGCCAGTCTCTCAGTCAGTCAGTATTCAGTCTCTGAGTCAGTCAGTCAGTCAGTCAGTCTCTCTCTCTCTCAACTCTCTCTCTCCATTCTCTCTCTGAACTCTGTCCACTCCATCTCCACTGTTTCTCCACTCTCTCTCCACTGTCTCTCTCTCCACTTTCTCTCTCCACTATCTCCCTCCACTGTCTCTCCCCACTCTCTCCCCACTCTCTCCCCACTCTCTCTCTCCACTCTCTCTCTCCACTCTCTCTCTCTCCACTCTCTCTCTCCACTCTCTCTCTCCACTCTCTCTCTCCACTCTCTCTCTCTCTCCACTCTCTCTCTCTCCACTCTCTCTCTCTCCACTCTCTCTCTCCACTCTCTCTCTCCACTCTCTCTCTCCACTCTCTCTCTCTCCACTCTCTCTCTCTCCACTCTCTCTCTCCACTCTCTCTCTCCACTCTCTCTCTCCACTCTCTCTCTCCTCTCTCTCTCTCCTCTCTCTCACTCCACTCTCTCTCTCTACTCTCTCTCTCCACTCTCTCTCTCCACTCTCTCTCTCTCCACTCTCTCTCCACTCTCTCTCTCCACTCTCTCTCCACTCTCTCTCTCCACTTTCTCTCTCCACTTTCTCTCTCTCTCTCCACTGTCTAGCTCCACTCCCTCCACTCTCTCTCTCTCTCTCCCTCCTCTCTCTCTCCCTCCACTCTCTCTCCCTCCACTCTCTCTCCCTCCACTCTCTCTCTCCACTCTCTCTCTCCACTCTCTCTCTCCACTCTCTCTCTCCACTTTCTCTCTCCACTTTCTCTCTCTCTCTCCACTGTCTAGCTCCACTCCCTCCACTCTCTCTCTCTCTCTCCCTCCACTCTCTCTCCCTCCACTCTCTCTCCCTCCACTCTCTCTCCCTCCACTCTCTCTCCCTCCACTCTCTCTCCATTCTCTCTCTCTCCATTCTCTCTCTCTACTCTCTCCACTGTCTTTCTCTCCACTCTCTCTCCACTCTCTCTCCACTGTCTCCCTCCACTCTCTCTCTCTACACTCTCTTGCTCACTCTCTCCACTGTCTCCATGCTCTCTCCACTCTCTCTCTCTCCACTCTCTCTCTCTCTCTACTCTCTCTCTCTCTACTCTCTCTCCCTACTCTCTCTCCCTACTCTCTCTCCCTACTCTCTCTCCCTACTCTCTCCACTCTCTCTCTCCACTCTCTCTCTCCACTCTCTCTCTCCACTCTCTCTCTCCACTCTCTTTCTCTACTCTCTCTCCACTGTCATTCTCTCCACTCTCTCCACTCTCTCTCCACTGACTCTCTCTCTACTCTCTCGCTACTCTCTCTCTCCACTCTCTCTATACTCTCTCTCCACTGCCTCACTCCACTCTCTCTCCACTCTCTCTCTCCACACTCTCTCTCCACACTCTCTCTCCACACTCTCTCTCCACACTCTCTCTCCACACTCTCTCTCCACACTCTCTCTCCACACTCTCTCTCCTCACTCTCTCACTCTCTCTGTCTCACTCTCTTTCCACCCTCTATCTACTCTCTCCACCCTCTCCCCACTCCCTCCCCACTCCCTCTCCACTCCCTCTCCACTCCCTCTCCACTCCCTCTCCACTCCCTCGCCACTCCCTCTGCACTGTCTCCTCCACTCTCTCCCTCCACTCTCTCTCCACTCTCTCTCCACTCTCTCTCCACTCTCTCTCTCCACTCTCTCTCTCCACTCTCTCTCTCCACTCTCTCTCCACTATCTCTCTCTTCTATCTCTCTCTCCACTGTCTCCTCCACTCTCTCCCTCCACCCTCTCCACTCTCTCTCCACTCTCTCTCCACTGTCTCTCCACTCTCTTCTCACTCTCTCCTCTCTCCACTCTCTCTCTCTTCTATCTCTCTCTCCACTGTCTCCTCCACTGTCTCCCTCCACTCTCTCTCTCCACTCTCTCTCTCCACTCTCTCTCCACTCTCTCTCTCCACTCTCTCTCTCCACTCTCTCTCTCTCCACTCTCTCTCTCTTCTATCTCTCTCTCCACTGTCTCCTCCACTGTCTCCCTCCACTCTCTCCCTCCACTCTCTCTCTCCACTCTCTCTCTCCACTCTCTCTCTCCACTCTCTCTCTCTTCTATCTCTCTCTCCACTGTCTCCTCCACTGTCTCCCTCCACTCTCTCCCTCCACTCTCTCTCTCCACTCTCTCTCTCCACTCTCTCTCTCCACTCTCTCTCTCCACTCTCTCTCCACGCTCTCTCTCCTCTCTCTCTCTCTCCTCTCTCTCTCTCCTCTCTCTCTCTCCACTCTCTCTCTCCCCTCTCTCTCTCCTCTCTCTCTCCCCTCTCTCTCTCCCACTCTCTCTCTCTACTCTCTCTCTCCACTCTCTCTCTCTACTCTCTCTCTCCACTCTCTCTCTCCACTCTCTCTCTCCACTCTCTCTCTCCACTCTCTCTCTCCACTCTCTCTCTCCACTCTCTCTCTCCACTCTCTCTCCCTACTCTCTCTCCCTACTCTCTCTCTCCACTCTCTCTCTCCCTACTCTCTCTCTCCACTCTCTCTCTCCACTCTCTCTCTCCCTACTCTCTCTCTCCATTCTCTCTCTCCACTCTCTCTCTCCACTCTCTCTCTCCACTCTCTCTCTCCACTCTCTCTCTCTACTCTCTCTCCACTGTCTTTCTCTCCACTCTCTCCACTCTCTCTCCACTGACTCTCTCTCTACTCTCTCGCTACTCTCTCTCTCCACTCTCTCTATACTCTCTCTCCACTGCCTCACTCCACTCTCTCTCCACCCTCTCTCTCCACCCACACTCTCTCTCTACCCTCTCTCTCCACCCACACTCTCTCTCCACACTCTCTCTCCACACTCTCTCTCCACACTCTCTCTCCACACTCTCTCTCCACACTCTCTCTCCACTCTCTCTCTCTCCACTCTCTCTCTCTCTCCACTCTCTCTCTCTCCACTCTCTCTCTCTCCACTCTCTCTCTCTCCACTCTCTCTCTCTCCACTCTCTCCCACTCTCTCTCACCACTCTCTCCCACTCTCTCTCACAAAGTAGTGTGCGTTCCATGGGCATCCGCAGAAATGTTTCCGGGGGGGCACATTTTTAACTTCATCTCCATCCCCCTTGCACCCTTCTCCCCTCTGCCTTGCAGCACCCTTCTCGCCCTCCCCCTTGCACCCTTCTCCCCCTCCCCCTTGCACCCTTCTCCATCTCCGCCTTGCACCCTTTTCTACCTTGCACCATTCTCCCCTCGGCCTTGCACCCTTCTCCCCTCTGCCTTGCACCCTTCTCCTCTCTGCCTTGCACCCTTCTCCCCTCTGCCTTGCACCCTTCTCCCCTCTGCCTTGCAGCACCCTTCTCGCCCTCCCCCTTGCACCCTTCTCCCCCTCCCTCTTGCACCCTTCTCCACCTCCGCCTTGCACCCTTTTCTACCTTGCACCATTCTCCCCTCTGCCTTGCACCCTTCTCCCCTCTGCCTTGCACCCTTCTCCTCTCTGCCTTGCACCCTTCTCCCCTCTGCCT